>NC_090933.1:1226589283-1226910094 GCF_040938575.1 Ambystoma mexicanum | reverse complement strand
TTTTATTCAAGGCTAAGCCAATTCCAATGGAACATAAATATAAGCCATAGATAATGATAGCTTTGACTTTGAGAATGTAGAATTCGATCAGCGGGATCAACGAGAATTGACAGACTTTTAAGCATATTAGTTTCATTTGTGCAATCAATGGCAGGGATTTATTTGTAATTTCTACCTGCCATTTGTCGATAGAGTCCGAATTGGTTAAGTTATACCCTAAATATATCATACCCAGTGCTCGTGGAATAATCATCCCTTTGATGTTCCATTGGTAGCGAATTAACTTTTTCTTATTTGTAAATATCAGAATATTCTATTTTGTTTAATTCAGCTTCAGATTATGATTGTCTCAGAAGTCAATTAGGGAAACCAATTTGTTTTGCAGTCCAAACGGCGTTAGATCGAATAATATAAGATCGTCAGCAAATGCTAACCAATCTATGAACAATTCACCCATTTTTACTGCAAAAGAATTGCCACTTGGCCATAAGCTACCTATTTCAGTTAGATACAAGTTGAAGAGAGTAGCTGCTAGGTTACATCCCTGTTTTACTCCTATGTGTGTGGGAATCACGGGAGTTAGAGTTCCATTATTATCAAGTTTTATCCTGTAGTTTGTATTGGTATGTAATAGTACTATAATGGCTATAGGATTTGATGGTATCGATAGTACTTGCATTCTTTGCCACAATACATGTCTTATAACTGAGTCAAATGCCCCAGATATGTCCAAAAGGTAATTTACAATTGTGACAAAGAGGGTGACACACTAGATTTGCCGCACCCAAACATGCAGCATCTAAAGAAGCCATTCAATAATGATCAATATAAATGCACATCTTACTTGTCCCCTTGGCATGCAGTTACCGATCAAATTTCATCCCATGAAATAGCCATCATTCCCTGATGGAAGGATTTGCAGACAATGAACAAATGAAACAGAATGCAGCCATGCACCCAAAAACTCGAGACCAACGGGCCCCCCTCAGTGACATACAACACATGCAAACAACAACTGACAAGACAACAGTCAACATGTGTCCCATCACACATGCAGCAACACCTGAACACTACATGCAAATCAAACAAATAAAACACACACGCTGACAAACAACAACCCCAACGCTGCCTGTGCCTCTGAATGACATGCAGCAAATGTGCATGTCACATAGCCCCATTCACAAGAGGATGGCACATACACAACGCACACATCAGTCAACATGCTGCATGAAAATGAGAATACATAATTGATGCCACAAAAAAGCCGGGACACCCCTGGGAGACTACCAATGACATGACAAGGTATGCCATCACCTGCATAATATTGGGACAGTGCACTGAAAACAGTCATGGGCGCACGATGCAAAGCGCAAGAATGCAAGTACCCAAATACTCACCTTGTGCACTCCTGACAGGATCATGCTTGACGCAGCAATTCACAGAGGCTGATGTAAGACTGGAAGGCTGCCCACTGAGGCAACTGCCATGGAAGACATAAGCAAACAAGACAAGCAATTTGATACTGCAAGTAAGGCTAAATGCATGCTAAACACAGTGAAACAAAGTGAAAGTGCAAAGTCAATGCAGACTTCATTGTGAACGCATACAATTGGGCCAATTGTGCATTCAATTGAATGCAGCAGTAACATGCACCCAGCTGCCGTCAACTTGAAGCTGCAAACACCATGGTGCAGCATGCATGGGACATGCATGTGAAAACACCAACACTGCAAAACGTAATTTGCTGGAACACAAGAAAGCATCCCAAAAATGTTCCTCAATGGTTCCATGGTTGTGGCTCGTAACTGGGGCTGCACACCATAATTGGGGAACCCTAAACAAGAGGGGCCAAATGTTCTGTCGGACCATTACCCCACAAACATTGCAATGGACGTGAAGTGTCACTCAGTACACATGGTCAAAGTGCAATGAGACACACCAGCAAAACCATCAACACGTGTCACAGGCCACAAACAGCTGGCCCTGCCACCCACTCCCAACCACCCAAAAAAGGCCCACACAGTTGGAACTCCCACAATTTTGATTATGAAACCAGTGGCCCCACCAATCCAAAGAACTGACACCATGCCCAGACCTATCACCGGAACCACACCCTGTGAAACATGCACCCATGAAGTAGTACTGGTGCCCCACAAGACAAGTCAATCCAAAGTGATCACACACAGTGTAAGCCTCCCAGCCAAACACCACACAAGTGTCTGCAAATGCCCTTCACTTACCTAAACAGAGTACCCACCCGACTTGCATACGATGCACATCATAGGGAGACTCTTTCCCTAAATGCAATGACATGCATAGTAGCAACAGAAAGAATATGCACATCCATGACAACACATCAATGGATCCTGAAAATATGCAGAAAGCACCCACTGCAGAAACACCACAGGGTGCATGAGGGTGACATGACATAGATTGTGATCTGGCGATGAGTGCAATCTAGCACAACAGAGAGAGGGAAGAGAGTGGCAGTGAGGGGGAAGGCCAAGTTAAACTCAGATCAAAGAGTGCAATACCTGGATTGGAGATGGCCAATGACATGCACTACACAACAATAGGTGCGGGCATAGAAGAGATGACTGAGGGAGGTAACACAGTGACATGAGTACCACATAAATAACCATCCCGGCATGGTAGCATGCAAAGAATATATAAGTAAAGTTACACATGCAGCAAACATGGTGACCAATGGTGCATGCTCAACATGCAAGCCAGTGCTTATGCTTACCCGCTGACTGCGCCGGCATGGTGTGACTACCACATCACCTTCACCAGGAACTGTGTCTCCAAATTAGTGACAGGAGGGCCAGTGCCTGGAGGAGGGCATAGGGTGCATGGATGTCAAAGGGCACAGGGTGTGTTCCCCGGGGCAGCAGTCACAATCACATCACAGATTATTGAAACAAGATGGGAGAAGACATTACAACAGGTAAAGTGAAGTACCATTCACAAAGCACACAGGAAACACTGAATCCATAGATACCTGCACATGCCATCCTGTGCACCACCATGCAAACATGCACGTTGACCTCACTATGCATGCCTGCATGTCCACCACTGCAAACGCCATGGACTTGAGAGGTTAACTGCACAAATGCATAAATAAAATGTGGAAAGGGCAACTCAAAAATAAAATGCCAACATCTGCGCCTGGGGTTAACGAAAGTATCAGAAAATGTACAAAATAATCAAAAATGTCCATTATGGACCAGGGGAACCACCCATCAGGGAGCATATCAATGTACACATGGGGTTGACGTAAAATAAAAAATAAATACCCCTCCATGTGATCACATACCCACAGGCGACATGGCTATGGTGGACCGGGAGGCATGTCTCTGCTGGCACCACAATCCTGAGTTGAATCAGAAGGTGGAAGTGGCGCTGGAAGCTCAACACGCAGTGTCCTGGCCTGGTCCTCAGTGTCAGCCGCCATGTGTGACACTGATGAATGCACCAGCAGGCTGAGTTCTTGGAGGTCACTATGCACAACCTCACAGGTTGCACAGACTTCCTCTGAGATTGTTTGCCTCAATGATAACATCTCCTGGCATAATAGTCTTTTACTGGCTGACTGTTCCTCATGGATTCCAACTCTTTGGGACAACAACTCACGCCTCGGGGCTTCCTTGAATGCCCAAACCTCTGCAAGCAGGGATCACTGCCGATCTGCCCATCGGCCCCTGATGTTGACCTCCATGTGCAGTTTGTAGGAGTGGCATGTGGACCTCATGACCTGCAGCTGTTGCTCCACTTGTGTTGCTGAGGGGATTATGGAAGGGGCCACCCTATCCATGCCCTCAGCCAAACTCTCAAAGTCAGCACCCTGTCAGTGTGCAGAACACAACATCTGCTGCTCCCACTCGGTCTGCAAAGCATTTTCACGTCCCCCACGTGTGCAGTGCCACGCCTGCCTGATGCAAGGGAGCATGGCCCTTACTGTGATGCCCCTGTCCCTGGCTGCAGGACTGCAACACTCCCATGTACATCTGTCTAAGGACCAGAAACCAATATATAGAGCATTGCCTTGCAGCCGTAATGACCACAGATGGGCGTGCCACCACTGGCTCGTCTTGTGAAGGCATCTGACCCCCTGCAGACTCACGGCCCCCAACTGCTCCACTCATTGGTTCACTCACCTCTGCCAGCATTGAGGGCTGCACAACCAGTTCAGCACCAGAGCTACTTGAGTCCAACGAGACAGACGTGTCTGCAGCACGGCTCATGATGTTCTGTACCACCAGTGGGTTCTCACGACCTGCTGAGCCATGTCCTCCATTGGTGGTCTGAAGCAACACAGACTCTTCTTCATCCTCTTCCTCCTCCTCTGCATCTGGTGCCTCCTCACCTGCACATGGACAGAAAAATACATGTGGAGGCATGTACAACGTGTCTACAGTAAACATGTGTATCGCACTGCTGTCATGCAACAAAATGCAGGCCAAGTCACCATAAGAAATACAGCATCCACACGCTATGGACAACAAGCTGTATGTGAGCATGAAATATGTATACTGGCCAATAAATTCCCTGATCAGGGCAATGCTGCCAGTGGACACATTACAAACCAAAAAGGTCATTAAAAAGCACATTATGCCACAGGGCACCGCAAACTGTTGACTAATACCAGTGAAATGGGCCTGGACATGTGCCTCTGTGACGTGCAGTTAGGCAGACACACATATCCACATCCAACGCCGGATCGATCCCATGCCACACCAGTGTTGTCCTGGTACAGGGACTGTATAAAATGGGAAAATGCTGTAGGTCTGGGAAAAAGGAAACAGTCCCAGTTGATATTTTGCTGTAAGAGTGCCACCTAGGCAAGGTCTACGAAGTGGAGAGAGTAAGTCAATGGAGTTGTAGATAGGAACAAGGTACAGTGGCCCACAAGAGGGAGAGGGGCATGGACCCAAGGAGTGTGGGATGAGTGTGGGAGGGTAACAGGGAACAGGCCTCAGAACCATTTGCCTCATGAGTCATTGCCATTGGGGCAGCAGGGATGTGCTCAGTCTAGACATATGCACACTCAATCTGGGCATGCCATAAGGTGTGTTGGTTGTCATCTTGGATGTTCTATGTAGCATAAAAGCACCTACGTATGTTTTTGAAAAGATATGCTTTACGTTGCAGGGCATGAAGTGTATCTCATATTTCAGACACAAGCACATGCCTAACAGAGCAGAGTCACTAACATCAAGGATGCAGCTAACAGGAGCGCATGTTGTGGTATCATGTTGCAGATGTTGCGGGGGTATGCTAGTGGGGGATGTGTACTGTCACACGGACATGTTCAACTGATGTAAAACACATGGTTTGTATACACTCTTGTGTACACTGGACAGGAGTCAGTACACCACATGACATGGTGCACCCGGGGCAGTCATTCAGATGCAGATAGATGTGCACCACAATTATACATCTTGGTCTTGCTTCACTTCACATACTCAGGGCGCACAATGTTGGTCATTTAAAGGAAGTGTCCTCATAATTTTCTAGGCCTCCCACGCCTTGCACCTTCTCCAGTAGAATAAATTGGCTCATAGCCTCTTCATGCTCGGTCAGCTCCTCCTCCTCTGGTGACCCCTCCCCTCCAGTTGCCAGAGCAGAGGATAGGTTGGCACCCAGCTTGGACTTGGTGTGACGGATTAGATCATTCCAGTGCTTCACTACCTGTGCAGCAGTGCGCTTCTCAAACCCTAAGGTAATCGCATCCGTGACATGCTATCAAAACACTATATGCTGAGCAGGTGTATGTGTGCTCCACAGTTGCTGGCATATGTCACAGTGGTGAATGGTCACATAGTCCATGAAGATCTTGAGTTCTTCATCATGGAAATGTTTCTTCCTCAACATGCCAGTGACCTGTGCCGTGTAATGGGGTTGAGCAGGCTTTGGCTTCTTCCCACAAGGTTATGTTTCCACCCATGTGTGGCTGGGACCATTCTGGGTTCCAGATACCGGAACACAAATGGCCTGGGGCATGGCATTACCCCCTTGGGCTAGTGCAGCTGCCACCACAGCACGTCCTTTACCCTTTTGGTCTGGGGCAGCTGCTTCCGCAGCACATCCTTGACACCGGACACGTCTGCCCCCTTTTCCTCTTGGTGCCTTTCCTCTCGTGTTCCAGGTGTAACGGAAAAATGGAAGGCCCACCAAGCTATTGTCCTGGGCAATGTGAGTAAGTGGGCAGACTACGAAGTTGTAGTTCTGTGGTCCAGCAAGGCTCAAATATACCCCACAGGTACCCCAAAATAAAAATAAATGTGTATGCAAGACCAGGATAGCTTCTGCAAAAAGTCTTACGCGATACACAGCGGCACCCAGCAACACAGAAAATGCATACACGAACCCGAGAAAGCTACCAGAAAGTTAGGAATAGTGTTATGCGAAACACATGGGTACCCAGAGTTGGAAATAATGTGTACGCGACTCACCACTAGCATCGCAAACATCTAAAGTAGATGCACATATGTGCCGAGGCAAATTCCCCACCAAAATAAGAGTTTTGTACGGTTCCAGAAGTGAACGAATTGCGTGGTACCCCAAAATACGCAGTACTCCACGTGTCCATCTCCTCCCCTTTGCAGGCGCGTTCGTGGTTGCTTCTACACGTACTAATGTATTCCAGAGTATGGTGTGTTGAACGCCTGTGTGCAGTGCGTGTCATGCAAGTTACACGCCTGGCCTTTCCTTGGATTTCACGTGTCCACGCTTTTCCCATTTTTAATGCATATAGTCCCTTCAGTCTTTTTCTGGCTGCGTACATTGTGAGACATGGAAGACCCACGCTCCTGCCTCTGTGCCATTTTACCTGCCTCATTCTGCCCTGTGCTGCCTCCAATTTAGCCATCTGCTGCTGCCTGTACAGTCTGTGTGCCTGTTGCCCACCTGCACTGCATTTGGAGTGCCTGCTGTCCAGTATTGCCTATGCTCCTGTCTTTGGCCATGTAACCTCCTCAGCTGCTTCTTTGGACTCCCTCCATGACATTTTTCTCCACAGCCCAGCTCCAGGACCACCACACCCACCCACATCTGCCTCGGGGGTTACCATTTCAACACCATCATCCTCTGACCAGAATGGCAACCCCGTGGCAGCGAGGCAGAGGGCTGTCAACTTCAACACAAGGGAATTTGACATCCTGGTGGAGAAGGTCCTGGAGCATTATGATGTCCTCTTCCAACCTGTGATGCAAAGTGACAAGGAAGAACGTGAGCAAATCTGGGACAGGATAACGGATGTCATCAATGCAGAGGGGGTGGCACCCTGCACCTTCAAGACCGTGCACAAGCACTGGAAGGACCTGAAATCTAGGACCCCTGGTAAGGCCCTGTGCCACGTCCAGGCTGGTGGCACCGCGGAGGAGCACATTACTACACAGGTGCTGGATGTCAGCTAAAAACATGTGGGTCCTGGAGTAGTTCTACCCGGTGCCGCACAACCAGGTCTGTGAGTTACATAAACGTCTAGAGTCGACTGGTGAGTAGCTATGTGGTGCAATGCTCTACGGTGCATGTGCTCTGTACATGTACCAGCATGTTGGCTGTGACCACCTTAGACTTACAGCAGGTATGTTTCTGAGACGGATGTCTGCGTGCAAGCCCCATACCTTGCTTTCCATGTGTGCATTCAGACCTATATGTATTTTAAATGTGATATCAATTGCATTGTATGTTGTAGTGCTCGCTTGCAGACTGTGCACATGCAGTGTTACTTGTGTCTGAAATGTGCCAGGGTGACAAGTGTGACAGTTGAGATAGTGTTGCCCATGTCATGTGCATGCATGATGCTCATGTGTATGTGTGCCTAAAATGGGAATGTGTGACTAGGCATCACTTATGCCTGGATGCAACACGTGCATTTGGATGTCTGGTTTTGTCACATAGAGGCATTGCAGTTCACGGGACTCTGATGTGATTGGTCATCGCGCTTCTTGGGGCCTCTAAATTGATTTGTGTGCATGACATTGCATGTGCTTTTTGCTGTGGCATGCTCACATGTGCATGTGCAAATGATGCATGTGTGTATAGCATACACAATTGATTGGTTGTGACAGTGGCAAGTAGCTTGATGTGATTGTGTGGAGTGATGGCCAAGCAGGTGTCTGCATGGATGTGGTTTGCATGTCCATGTGTGTGGGTGTGGAGGTTGATGGTTGTTCCCTTGACAAGTCATGTTCATGTGAATGTTGGTGATGCTGCGTCCGATTTGGTTCAGTAAACTGATGTTTCTGTTCTGTGTCTCCTTTCCCACAGTTGCATCTGATGAAACGGCGGTACCGGTGCTGTAGAGCATGGCTGCAGGGGTGCCTACACCAGGCAGAGGTTCAGGCCCCAGCCCTGCCACTGTGACAGCCTATCTTCGGGGAGCGATGTGGCTGTGGCTGTGCCGGTGACATCGGGCATGGCTGTTGCGGGTTAGTCCAAAAAGGTGCAAGGGGACTCCTCAGAAGCGGTGGTGACAGGTGATACCACACAGGGGCCTTCCATGATGGAAGACGCCCCAAAGTCATCCAGGTTGACAGTGGGGGGGTGACGAGGAGGTGGCCGTTGCAGCCCAGCTCATGGGTTCCGGTGGGGGTGTTGAGGTTGGTGTGCCTACTGCAGTCCTGTCCCAGGGGTATGAGGCTGTGCAGGCCACCATGGAGAGGTGTGTGCAAAATCTAGTCCCTGGGCTATTGGATGCGGCAGTATGCACCTGCCGGGATGCCTCTACCCAGACCCACCTCCCGGTGTCAGCTGATGTGTCCATCCAGACCGACAAGCCCTTACCATCTAGTGTTGCCCTCTGGGATTATGTGCTACCACTGCTGGCCGGGTTGATGAGGCGGACATGTGTCATTCGTGATGATGTGCAGGCTACCCGTGGTGTACTGACACATCATCACAGTGAGCTATGCCGCCTCATCGGATGGTTTGCAACATGCCTGTTCCGTGGTGTCCTCCATGGGATGTTCACTGCTGCAACCACCTCCTCGTCTTTTTCCTCTGCGCCAGTCGTCTTGCAGGCTGCCTTCCGGCCCAGAGACAAGCAGGGCCCCCTGTTCACCAGTCCCACCCACAATGCCCCGTCTGGTCGATACCACATCCCTGCCTGAGTTGGCAGTCCAAGGTACATCAGCTGAGGTGGTCACCGTCCCTACCCAGGCACCCACAGGGGCACCGGCAATGAAGGAGCAGCAGGCACCCTTGAGCAGTACAGGTGCCGTAGTCCCCTGGGTATCATCATCAGCTCGGAGGACATACCCACATAACAGGCACTTGGCACTGTGGCAGCAGGTGGCAACCAGGAGGAGGCTATTTGTTTCAGGGCAGATCACTGAAAGGAGGCAAGTGTGAAGTGTGAGGCAGGAGGCACACATGAACCTGAGGGACAGGATATCTTCTGTGTTCTGATGAGGAGCAGATTGGGGCAGAGACGCAGAGGGCTCGGGAAGCGAGGGTTGTGATGGCCAGGGCTGAAATTGGACTGCGTCAGGCACGGAGGCCGGGTTCCACCCTGCAGGCACTTGCAGGGACGCCCGAGTGATAGAGACACAAATGCTGGCTAACCTGCAAGCCCTCCAGGCAACAATGGAGGCCCACCTGACAGGTGAGGACGTGGTACTGTACACAGCTGTGGTGAAAAGGCACAGTGAAATTGGAGAGGAGGACTAGCTTGCTGCCTTTGCACATGGTTATTTAGGTGTAGGTACTGCAAAGCTTTCTCCTTCGATGCACTCCTTCCAATACGACTTGCAAGAATACCTCCGTTTAACTATTAAAAAGAACAGACATCTGGGAGTCATGTGTGACACCCATCTACCCAGTCCCAACACCCAGGGGAATTTGTGTTACAAAGTTTGTATAGATAAATACCACTAAAAGACATCCAGCGCTTCATTCTACTAGAAAACCACTTCATGTTATTAGGATCTAGAATAGTCCCACTAGACCATGGTCCGATCGTGGAAAAATCATGTTGTTGTCAGAAGAGGTACACATGGGAGAAAGGTTGTGATTGTGCTTTGCCCAAACATATACCACAACTTGGCTCAGCATTATTTAAATCATAATAGATAGCAGATATAGTTAATTGCATTCCTCCTTCATCTACATGGTTCAAGGATAGGTTATCCAATTAAAACGGTGGATCACCAGTGGAAGCTTCCAAATAGCAAGTGCAAGTTAATTCCCAAACTAAAGGGAATCTCGATTCAAGGCTCTATAAAAAATAGAGCTTTTAGTAAAATCACAGGATAACTAAACACAGTAATTGCCCACCCCTTCAAGGGAAAACATAATGTAGGCTACATATATAATACAGACACAGAGGTCAAGTGGGAAATGTACATCAGGAGGTATATTCAAAATAGGCAAATAAGACAACAGGAAACATACAACAAACAAAATGTCAGTATCTTAAGAATATCTTTAGTAAGGTTGTCAACAGGGACCTAAACCATTCTTCAGCACACATGATAAGATCAGGGGTTAGGGGTACCTGTATTGCCTGTGAAAAGGCACCTAATCCACATGTTCACTGCTTTAGACTCTTATAAGACTTGACAACATTAAACAATTCTTCTTGGCACTTCTGTATAAAACAGAAGTGAAATATGTGGTCCAAGCTTCTTGATGTGGTGAGTGTCTTGGAAAGGCAAGAGCAAGATAGATGGCTTTGATTCAGCACATCTCAACCGGCTTTCCAGACAAGCCCAGCACAGAAGATGATTCAGTGTGTGATCAGACAGGCGGCCCCGTCAGGGTTCAAATTAAGCTCCCTGTCTCTAAACAGGCTCACATTCTTCTGGAACAATTTAAGAGAAATAGCAAATCTGGTAGTGATGCCTGTGGACTTTAAAGGACACTGGGGGTCCAGTTCAAAACTCCTATAAATCTAGATCCATCTTCAGAACTTCCCAAGTCAGAGAAGTATATAATGTTATGTATATGAATATTGCCCTCCTTATCAATAAAGTAGTTAGGTGGCCTGGTCAATTATTCCTGCCTTAGACTTCTTGCAGTGGTGTACTCTCAGTTCCTCAGAGACCCTTTAGGAGTAATTATCTACCAAGCACCCAAAAAATATCTTAGCCCACGTGGAGGGGGACTTGGATGAGTTCAAAGCTCCAACTGGACTCAACTGATTCTTGGATTACCACTTGTGCTTAGTCAGAAGGAAGAGGCAGACCAGTTTTGTCATTTTGTACTTCTTTATTTGAATAATTAGACAAAAGGCCTTACTTTGCCTACTTAACCAAGCTAACTAAGGTGCTTGTTGTCTGTAGTGAAGTCCAAAAGTAAATAGTATGTCCTCTGTCCAACTCTAAGCTATTCTGTCCCTACCACTATGCAAAAACAACAAAAAGCCAGGAGAATTAATCCCTTCTCTCTAGAAATGCTTCTTCAGCTTCTGAACAACAAAAGTCTAGGAGTATGACTCCCTCATCTGAGATGTTCTTTCTTGGTGTTAATATGTAATTCTCAGATATTGTTGAGCTATATCTAAGTAAATGATGTAGCTCCTGCAGGGGACTTTTCCCAGCCTCCCTTTCTCCTGCTTGAATTACTGTTAGTCCTGTCTTCTTTAGACTTTCATATTTTAGAAATTCTGAGTCTCTCTTCAGTGACACTGAAAGTCCATCTTTTCCTAGTTCCAACTAGGACATTGAATCCATAATAGTATTCTCCTTACTCTTAATACCACTCTGTTTCTTCAATTCTTGGTGTATCAGACAATTAGTATCATATACCTCTTCTTCACACTCACTGTCTTCTGATTGGCCTTTCTTATTCTTAAGCCTCACATAGGGACACATTGGGCCTCATTCCGAGTAGGGCGGAAAGGGTTAACGGTCACCGGTAACGAGACTGGTACCGTTAAACCCTTACCGCCCTACTACGAGTTCCCTTTGCGGATCCCACAAAGGGACTTTAGTGCTAATAATGGTACTGTAATTTATGGTACCGTTATTAGCGCCTTCCCCATTCTTATTGAGCCCTATGGGGGCTCAAATGGGAAAGGGGAAGGGCCCTGGTGAATGGGGAATAACTGGTCCCCCAACATTGGAATGGACCGGTAATTACTCCATTCACCAGGGCGGAGTCGGAACGATTTTGGAGGCAGCCATGCCGCAAATAGTGGCGTGGTTACCTCCAAAGTCGGAATGAGGCCCATAGATGAGGCCTGGAGTATCTGTTACTCTTCTTAACTTCTTCCTGACTACTGGGATGAGTAAGCTGAGTCCCAGGGTATTTGTTGCTCTTCCTAACTTAATTCTGACTACTGTGACAAGGAGGCTGACTCCCAGAGTATACATTACTCCTCTTAACTTAGGGACAAGTACTGTGACGAGTGTGATGGCAGCACTTCCAGTTGCCATGGTGCCTCCCCGGTCTCCCGCCATCCATGTTACATTGTGTGGGGTGTATTGATCCACTCTGCTGTGCTATGCGGAATCTCTTGCCAGTTATGGGGAAAGAAAAAGCAACAATGGCGGCAAAACCCTTGTGCGTAACTAAAAAAAACTACAAAAACCTCCCAAACCTGTGTGCTTCAGCAAACAAAAAGAGGGATGCACAACCTGCCTCCCATGGTGTATGTGCAGGGGAAATAGAGCACAACCTGCAGAAATGTGCCAGTGGGATCCATGACAAGCAAACAGAGTGCAGTGAAAAGCAGCACTTTGAAAATAAAACCCAAACATTTGCCTACAAATGACATTTGCTTTGTTGCCAAAAACTCCAAAATGCCTACAACACAACACTTTTCAACATTCACAATCTTGCCTGGTGCTAAAATCCATGCATCAAATGAAACATTGTGAAACATACAAAGTCTGAAAACTGACAGCCTCTATGCCACAATCTGGGTGCAGTACCCGGGGCTGCCTGACTGACAGCTGTGAGAGAGAGAACTGAGATAGCCCTAAAATGACCTAATACTCAAATGTCTGCTGAACATAAACAGGATTGTTGCCAAAAGAGAATACAGATTTTAGTTGTGATTATGATTCCACAGATGTTAAGGCCAAGAAAGGAATGTATTTGTATGTGATGCAACAGGTGTGGTTTTTGCTATGTTTAAAAGTTAATTAGCCTGGCTGAAGCAGCAAAGAACTGGAAAAGCAGTTTTTTCAGAGAAGGAGGGCCTTCCTCTCAGCAGAAATTCACGGGGTGGTGTTAATTGAAGGTTGGGACAGAATCTGGTCTACAGAGAGCAAAGGAACAATGATAAGGTTGTAGCCCAGGAAATTGGAAGTGTGAAAAGGGGTTGTAAATTGCCTCTGGAAGGAGCAAGCAAGGAGGGGGATGCCTTGGACTGCAGGGAGACAAAAAGAGGTGGAGGCAAGTGACCATTTGTTGCTGAACATGAACAAAGAACACATTTTAAAATATGTATAAGTTGCTATTCAAAATGCTGAAAAATATAAAAATGATTGAGTTGTTAATTTAATTCCTGGCTGCACGTGTGAAGAGGCGGCAGAACTATGTGACATGTTCTGGGCAGGAATGGCAAAATATGTGAATTTATGCAAAATGTATTACTGTTAGAATTGTGCTAATTTACACAAATGTCCCCAGGTTAAACACACATATTTGTGGAGATTTGCAGAAAAATTGGAAAGTGTGTTCATAGCGAAAAGGGCAAAATTCTGTAGAAAGGGGAGACAAGATCCCATCACTGTGGGGTTTTGAGGAATAGCTGCTATGTAAAATATGGCATCTTTATGTGTGATTTGTATAAAGGTGACCAATGTAGAAAAGTACATTTAATATAACATCAGATTTGGAGACCAATGGCTAAAGGGAGGTCTCTGAGGATTGTAATGCAAATCATAAAACCTGACATCACCCAGCCTTGATCCAATCACTCAAATTGCAAGGAGGAGATGAAGTGGGGTGCAATCCCAGCTCACAGGGGCAAGTTTAGCTAACCCGGCCCAGACACCCCCTTTATGATGTCATTTTATAGCATAAATAGAGACAGTTGACAACACATAGACACACAGATCCACTGACTTTCCTGATGCTGGCGGAGCACCCTGCTGCTGAAATCTACATCTTCCTTGTTCCAGACTCCAGAAATTTGCCAAAGCAAAGGTCTATTGCATAGCTGAACCATTCTCAGCCAGGCCTAAAATTCTAGAACAGAACCCCAAAAGCCTAGAGGAAGCATCATAATACAGCCAGGCGTGCTGGTAATGCTTGCCTGCTGAATTGAAACATCCTCAGAACCAAGAAGGGCAGATCCCGTCCAGTCCTGTGCCGTGCTGTGACCAGAGCACCTTGCTGACCCTGACCAGTCCGATGTGCCCAGCTGTCAGTCCCTGATAGATCCGATTCAATGGTCCAGAGTCCTGCTGGTCTAGAATCCTGATGGTCCAAAATCTTAAATCCATTTTGTTTTGTGAGTATTAGCAGGAAACTAGAAACTGTTGATTCCCGTGCATTATCTTGTCCCCTCCTAACCTCTGAACTATCCTTACTTCCATTATCAGTAACATTGTATAAATCCATAGTGAAATCTTATTCTGTCTATCTGTAAACGCATCCTTTTCCTAGTAATTTTGTCAACTTTGATCTATTAATTTCATTCGAGTGACCAGCCTAGCGCTCCAGGGTGGACAGCAAGGAACCAGGACAGAGTCGCGAATTAATCCTGACTCTTACGTTGTGCCATCCTGGTGTCTTAGCTTGGATGCTCTAGTCTATAGTCAATATTTTTCTGATTTTAAAACTGAAGCCTCTTTCCATTCTCGCACCTATCGCTCAAAAATGACCTTTACTCAAACCACTATAACTCCCTCAGTTTTTGTGATAGAAACGAAATTTCTGCATTTCAAAACAGTGTGGTTCTCCTGTTACCGCGAATATTGCACACGTAAAAGTTTGCCATGATTTAAAAAATCCTGAGAAATATTACACATGTAAAATAGATTTAAACTGTTTACGACTTGGATTTTAAGATTGCAAATGTTTTCTGCTGACTAAATCATTGCTTATGCTTGTGTGCAACTGTTCAAAGCTGCTCCCATAGGAATTTGCAACAATTTAAGCATTTTTCCACACATTTAGAGTTCTTGCTCAGCCACTTTAAAAGTCATCCTGACAGTTGAAAAGCCCACTTTGTTTTTCTATTTCTGTGTAAGGGGGCAAGGGGGAAGTACTACTGTACTATTTCTGAATACCTGCTATCTCCTTACATTTATTTAAATTTGCTTATTGATGGGTTGAGGGGAGTTGCAGGGGGAAGTTCTAACCATAGTGCTATCTGATCTGAAACCAACACAAAAGTATTATTTTCTGTGCTGCATTTGTTTTGCTCATGACTTAGTCCTAGTGTATTAAAGATATCATTCTGTGTTCTGTCATGCCACTGGTGATTGTTTTTTACCTATTAATATATATATATATATATTGTGATTTTGATCTTAAATAAATAAATAAATAATACCTTTTACAAACCAGCCTGATTCCTGGTCCAGCGTGCGGGGTATTTTTAAGTAAGGGGTGTGATACGAGTGGTACATCTTTCAAATAATTGAATCTATATATCAAATAAGTTTTTCCATTGTGCTGTACACTAGGCCGAGAGCAGAGTGTATCGCCTGATTGAAATACTTAACAAATCTGGGGGCTCGAGTCCGGGGTTTGATTGATTGTCACCTGTGAAAGTCTAACACAGCAGTCTAACCTGCAGAGTAATAATACTTTGTGTGGTGTGAGTTCTTTGCTGCACTGTATAAGCACCCCTAAAAAAAATACTCTAGCAATCAGGCCTGTTTGAAAAAGTAAATTTACCCTGAAATAAGCCAGAAATAAATGGATATTTTCCGGAATGGCGACCCCAGTGGAAATCAATATTGCAAGGGAACACCTATTGCACAAATTGTTTGTCAGGGCTGAATGGGTAGAACAGGACGAACAGGTGTGGATACAGGGAATAAAACAAGAAGTCACTGAAACCAACCTTAATATCTGGCAGGACAAGTGATCATTACATCAAGCACTCAGTGAGCTGTACATGACCCCTAAAATAAAAGAGGAGCAATGCAAAAATGCCAAAATAGCGGCCTACCTGAACCTCCACATAGGAGTCATACAGGAAAAGTATGCAGACCATGTAGACTTCACAAAGAGGCCAGGTGAAGCAATGCAGAACATTCAGACTAATCTGGACTCTGCAGAGCAAAGGCTCCAGGATAGCAAGGAATCTGAAACAGAGGCTAGGCAGTATGCCACCAAACTGCAAGAAGTACTGACACTCTTACTGCAAAAGAATGCAGAGCAAGACGCCCAGGTACTGACACTGCAAAAAGAGTGTCAGGAAAGGTTGGACTCCCTACAACAGAGTCAACAAAAGCTGGCACAACAGTTACATTTTAATAGCGCCTGCGCAGAGCAGGTAGTCACATTACAGAACCCCCTAGAATCCTTGAAAGAGGAGAATAATAAATTAATTATTAAATACCTTGAATCCCAAACAGAGTTTGATGAGGAGCGCCAGAAAGCTGAGGCACTTAAAAAGCAGAGGGACGACCTGGCTGCACAAAGGGGCACTCTAACTCAAGAAAGGGACGCCTTAGGCCAGGAAGTGAGCCATTTAAAATCAAACTTAGAAAAAAATCACCTGGTGCTTCAGGAATTTGGTGAAATCAAAAATGATTAGAAACAGCTGTCAGAGCACACCAGGCGGTGGAGGATGCTCTGGCAAAGAATAATCAGACCAGTAAGGACCAAACACAGGAGGTGAGTCTCCTGCAGCAAATACTGGCCCAATACTCCAATTCAGGCAGGAAGCACAGAGAGGCAATGAGGCTCTCTGTAAAAAGAATGACAGGTTCCATAGACAGATAGTAAGCACAAAAGTGATGGGGGGAAGGTTTTGAATGAATCTGAACCACCGGCTTTGCTCTGGGCAACATTCCACACCACTGTTTTTTAGCCATCTGCGCCATTGCAAAAGGTGTCCCGCCATATGCAAATCAGTCAGGTACTGCCACCAATGGTAGCTGCCCAGCCCGAACTGCTAGGCCAGGTGCCCTCTGCATGGAAACACAAGCAACCCCAGACATGTTTCAATCTTGTTGGGCCTCCTCAGTGAGGTGCAGCTTGGTTCTCTATGGCACAGCGAGCAAGGGACCCACGTCTGGGCATAGCCTCTCTCACATAGTGAGACAAACAGTAAGCACAAAAGTGATGGGGGGAAGATTTTGAATGAATCTGAACCACCGGCATTGCTCTAGGCAACCTTCCACACCACCGTTTTTTAGCCCATCTGCGCCATTGCAAAAGGGTGAAACATGTTTGGGGATGCTTGTGGTCTCATGCAGAAGGGATGTGACCTAGCAGTTCGGGCTTGACTGCCCCTTTTCGTGTGGGGCCAAGCCTGATTTGCATATGGTCTTTCCCCTTCTGTAATGGCTTGACAGGCGAAGAACAGTGACCTGGAGTGTTGCCCAGAGCAATGCCAGTGGTTAATATTAATTCTCAACCTTCCAGCCATCATCTCTTTGTTTTTGCTTTGTCACCCAGAGTGGGATGGGTATGCCCAGACGTGGGTCCCGTGGGGTACTCAGCCAATCCTGGGAGCAAGGGAGAGTCAGAAAACTCTTCTGAGCACTACAGGTTTCAGGAGACTGGGCCCCCACATTCTGCCAGCCATTCCCAAGCCCACAGAATCAGGGAGAGCCTAGAGGAGCAGACAGCCACCTCTGGTAGCAGTGCCTCTGAGTCGGAGGATGAGTGGACCAGGGTGACCAGAACTGAAAAGGTCAACAAAGTTAAGAGAGCTTTACTAAAAGATCCCCTGAAGCAAACAAAGGCTATTAGGAGTGTCATCACGCCCTACCACAAAAATGCCAAATATTCAGTTTGGGAGCACCATGAATTGTTTGAGCAAATGATGGAGACTTTTCACCTGAAGGACAGCCAAAGCTGTATTCAGTATGTCAAGTAGACATTTTCACCTGAATACTACAGTTTCTTTGCAGGGCTGGAGGATCAGAACCATTCAAGATGGTCCACCTATAAGGTAGCCATCCTGAAACATTTTTCAATTTATAGAAACACTCAAGAGGCCAGCAAAGCAGCCTACAACCTGCAATGTGGGGAAGACCAGGTCCCACAAGAATTTGTCCAAGAACTGAAACGCGCCTGTGTGCAGACCACCAGAAGGGTGCGCACTGACAGTAGGGAATTTGTCAACACCTTCTTTTCATGCTCTCCCTAAATACATTATGACCCAGCTAGTGAGGGACTTTCGTGAGAAAAGATGACTAGACTGGGTCATTGAACAAGCAACTCACATCTACGAAGTGCAGAAGCCACTAGAAAGGAAAAATGATAACAAAAGCCCAAAACCAACCAACACCCCTGCTGCTGCTAAGGGGGCGGAGGTGAAGGTTGCCCCCATCTTAGATCTGGAGATGGGGGGGCCTAAAATCATTCCTGCACAGAATCCTACCAACCCAAGACCCAGAAGGCCCTTGGGCCAATCCCAAACAGGGAGTCAGGGAGGTAACCCCACCAATGGGACCCCTAACTCCCCTGACTACATCAGCCCCCGTTACAAGGGCAACAGACCCATCCTGGGCTATGTGGGGACTCCTCCAGCCCAAGAGGGGGGGTCCAAACAGGCAGCTGCCAACCCAGAAATCTTCCCTCCTCACTTTCCCCAGGAGGGCCGTAATCCCTCAAATGCCGGGCCAAGTTTCTTTCCCGGTACCCGCCAAATCTCAACCCCCAAAACAACCTTTCTTTCTTTCTTTCCCCACTTTCCTGAGCCCAGAAAGCCCCATCCGGAAGAGGGGAGGCCAAGGGTGGAGGGTTACCCAAACTATCCTAACCAGGGGTATTGTGGGAGAAGGGACAGTTACCCTTCCCGTGATCAACGGCGGGTAGACCAGAGGACCCCGTACCAGCCAGAACAGGCGTCCCAACTGGAGAGCCAGGTCCAGAACATGGTACATGATCTGAGTTGCATGCTGAGGGCTCAACAGAACCCTCAGATGAGCATGGTGATTCAGAACTCCTCAAATCAAGCCTCTGGTGCCCCAGTACAATGACGGGGAAGAACCCTGACAACCCACTGGTTCCCAGGGAGGAGGCACAGGGGGAACGGAGGTGTAAAGCCTGAGAGGAAGCTTCCTTCCCGACTTGTGGAAAGCCCCTGGAAACCCCGGAACCGGAACCAAAATCTCCTTCCCCCGAAAATCTCCAACCTTAGGAACAGAGGGCGGGTAGGAGAAATAAAGAGCCTAAAAAGGCCCATTTTGTGGAGGAGGTGCAAATCTTCCAATTTAAAGGAGATGGGTCCTCAGAGGATTCTGGGAAAAAGGAACTTCTCCTTCAGGGATGGGGGAACTCCTCCAAAAGAAAAATGGGTCCCAAGCCAGAAGAAGCAAGAAAAACACAGTGGTCAAACAGATTCTGGTGACTGCCTCCAAAAGGGGGGGGGCAGCCCAGGCTCAGAACCAGGGGAGCCCAAAACTTCTCCCATATCTAATTTCCACCTTTTTCTTACAGGTTCCCAAGATCCCAAACATAATCCTATCCAAATCACCCTCAGAATCCAAAGCAAAGAAATTAACCCACCAATTGGCCAAAAATGTGCATTATGTTTGCCCCCATGAGGAAAAGGAGGGAATATTTTATGCCCCGTCCAAATACAGGGGCAATGTACAATTTTGGCACTGGTGGACACTGGATCCCAAGCCAACCTTCTATCAAAAAGGGCTGAATTTGGGAAGGAGGGAGAAATACCAAATCCCTCTCAACCCTCTTCCTGGACAAATTCAGAACTTCGATGGGAAGGAAATTCCTGTCGAGGGGACTGCAGATTTAGACATTAAAATTGGGCAACAGTAGGTGAAGCACCCAGTCGTAGTTGTGACTCCAGAGGGCACATCATGTATACTATGGAATGACATCCTGTGTAGATGGTCTCCCCTCATAGATTGCGTAAACAAGGTCCCCTGGACTCAGACTAACTGACACATAAAATTAAAACAGAGTGTCAACCATTTTAGTTTAAATGGCACATGCCACATGGTTGAACAAAAACCTGACCAAATTGAATTCCACTTCCAGAATAACCAAATCCCAGACGTGACAGTAATTGCAGTAGGACAACAAACTAGTGATGGGGAGTCCTCTCTATTTCTGAAAATCAATCTTCCTTCCAGTCTAAGGTGGCATTCCACACTGGAAGGAGACACTCTGAAATTCTATACAAATTCACAATCAGAAAATCCTACTCCTATAGTCCAAAATGATGAACTTGACTAGTATTCATAAAATTGGAGAGCAGTTGTTCATCCCTATTCAGATAAATGAAGGGAAGGACTCTGTTTTTGCCCGAGTATGTGTGAACAACGGTAAGAGCATCATCAGTGAGGCCAGGTTCTGCAAACTTCAAAAGATCCAGCCATTCCCACATTTAAATTGGTAGACAAATGGGAAATGGACCTAGAAACACCCAAATCCAAACATCTGCTGCCTAGCAGGTGTATGCTCAAAATTTCCATAGGCAACAAGAGCATAGTCCATAATTGTTGGGTCGTGCGAGATGTCCCTGTTGCATTGTATTTAGGCAGTAACATCCTCAACCGCTTTGCAATTAGTTTGGACCTAATAAACTTCAAAGCCTGGTCCCGATTAGCGGGTAATCCCATGGACTTTGATGACCCAGAGAAAGCATCGGTCAGCTCAACAGCTGCCATATGCAGTTGAAATTCAGATTGGAGAGGAAGTCACCATCCCAGAATGGACCCGACAATTCTCACTGGAAGTAAAAATTAAAAGAGGACAGAAATTGAAAAATCCTGACGCCTATGTTCATCTCAATGCTCATTTCCAACAGCAAGGGTTGGGGGTAAACCCAACACCACTCGTCAATATAGAACATGACACCATTCGAATAGAGGAAGATAACAGCAACCTTAAGAGTATCACTCTGAGCACAGGCACCATTATTGGAATGGCGGTTGTTTCCCAAAATTATTTCATAGATTTAGGTAACAAACTGTTAGGACCAATCCCCAAGGACTGTTTTGACAGTGATAGTGACGATGACACAGCACCAGACAGGATCTCCACCTGGCATGAGGGGAATTTCCTGGTGTACTCCTCCTGCCCTTATGGTAAGGAAGATGTGACCTGTGAATTCAGGAGGGATGAAGTATTATTTCAAGTCCACAAGGACTGCCTTCCCCACCTGAAGCCATCTGTCCAAATCAGTACTTGACCAAGGAATCTCCACCCAGCTGTAGGAGGCCGCTGAGATAGTCAAACCAAAAGTCTTTCCGGGCTTCAGGCAGATTTTTGAAGAGAGACTCAACCTAGCGGATGCCTGTGAGACTCTGGAACAAAAGCAAAAATTGAAACAAGTTTTCTTAGATTTTCAAGATCTCTTTGCGGTGGACTCATATGACTGTGGTCGCACCGACATCCACACAACAACAATTCCCACGGACCCTGGCATGACTCCAGTGTTTGTGAAGCAATATTGCTTGCCTCTCGCATCAATGGAGTCCCTTACTGAAATAATTAAGAATCTTGAGTCCCGTGGGATATTAAGTCCAGTCCACAGCACCTTCAATAATCCGGTGCTGGGGATTTTGAAACCAAACGGCCAGTGGAGACTCTGTGCTGACCGAAGGGAGCTCAACATACGGGTCCATACTTCCCGATGGCCTCTACCCTACATTGACCAAGGGCTGGCCAAGATCCAGGGGTCAAAGGTATTCACTGCAATTGACCTGACCAATGGGTACTGGACTGTACCTGTCAGTAGGGAGGACAAATACAAGCTGGCCTTTACCTTCGAAAAGCAGCAGTACACTTGGACCCAGACTCCCTTCAGATACATCAACTCCGGCAATTAATTTAACATCTTTCTGCATAAGGCCATGCCCGACTTGGGTGAAAGGGGCAACCTGGCCTATGTAGACGATCTTCTAATCAATAGCTCAACTGTGGAGGAACACATAGCAGAGATCTGTTATGTTCTGACCCAGTTGAGGGCTGCCGGAGAAAATCTCTCTTTCCAAAAGGCACAGTGGTGCAGGACCCGTGTCAATTTCTTGGGGCATGAGATAACTCCTGATGGTCTCTGTTCCCAGGAAAAGAAAGTAGAAGCACTCCAGAAAATAAAAGACCCCACAACTCTGCGGGAACTAAGGAGCCTCCTTGGACTAACTAATGCCAGCAGAAAGTTCATTGAAGATTATGCAAAGATCACAAGACCCCTGATCCATTTTTTGAAGTGGGGGTCAAGTGGGAGTGGGGTCCAGAACAAGCCGAGGCAGTAAGACAACTCAAAAGAAGCCTCTCACAAGTGCCTTGCCTAGTTTACCCGTTCAAAAACAAGGAGTTCTTCTTGGAGACAGGGTTCTCAAATACATGCTTGACTGCAGTATTATATCAAAAGCATGATAAGGTCAATAAAGTAATCTCCTATGCTAGTAATACTTTATCCTCTGTGGAGGAAAAATTCAACGATTGTTAGAAGGCACTCCTGGCAATGGTGTGGGCATTGAAGAATCACTGCCCGTTTATCCAGGGGGAACAGATCATAGTGGAGACTCCACACCAACCAAAACTATCTCAAGGACGAAAGTCTTAAAATCAAGGACAACATGGAGGCATACCTTAATTTCCCACACAAAGTCTATGAAGAAGACAAGTGAAGGGAATGCCCACTGTCTATGTGGGTAGGTGCTCCTACCATGTTGACAACAACGGGGAAAAGGAACTTGTGGCCGGCGTAGGGAATGCATGGGTGAATGATGCCTCAGAACCCTACGCTGGGTACAAAATCGGTCCCCAAAGTAGTCAAGTGGCAGAGGTGATGGCTGTGCATCAAGCCATACTCACTGCCATCCAACACCAACTCCACAAACTGGTCATAATCACTGATTCAGATTATGTACGGAACGGGTTTGTGGAGCACCTGGTTAATTGGAAAACCAGAGGCATGTTATGTGCTAATAACAAACCATTGAAACATGGAAAATTAATACAAAATATTGATGATCTGGTAACCTCGAATGGGATGACTATCTATTGGAAAAAGATCAAGGGTTATTATAAATAGAGGGAACAGACAAAACTGGAAACAACCTAGCTGATCAGCTGGCCAATACCAGAGCCAATCTAAGGGGATCTTTTTGAGATCGAGTCCCTGTTGGGGGAAATCCAGGTCACTGCAATCACTAGGTCCCAGACAAATGCTCACAATGAACTCTCAACTGCACAATGGAGTAAGGAGACCCCCAGATGCTGATTTGATTACGGCTCAAAAAGGGGATCCAATAATTGCTAAGTTTTATCAATACAACTTTCCCCTGACGCATACCGATTACTTTGGAAAAGAGGACCTCAAAGTGTTGATGAAATGTCCAAAAAATGTCCGAATCCAAGACGGTTTGTTGGTGAGGAAATCCATATCTGGCCATGACCAGTGGGTGGTCCCTACCTCATTCCGAAGCCTGATGCTAAGTCATGCCCATGATGCGGCCAGAGCCGGTCATCAGGGGTTTCATACAATATTAGAAATCTTGCAAGAGGTTGCATACTGGCCACACATGGGGCCGGACCGCAACCAAAACTTGAAGGGGTGTCTTGTGTGTGCACAATTTCATCCAACATCACTCACACACTGTGCTCCTCTCCAAAAGGGGGGGATCACACTGACTTGGTCAGATGTGCAAGTCGATTTATTGGGCCCGTGATTTGCTCCACTAGGGGGAACAAGTACATGTTGACCGTAACATGTTGACCGTAACATGCTTGTTCACTAAATGAGTGGAATGTCTCCCAGCCCCAAATTGCAAGGCAGAAACATCAGCTACCCTGATGATCAATCACATCTTCTCGCGTTTTGGACTACCCCAAAGGATTGGGTCAGACCGAGGTAGTCACTTCACTAGCGAAGTGATGACAAAGATCTGGGAGATACTTGGGTTTATAAGGAAACTACACATTGCCTACTGGCGGTCCTCTAGTGGTGGAGTTGAGAGATACAAAAAAACTATTGTGAGCATATTAAAAAAGTTTGTGGCAGATTCTGGGCTAAATTGGGACATTCGATTACCCCTTGTCCTGATGGCCATCAGATCTACCCCTTTTTCCGCAACAAAAATGTCTCCATTTGAGCTGATGACTGGATGAAGGATGGTGCTACCCCAGCATCTACTATACAGAACCCAAGAGCAGACCTTGATAAATGCCTCTACAACTCATGAGTATACTGAGAATCTGAGAAAACACCTTCAACATACTTTTGCCTATGCTCAGCAGAATCTAGAAAGTTCGGCAGACAGTATGAAGACCCACTATGATCTTAAGACAACTAAAAAGGAATACCAAGTAGGAGACTGGGTCTACTTGTACAATTTCCAAAAGAACCAAGCCAGAGAATGCAAATTCCTCCCAAATTGGCGGAGTCCTTTTGAAATTGTGGATAGAATCTCACCAGTCGCCTATAGAATCCACATCCCCAAGGGCAGTTTTGGAAGAAGGGGAAGACAAGTGGGTCCACATAAACTTGCTGAAGAGTTGCCATCCCAGGCATATTTTGCAGCAAATAGAGGAGCCAACCAGAAACCCAGAGGGGGATATCCGGAAACCTAGAAGAATCACTAAATATTCACTGTGTATGTGCAAGAAGAGTGTTAAGACGAGTAGTAAACATAGATATGGAATATTGCCGATTATAACCAATGCATGTGTCTTTCCCACTACTGACATCCCCAAATGACTTGTGGACACAGAAGTGGGAAAACATCCATAACCATGCTATGTTCTATCTTCTAGCATCTGAACTAAGAATCATCCAGATGGATTACCAAGATGGACCTCTCAGGTACCAGGAGGAAAGACCCAAGGAGCCTGGAGTCTTGCTCCATACTCCCAACCAGAACCAGCAATACTCCTGACCAGAACCAGCAAGGAGAGCGGGTCGCCTCCAGCACTGACGGCAGAAGCAGCTGACTTTCTCAACATGGACAAAAGAAAAGAACATCCCAATCTCACAACTTCAAAATCAAGTCGGGAGGGGGTGGCTCTGTGGGATGTATTGACCCACTCCTCAGTGCTATGAGGAATCTCTTGCCAGTTATGGGAAAAGAAACAGCAACAATGGTGGCAAAACCCTTGTGCGCACCAAAAAACCTACAAACACCTCCCAAAACCGTGTGCTTCAGGGATGCACAACCTGCCACCCATGATGCATGTGCAGGGGATATAGAGCACACCCTGCAAAAATGTGCCAGTGGGTTCCATGACCAGCAAACAGAGTGCAGAGAGAAAAGCAGCACTTTGCAAATAAAACCCAAAACTGTGTCTACAAATGACATTAGGTTTGTTGCCAAAAGTTCCAAAATGCCCATAACACAACACTTTTCAACATTCACATTCTTGCCTGGTGCTAAAATCCATGTATCAAATGAAACATTGTGAAACATACAGAGTTTGAAAACTGGCAGCCTCTATGCCAAAACCTGGGTGCATTACCCTGGGCTGCCTGACTAACCGCTGTCAGAAAGGACTGAGAAAGCTCTAAAATGACCTAAAACTCAAACGTCTGCTGAATTAACAAACATAAACAGAATGTTGCCAAAAAGAAATACAGATTTTAGTTGTGTTTTTGATTCCACAGATTTTAAGGCCAAGAAAGAAATGTATTTGTATGTGATGCAACAGATGTGTTTTTTGCTAAATTTAAAAGTAACTAAGCTTGGCTGAAGCTGCAAAGAACTGGAAAAGCAGTTTCTTCCCCAGAAGAAGGGCCTTCCTCTCAGCAGAAACTCATGGGGAGGTGATAAATGCAGGTTGGGACAGAATCTGGTCTACAGAGAGCAAAGGACAATGACAAAGTTGCAGCCCATAAAATTGGAAGTGTGAAAAGGGGTCATAAATGGCCTCTGGAAGGAGCAAGGAGGGGGATGCCTTGGACTGGAGAAAGACAAAAAGAGGCAGAGTGACCATTTGTTGCTAAACATGAACAAAGAGCACATTTTAAAAGACTTATAACTTGCTATTCAAAATGGTGAAAAATATCAAAATGACAGAGTTGTTAATTTAATTTCCGACAGCACGTGTGAAGACGCGGCAGAACTGTGTGACATGTTCTGGGCAGGAATAGCAAGATATGTGGTTTTATGCAAAATGTATTACTGTTAGAATTGTGAAAATGTATACGCATGACCCATGTTAAACACGCATATTTGTGGAAATTTGCAGAAACATTGGAAAGTGTGTTCATAGCAAAAAGGGAACAATTCTGTAGAAAGGAGAGACAAGATCCCACCACTGCAGGGTTTTAAGGAATAGCTGCTATGTAAAATATGGCATCTTTATGTGTGATTTCTATAAAGGTGACCAATGTAGAAATGTACATTTAATATAAAATCAGATTTGGAGACCAATGGCTAAAGGGAGGTCTCTGAGGATTGTAAAGCAAATCATAAAACCTGTCATCACCCAGCCTTGATCCAATCACTCAAATTGCAAGGCGGAGATGAAGTGGGATCCAATCCCAGCTCACAGGACAGCTTAGCTAAGCCGGCTCAGGCACCCCCTTTATGATGTCATTTTATAGCATAAATAGAGACAGTTGACAACACATAGACACACAGATCCACTGACTTTCATGATGCTGGAGGAGCACTGTGCTGCTGAAATCTACATCTTCCTTGTTCCAGACTCCAGAAACTTGGCAAAGCAAAGGCCTATTGCATAGCTGAACCATTGTCAGCTAGGTATAAAATTCTAGAACAGAACCCCAAAAGCCTAGAGGAAGCATCATAATACAGCCAGGTGTGCTGTTAATGTTGCCTGATGAATTGAAAGATCCTCAGAACCAAGAAGGGCAGATCCCGTCCACTCCTGTGCCATGCTGTGACCAGAGCGCCTTGCTGACTCTAGCCAGTCCAATGTGCCCAGCTGTCAGTCCCTGACAGATTGATTGTCCAGAATCCTGACGGGCCAGAATCCTGACGGGCCAGAATCCTGACGGTCCAAAATCTTGAATTCATTTTGTTTTTGTGAGTATTAGCAGGAAGCTAGAACGGTTGATTCCCGTGCAGTATCTTGTCCCTTCCTAACCTCTGAACTATCCTGACTTCTATAATCAGTTACATTGTATGAATCTGTAGTGAAATTGTATTCTGTATATCTGTAAAAGCATCCTTTTCCTAGTCATTTTGTCAATTTTGATCTATTAATTTCATTCGAGTGACAAGCTTAATGCTCCAGGGTGGACAGCGAGGAGCCAGGACTGAGTCTTGACTCTTACATTGTGCCGTCCTGATGGCTAAGCTTGGATGCTTTAGTCCATAGTCAATATTTTCCTGATTTTAAAACTGAAGCCTCTTTCCATTCTCGTGCCTATCTCGCAAAAACGGTCTTTACTCAAAACACTATAACTCCCTCCGTTTTTGTGATAGAAACGAAATTTCAAAACAGTGCGGTTATCCCGTTATCGCGAATATCACGCATGGAAAGGTTTGCCAGGATTTCAAAATCCTGAGAAATGTTACACATGTAAAATAGATTTAAACTGTTTCCGACCTGGATTTTAAGATTGCAAAGGTTTTCTGCTGACTAAATCATTTAAGCATTTTTGCACACACTTAGAGTCCTTGCTCAGCCACTTTAAAAGTCATCCTGACAGTTGAAAAGCCCACTTTATATTTCTATTTCTGTGTAAGGGGGGAAGTGAGACACTGTGATGTGTACTGTTTCTGAATACCTGCTATCTCCTCACATTTATTTAAATTTGCTTATTGGTGGGTTGAGGGGTGTTGCAGGGGGAACCCCTAACCATAGTGCTATCTGATCTGAAACCAACACAAAAGTATTATTTTCTGTGCTGCATTTGATTTGCTCATTACTTAGTCCTAGTTTATTAAATATAACATTCTGTGTTCTGTCACCCCATTGGTGATTGTTGATTACCTATTCATATATACATTGTGATCTTGATCTTAAAGAAATAAATAAATAATACCTTTTACAAACCAGCCTGATTCCTGGTCCAGAGTGACCTGGGGTATTTTTAAGTAAGGGGTCTGATACGAGTGGTACATCTTTCAAATAATTGAATCTATATATCAAATAGGTTTTTTCCATTGGGCTGTACACTAGGCCGAGAGCAGAGTGTATCGCCTAATTGAAATGCTTAACAATTGTTTCAAAGAGGTGGGGCCTGGCGTCGCCGGGCCTGGTCTTAGGAATGGGACTTCACATAATGTCCAGGTGACTTGCTCTCTCATTCCGTAAGCATTCTGCTTTTTCCCGCGGCTCTGCAGTTCCCAGGCTTCAACGGTCTCAGTGCAGTGGTCAGACCCACGAGTCCACCCATGAGGGTCACACCACAGCAATTGCCAGCTTCTTCCGCAAGTGTTTGATTTCCTTCTGCTCATCGGCCTCGGTCTCCTTTGAGGTTTCTGTCCAGCAGCACCTTCTACCTTCCTCCCAACAGAGGCTTGTGTGGTCTTGCAGACCATCCACGACTTGACTATTTTTACATAAATATTAACAAAGGTCACCCCGCCCACATAAACATTTCTGTGTTGACTCCCGGCAGGTACTAACAAGACCCTTCATTAAACGGAAGCCCGTGCAGTTGACGCAGTCCCATTGCAGTCTACTTTAAGAAATAAGTGGATCCATTTGAACGACCCACGGTAAGATCCTAGGTTACTAGGGCTTTTACTTGTTATATTATTCGCCCTATAATCATTAAGATACTAACAAGTAACTTTTCTGACTTTTCCTCATAGCCATGACTGCCAAATGAAATATACTGTCGGCTATTAAGTGAGCCCAACCTATCCACCTCTCCGCAAGGACTCGATAGTCATAGCCAGCCTTATTCCACAGGTAAATGAAATGTTGTGTTAGAGATCCTCTAAATAATGCTAAACGATTTTAGTAAACACTGGTGCGACTTCTTCATGCCGACCCGCTCAATACAACCTTGCAGGATAAATCTAAATTGCTGCAAATTGTTTTGCAGGGTGTTTAACCCTAAATAGGGATCCTTCACCTACAGAAGCCTTAATGAAGCTCTAACTGAGCCAGCTTCTGAATCTACTCCACTGAGTGGACAAGGTAATTTATATCCCTCGTCTTCTCAAGAGATCACTCTCTATATGAGATCATAGCACTAATAGCTTTTCTCTTTCTCTTTTTTGCTGTTTTTTACCAACAGTTACAACCATCTGAACACGTCAGAATTGTCGTGTACACTATCCACAACCAGCCAGAAGAATCTTCGGCTTAATAGACTTAAAGTATAGGTTGTGTTTTTTAATCATAAGTGACAATACTCCTGATGAAAGTTCTGCATTAACTGACTTAGAACAGAAACATGTCAAGACAACTCTATGGTTAATTATACCACCATATCGAGATGAGATATGTCGAGAGAAGGACAATATTAGATCAGAGATTTAAATGTTAGATACTCTGCATTGCTATCGATCAGATGTACATTGATGTTAATCCTACCTATTAGGTTACGATTTGTCACTGTTTTTAGAGTGGTCTATCAAGTGATTTATTACAAACTTGTAATTTTTTATGTCTTTATTAAATACTTAATGTGTCTTAATTAACAGTTGATGTTTAATGATTATAACTGTTGTGTAAACTTAAGCTATCTATCTCCTGTTTAATCAGTCTCTACTTCCCAGAAAAAGATAGAGCTACCACCTAGGAGGTATTTTGAGAATCCCCCTTTATATATTGTGCTGTATCCATCTCAACAGAGGGTTGTAGTTGCTATTCTCTGTCTGATGAATGTTCTGCATCCTCAGGTCACTTCTTCGGCACAGTATGGGAGTAATCATTATTACTCTTCCATTTCCCTTCTTTATAGTATTCGTGGTGGGTTTCTTTTAAAGAGGAAATTTGAATTCTGTATGACAGTAACACACAGTGGTCTGACTTGGTGCTCTTGTCGTGGTTTTAGAGATAGGGGCTTTAAGGAGTTCCTCTATGGAACGGGAGTCCCTGTCCCTCAGGGGGAATCTCTCCCTGTGAGATCCTGCTTACCGCCACCCCTAGGAGGATTATTGCCTAGTGGGTTCACTTCTCTAGCATCATAAGAAAAGCTCCCTTTACCCCCCACCCGGGGAGAAGTGACTGAATCCTGAAATTGGCCGCACACCCCATTTACAGTAACATTCTATCATGGAACTTGCTGAATCCAGTAATCAAACGTCCTAAGAAATACCTTTCTTTTTCTGTAGCACCCAGTGCTCTCTGCCCTCTGAAACTCACTTTGGGGTAGTGTAAATAATGCATGGAGTTTATTAAAGATGGCCAAAGCAATGAATCCTTCATCAAAGCTGCCATAGTGCCTTATGACCACGTATCCTCTGTCACCCGGAGAATGTTGATGTCAGTAATTGCATTCCCCTTGTCCAACCATCTCTTGCAAGTGGGCACCACTAACATTGTTATTCCTCAACACAGACTTTGGGCCTCATTACACGGACGGCGGTAAGGGTTAACGGTCACCGTTAATGGCAACGGTGACCGTTAACCCTTACCGCCGTACTACGAGGTCCCTTTGCGGGTTGGAGGATTTAACGCCTGCTTCTTGCAGGCGTTAAAATCCAACCCGCTAAGGGACCTCGGAGCTAATTACGGCACCGCAAAATTGCGGTGGCGTAATTAGCGCCTTCCCCAGTCCCATAGAGCCCTATGGGGCAGAAATGGGAATGGAGAAGGGCAATGGCGGAAAGGGGATTTACCGCCCCTCCAACCTTGGAATGGGGCGGTAAATCCCCTTTCCGCCAAGGCGGTGCTGGTATTTTACCGGCATGAGCCATGGCGCTAATAGCGCCATGGCTCACCGCCTACCGTGTAATGAGGCCCTTTGACATCTGATTCTCCCTATTTAGGTGAGCTGTTACAGTCTTGCTTGAGGGCAGCAAAAATGATTCTGGATTTGACAAAACCAGTGATACCATTCTGTAAAGATGGGGATACATTCAATCAGATCTAATGTTAATCAGGCTAATCAATGAGGAGCGACAAGGATGTGTTATTAGTCAATTTCCCGAAGGACTGCTGGTTCTGAAATGCATATAACAAGGACAAGGATGTGTCTGATTTTAAGCGCATTATATCTGGCTATCCAATGGTGAGGCTGCTAGAACACTGCCAGACAATAAATAAACAGCTGCAAATGTAATTTCACCATGAGGATTGCTTCTTAAATTAAACCCATTCTGCTGAGCAAAGGTTTGGCCTTACCCCCCATTTAACGTAATAATATACTTTTTCTGTGGCGTTGCCTTGGTAATACTTATATTGGGGAGCCAAATGACAACAGTGTAATGCTAATTTGCTTTTCTAAGGCTAGTAGGTATTTTGACGGAGAGTGCATAGTGGTTGTTTTCAACATGTCATGTGTACATTATCTCTCCTACATATAACTTCCCTTTTAGGGAGACATGTTTCCCAACAGTTGCTGATATGTCACATAAATGCTGCACTTCAGAAGTATAGGTGGGTGTCGATGTGTGGCTGTCAGTGATTCCAATAACATCACTTTTAAAGGCACAGAGTATCTGTGAAACAACACTTTGCGTCGCAACATCTGAGGTTGATTAGCAAGCCTAACTTAAGTGCAGAATCCATTCTCTTGAGCTCCTGAAATGTTGAAAATACAGGGGGTGGTTTCTTTTAGCAGATGGAAATCTGCCACGTCTTTAAAGTGGCATTTTAGGGGTCCAGTGTTTCAAGAAGAACCAAACACTGCATGAAGTAATACTGGGATGACAAACTGTGGATGATGATGGGCGCTGGGGGGCTTCACTGGCCCATGCATGTAGCGATTGCATAAAGAATTGGTTTCATGGTCAGATTTAGAAAAAGTCTTCTTTATACATTAAAACTTGTTGTTTTATTATTGCGTATGCAACTCCATAGGATAAAAAATGAAAGAACATAGTGATGTATAACATCAGTCATAACCCATTGGTAAGTGAAAACAGCCGACGCACGTTTCGACCTAAGTCTTTTTCAGGGCTGTGAGTTTGTGAATAGTGGTACAGTGCAGGGAAAAGTGTAGTGACATATGGGTCGATCACACATGGTCATTGGTAATGTAACATGATAGAGAAATTCAATTGTACACATGTGGTTGCCAATGAGATGATTGTCCATTGGATGATGATGCATCAGAAATTAAATGCAATCATGGTATGGCAGTTAAGTTGCCCCAAAATTTGGTGAAAGTGAGTGAAAGTGGGAAGGTGGGTGACATCGTTATTTTGGTAACACATTTAACCCACGTTTTAAAATCATGACAGATAGTTACATTAGTTACATTTGTTAAGAAAACACATGAGCAAAGTACCAAGGAAGAGAAGAGAGAGAATGTTTGTTTGTTCAAAGTTGGAGCCAATAGATTCAAGGCAATGTGTTGAGATGGTTAGATCAGCTTACCAAGATCGGTAGTAGGATGAGCTCTGAGTAGGGCTAGAGGCTGGTCCTCCCGAGTCCGGGCGCCAGTTGGGCTGGGTAGCCTGATCTATGGAAAGGAGGATGGTTGCTTTAGCTAATTGAATAGAGGGGGTTGAAGCCCAGGGAAGAGCTCCAAGAGCGTAATTTATGCGTGCAGGGCGGCCATGCGTTGCATTATACCGATGGTTGGTCGTCATGTGGTCTGCCAGGCCAGAAAAGGTGGCTTCCAAGGTCATGCCAGAGGCATCATGGCCATTAGTGGTTGGCGGAGAGCCTGGTGGGCTCCTAAGAACAGTTGGGAGGGAGGCTAGGGCCTGTCAGTTATGTGGTCAGCACAGGTGGGAAGTGGGCAGGGGATAGGTCTGAACAGTCCCTGGTTACAGGGTCCTGGGCGTGTCACGTTGCGTCTCACGGTTGGTGCAGTGGGGTGCCCTGGGTGAGGGGCGAGTTGGTTCCCAGACTGGGGGGTCTGCGTTGACCGTGTGGGGTGGTGTCCGGAGGAGCCTGGTAGCTGGTGCATTCGCCGGACCGGTCCTTCCAAGGGGGGGACCGGTGGGCGGCTGCGTGATGGCGCATGTTAACTGCGGTAAGGGATGAGGCCTCGATGGCGTGGCGGCTGTGTGCTCCCCGATGAGGGGGGCGGACAGCTAGGGTTTGGTGTTGGAACGGGAGCCCAGTGGGGTGCGGCTACGAAGGTGCCGGGAGGTCAGAGGAGTGGCGGAAATGATAGTTGCACCCGTGGTGGAGGTGCAACCATCTAGGGGTTTAAGCGGTCCCGACTGGGTTGGAACGTGACCTCAGTATCATGGTCGAGGTGCCGGGTCGGGGGGGGGCGATGGCAAGTGTGCCCCACTCTTACCTGAAGCCGTATCCAGCTAGGAAGTGCGTGTGTCTTGACAAGTGGATTCTCGTGAGTGCAGGAAAGAGGACTTCCTGGATGAGTGATATATTAAGCGTGATTGGACGAAAGGGAGCGCTCTGATTGGGTACACTAAGAGTAGCCCTGATTGGCTGATATATGTGTACAGCTGGTGGTTAGCCAACTCCAGAGAGGCTAATGTTGCGGGACCAGTAGGTCTCTGAGTTAATTAAGTTGGAGCTGATACAGTGGGCGTGCGCCCTGTATAATGATTGAATTGGACATGTTTTGACTTATAAGTCACGAAGTATGAACCGACAGTCGGTATGAGCAGCAGCCGAAGGCATGCTGTTCGTGGAGGCAGACTGCCTCGGTTTCCAGGGATGATCAAGCGGTTACAATTGATGGGGGGAGGGGTCTCCATGCAAGGTGGACAATTAATAACTGGATTGAGTCGTCTCTCGGTACTCCAAGGGGGCAGGAGGCCGAGAGACCGGTGATGGTTGGGAGCGGGTGCGGGTGCTCATGGGTTTGAGTGGCCCCGAAAGGGGGGGGGTTGAGGAGGTGGGGCAGTTGGTGTGGAGTCGTCTCCGGGCAAGGTAGCAAAACTAGGTTTTTAAAAATGCCACTGTTCAGGAAATTACTATATTAAGAATTTTAAAACATATGTTTAGTTTATTAGTAAAGCTTAGTTTGTGTTGTGTGGCCCTCTCCCCGGCATCTCAGGACTCCAAGGCGGTGGGGTGCCGAGAGATAGACGAGGAAAAGAAGTGAGGGGGGTTTTGTTGCATCCAATTGGATACGTGGAAAAGGAGTGGGGGGGGGTTTGTGTGCATCCAGTTGGACACGTGGGTCAAGGAGACAAGGACCCAGGGTGGCGTTGGTCAATATAAGCAAGGTTGGTTTACACCGGGAAGAGTCCCCAGACTGGGCGTACCCGATTGTTTGCCGTAACTTAGCATGGGGGGGATAGATTCATGTCTGAGAATTGCACACTGATGGAGTGGTAGTAGGGTGCCAGGGTGTTGCATGGAAGAAGTGCAGGTGACTTCACAAAAAGACCTGGAAATCATGGTCACTGTTTAGTCCAATATTAATGGTTCTATATTTTCATTTCAGTCGAGCTTCTTTTCTGGCGGAGCAGAAGTTCTCTGTCACCACCTCTTGCGTCCGATGATACTGTTTCAAGTCCTACGAAGGTGATGTTTTCCTTGAGATCAAGCTGGTGTTCTTCTTGCCAGAGGAGGGCCAGTGGGTATTTGGTTTCTTGCGAGTGCAGGGAGCTGAGGTGTTCCCTGATTCTTGTTCTGAGCTCCCTCTTGGTACTTCCAATATATTTACGGTTGCATACACACATAATTGCATAAATTACATATTTTGTTCTGCAATTGATATATTGTTTAATATATTGTTTAATTGTTTAATTACATGTATATCGGTTTCACTGATAGGTTCTTCATGGCACCTATTCCCAAAACAAATGACAACTGGCTCACCCCGTTGGTTTCTATAAATGTGGAATGTGCTCCATGTGCAAATTCGCCACAACCACTAAGACCACTAAGACCCTTCAATTCAGTGAAACCGATACACATGTAATTAAACAATATATCAATTGCAGAACAAAATATGTAGTTTTCCCAGGAAAGGTGTGATGAAGATTGGGCGATAGTTTGCCGGACAGGTAGGATCGGCAGACTGCTTCTTGAGGAGTGGGTGCACAAGGGAGTGCTCAAGGGGACAGGGGAACGTTTCAGTGGTGAAAGAGTGATTACAGAAATTGGCCAAGGTGCAGCAAGGGTGTCAATATGGCCCTTGATGGTTCTGGAGGAGCAGGGGAGCACCTGTTTGGACGACACTTTCATGGATCGGACTTGTCTAGAAACTTTGTCAGATGTTGTCAGAGAGAAAGAGGAGAAAGGAGGAGGAGAGGTAGGGATGGCCAAAGGGGGGCCGAGAGAGGAAGAGGGAGAGGAAGAGGAGATAGTGGACAGGATGTCCTGAGTTTTAGCTGAGAAGTGAGAGGCCAGAGCCATACAGAGGGCCTGGGAGGGAACCGGAGAGGTGGAGACCGCAACAGGACTGACCAGTTCCATGAAGATTTTAAAGAGTTTGGCCGTGTTGTTCGAGGCAGCAGAGACCCGGGCTTCAATGTGTGCTCTCTTCTTGATGAGTGTTATTGCTTCGACTGGCATTTTTGTGCATCCAGTCTAGGTCTGTATAAATGTGGCCTGGCATGCTTTGCTGTAATTTCATAACGCGTCTACACTGGTCTACATTGTACAGCCAGTAGGACATGTTTTCAATGTGGCATGGCATTTTTAATAGCAAAGCATTAATGTTCCTGTGCACCATTGGTGACTTGCATATATTGGATTGGTGTTACCCTACAAAACAATTGCAAACACTCTGGCTTTTTGGCCAATTATTCTCAGAAAGTGTGCTGTATATTGCATTAAGACACATATTTATATCTTTCTCCTAGTACAGTGTGCGGCATACCCTTTAGCAGCACGTTCGTGCGTATTGTGCAATCATGATAATCTAGGCCGGCCCAGAGTGTGGCACCCTTTATTACCACTCCCTCCTTCTCTCACACATGCACTGCTCTGCTTGTTATTTTCTTTCAGTGCGATGGTTTGTGCATGGAAATGTGGGCGAGGACCTGTGGTAGAGATGCTTCAGCTCCTCATAGAATCCCAGTGCTTCAACGATTTACCCTTTTCTATCAGGGACAACCTCTGCAGCCCTGTCTTTCAATCAAAGACTATTAAGTGCCAAGCAGTTCTGTATTGTTTATGCTCTTCAAATAAACATAAAGAACAACTGTGCTCAGTGTTATCGTTGGAACAAAATCAAAGGGTTATTGTACGTGACCTTGCACGCCCTTTAGCCGCGCAGTGACATCAAAGGAAGTGAGAAAACATGACCTAGACCTTCACACAACGTTGGTTGCTGTGCGTTTGTACCTCGAGACGTAAAACGTGTTTTTGTTCTGCAAAGAAGAAAAAAATACATCGTTCGCTTTTCTTCAGAAGAAACGGTACATTCGCTTCCTGGAACTGTTTTTCCCCGAGGCGCAGACGTGATGACGCACGCACACTCGAGACACAAATAAGCTGCAGACGGCCGAGGGGATTTTCTTCCTCTGAGGGTTCCCTCCATTTTTGGGCAGCTTCCCCTCGCCTCCTTCCCTCCCGCGTAACAGATGTCTCAAACCTCGCGTTTCAGTAACATCGTGCACAGGCAAACTGGCACAGAAAGGCGACAGCTCTATCCAAGCCCAGCAAAGCAGCACACGTTCCCACTCACTTCTTTATGCCCTGTTTCTGGGGTGGGGTGTGTGTGTGTGAGAGAGAGAGAGGCGGACCCAGGGCTTCGGCTTGATGACTCACCCTCATGATTAGCCAGTTACTGTGTAGGAGGGCGTCCAGCAGTGACTAAACAAAGGCCGGTTCTACTTAGTGCTGAAAGAACAGCAGCCTGTGCTCCTCCAAAGAGCTGCTGGAGGACAGAGGCGGTAGATGGGGGACTCACGCGGAGTCGCAGAAGGAGTTCACTCGGTGTACAGTAATTGCTGCTGTATTAGGGCATCGGGCGTACGCTAATTGAGCAGGAAGCCTTTCTGTATACAGTTCTCGAGGTCGGCCCTTTTCTGTGAAGCTCATGTACGTTTTACACAAAAAAAAGGCTTTTGAGGTTTCAAGGCAAGGACAGGGGACGAAAGACAAAATTGCTGCCACTGCTGCAGTGGGCGGCATACACTTGACGCATGTTTACCAAGGAGAATAAAAATGCTGCTAAGAATATGTCTCTAGCACCTGTAAACATGGCCTTGACCAGCAGGGATACACCATGAGAACACCATGACGGCACTGATGATGGCCCACATGAGTGCAGTGGAAGAGCCACGCGAAATGAGACACACAGAGAAAGCCATCTGTGACATCTCTGTGAAGTTAAGCTAGACAATCTCAAACCCAACTTGTCATAGTCCACTTACGGCAACCCAACTGCATGATGTGGGTCCCTTTCCCCCACAAACTATCTCATCAATTTCTGGGGTAATTATTATTATTATTTTTTCAAATAATATTATTCCCTTAGCATTGAAAAACTGATATGAAATCTGTCATCCCTCTTTTTCCCTTACTGACATCTTCCTCATCTTTTTTCATTCAGGTTTCCCTCTCTTTCATGTTCGTTTCTCCCTTTCTGTTAATTATTTCAATATGTATGTTTTGTTTTTTATACAAAATTAAGATACTTCTTGAGTTTTTGTTCAGGTTTTTTTTTCAAACGTCTGTTACATTAAACAAATGCATGCATTTTCGGTGAGAGGGTGAAATGATTCTGAGGAGACCAGGGTAAAGTACATTGGTTTATGCGAGATACATTTGTAAAGCCCTGCACCGGCTTATCACCATGTTGCTTTTCCAACCGTCACTTTCTCAGCTCTAAAACCCTCCAGCATCGCTTGGAAAGTTGGTACATACCAAAGTTCCATGTTACTACATATGCCCTTTCTAACATATTAATAGAATTCACCTAACATGAAGCTTGGTTAACTTTCTTATCTTCATCGAAACTTTAACATTTGGAACTAATAATAGAAACCAATAACATATGTAATGTCACTTGTTGATAGCTATTCACCAAGTGTATGTTGTACATCCTAACATTCTGTTAAGTTAAAGAGTTACAAAAGAATTTGATTCACATTTCATTTCATAACGTCTTCTGGAAACCATCCTAAATCTTCCACTGCGTCGGTTTCCATGCATTTCACCAGCATTCATTTCACCATTGCTACATCCCCACCACACACACCATTCCTATCGCTTAATTTCCTATTGACTGGCTCTCATCCATTTCTGGCCCTGCTCATACCCTCATCACACTTGGCCATTCTTCACTTATTCCTCTTCCGGCCATCATCTAATACTACAAAATGTGACTCACTGTACACTACTCTTCTTGGATCAAAATACTCTCCACTTTCCTCACTCAGAATGGTTTCCTAATTCTCACCAAGTCTCCAACACACACTTGTCCTCTCTTTTCACCTATGTTTTCATCACACCTTCTCTTGTACCCTGTCTGATATTTGCATAACCTCGCAACTATTGCACCCTCATCCAATTTGATATCTCCATGTCCCCCCATCCAGGGAGGATTGAAAACAGACTTAATTTCCCTCCTCCTCATCATAGAAAATTGTGTGTATCCGGTAGCTGGGTGAGATGTGTCCCTGTAGGCTGCAACCCTTTTCCACAACACCCGCTCCCAGGGTAGTGCTGTAGCCAGTGCCAACTGGAAATTATCTTTAATTGTCCGATTCACCCTTCCACTAATCCATTCCCTTGCAGGTGGTAGAAGGATGTTCTCACATTCTTCATTCCATGCACATCTAACAATTTTTCCACCTCAACTGATGTGAATTGCATTCCATTGTCACTCACAATCCATTTTTGAAAACCTTAATGAGCACCTAATTCCAAAAGAAAATCTATCACGACCCTTGGGGTCACAGAATGTGCAAACTTAAACTCAAACCACTTTAATGTGTAATCCATCAACAAAATTAAATATCGTGTTTCTCTCTCACAATCTCTATTTGGCCCATCACATCAATCCCTACCTTTTCTGAAACATCCAACGGAACCACTCACAGGCTTCAATGGCACCCAATCCATTTCCTTTGATTTGCCACTTTCTGCAAAAGCCCGACAGTTTTTAACCACCATCTCCATCATATCATCCCTTCCTGGCACCAATACTTCTCTCTCAACCTTCTTTTCATCCAACTGTGGCCTAAATGTCCCTGATGTGCATTGGATAATATTGTTTTTCTCACTCCCTGAGGAGGAATACGTGTTTCTTTCCTTGAAGACCCCACTCGGAAGGTGCTAACTCATCTTTGACCACATTACAGGCCATTTCAGATTCTGGCTATGCCGGCTCCCATTCTGCATGTACCTCATTACACGGTTCCATTATTCATCCTCCTACATCGCCCTCTTCCACTCTTCCTTTGAACCACAGCAGCCACCGATTCGTGAACATTCCCTACCCATGTATCCATGTCCTCTTGTTCTCCTTCTCCAACACACTTGTCAGGAAGCAATCTTGACAAATAGTCTGCCACTACAGTGTACATTCACATGTTTCACATTGAAATTGAATTCTTGGGTATTTGCCAACCACTTCATTATACATGGCGTGGCCATGCCTGAACCCCTGGTGGAAAACAAATGCACCAACGGCTTGTGATCACTTCTGATCACAAACGGAATGCCCCATACATATGATCTAAAATACTTCTCAAAATTTCTTCTCACATTCATTCAATACTTTTGAGGCTGACTCAAAACCATGCCTAAAACCTTCTTGCTAGCATCAATATTTAAGAACAGTCTTGCCCCCATGTCAAATCTATACAAAATAGGAGCCCTTGCAATAATATCTTTAATACTGCTGTCCTCTCAGAAAAATGTGGGACAACTTTAGCATAGAATTCTACAAGTCATAGAAATGACCACAAATGCTCTTTGTTTCTCGGTTCCTTCACTTCAATAATGGCTTCCACTAACTCTTGTTTGGGTTCAACCCCTATCCAGTGTAAGAGGATTCAATTCAACACTACAGCTAAGTCAATGCCTAGTCTGGGATACTGAATGGAAACCCTTATTGATATATCTTTATGTCCAGTTCATGAGTTCTGGATGACTACCCCTATATAACACCCCCCTCTTAGAATCCCCCTGACCCCACTGAGCCAAGAAGTAGGTTTGTTTTGCAAATTAAAAGGTATATTTGAGAATTTAAACAATATATATATATATATCACACTTTATAATAAATTAATATCTGATAGTACACTTAGACATATGATGTTGATCAACAATGGGTAATCTGGCACTAGCACACTTCTTTACAATCAATGAGGAGTTAGTATAGGATGGATAAAGTAGCAAAAATACTTTTTATGATTTCAAGGGAAAAGCAATGAGGAATAAAATGCAGTACAGAAATACTTGATGTGATTTTAGCAAAAGATAAGATAATCACTTTTTCTCTGGCAATTCACCCCCCTCCCCTATGCAATGTAAGAAATGGAAGGAGATGGAAAGAGGAGCACACAGTTCTCAGGAATGCAATCAAAGACAATACGAAATTCAGTTCCCCCCCAGCAAGCTTAGAGGAAACAGGTAGGAGTTTGAAACACATGCCCAAAATGCTTTTAAATGTGATGGCAATGGATGGGAAAATGTGCCAACTGATTTTAATTCCCTCTAGAGATTCAGGGTGAGTGGGAGATGCGTGTTGGTATTATTTCAGGCTCACTTTAGCAATGCTCTATGAGTTATTAAGAGACAAACGAATTTTTAGCACAGGAAAGCAAAAAGCTGTTATCTTTTTACAGGTAAAGAAATCAGGCCAAATCGCAAATCGCGGCAAAATTCGTGGGTGCGTGACTCGTGATCGCGGAAAAAGTCTAAGGAGTAAGAAGTCAGTTCTAGGCTTGTTGGAAAGCTTAGATTCTAAGCTTTCAGAGGAAAGTAAAACCACGTTCCTAGCACAAACGGTTCCAGAGATACCCACGATTTAATGAAGGTAGATTTTCGGATTTAAAGTAAAACTCAAAATGACAGGTGACAGCTTGCAGCTGCAGAATTGACAGGTGACAGTTGTGCAGCTTTAAAAATGACAGATGACACGATTTCTAGGAGGCAGTTCTACTTAGGTTAAAATAGTTTGGATTAGATTATTTTAACTAAGAGATTGGTTCTGCACAGTTCTGCTAGGTACTCACAATATAAATTTGAAATAGGCCTCGCCACGGATCTGGTCAGGTTTTGGACTGGACTCCGGTTCTGGTCTCGGCACTTCACAGTGATCTGGGTCAGCTCTCTGGTTCTGCTCACAGCGGTCTGGGTCACTCTGGATCTCTGGTCTGGTCTCTGGCAATTGTTCTTGGCAAAAGAATTCAAACAGCTCGCCCGGCTGTGGAATAGTTGCAAATGATTTTAAGGATGCTGAGGCCTGCTGAGAAGAGCTCTCAGTTTGTGGGTTTAGGCCCTTGCTTTAAGTTCTGAAGTAAAGTTCTGGTCTTTGGAGATTGATGGATTTGAAGTCTGGATCTCTGGATGTGAAGTTGTCGGTCAGCATGCTCCGTAGCAAATGGAATTGAAGGTCCCTACCTGTCCCAGCAGTCTCTTTTTATGTGTTTTGGAAAGTGGGTGTGTGCGTTGGTCATAACTAAACCTGCCCCTCTCACTTATCATTGGCCAATTCCTCCTCTCTCCCTTGATTGGGGGAAGGAAATGTGAGTCAGAGTGATGCTGTAGGTTTTATGGTCAGCGGAACCTCCCCTTGTCAGATTGCACACAAATCTATTTCTGACCCAAATACATATTTATCTATGCACCATTTTTCTAATATTATAGGTCCAGTTAACATATTTTCTGTAGCACCAAACCATCCGATCCTTGTCTTTGTACGATGTTGTGTCCACTGATGACAGAATTCTCCCCTTTTCATCCAGATAACGACCTCTAAACCTTTCCAGATTTTACACAAATGTGCACCAGGGATATGGGTTACAGATGATAAAGTGTCAGATTTTTAACATGCATACATTTGGAGTGAGACCCTATTTTCTGCTAGCAACCCCCCAGAATACACCACAGGGTCCTAACGCCTCTCAAAATGTTCACAGAAAAATCACAAAAATAATGATATTACTTATATAATTCTGACAAGTCCGCACTATGAGTTATCTATCTTTTTAAAATTATGCCCTGGTCAAAAAGGGGTGTGGCTTCCCACATCACAGGGTGGAATAACTAGTTTATCCACTTCCCCCCAGCTCAGCTGCTAGCAGAGGCACTGCCCTCCCAGTTTCCCCTAAGAGGAAGCCACTTTACGATGCCCCCAATATAACATTTGCCTGAGTCCAGGACAGGCCTTTGTTCAACTCCCTGTAGTCCCCAGCTGCCACTCCCCTTTCAATCAACAGGGCCATGTGACCTCAGGATGCAGCCAGGCCTGGCAGAGAACACAGCTGTTGATCCAGTTTCAACTCCTGTAGGGGGTAGTTGTCAGGCAGAATCCAGTTTCATTAAGCCAGGTTTCAGCTAAATGTCACTTTTTGTTCCCAGTTTTCTACATTCAAATCAAACTGACAATTTCTACCTATTCATTAAATAATTACTTCCTTCAAGTCATTTCAGAATATAGTTTTACATTGTATCCACCTCTTAGCAAGTCTTTCCTTGGTCTGGTTTTGTTTAATTTGTTCAGTTTTACACAAAAGTCTGGTGGTTTTAAAACGCCGGCTTTCTGATAGTGGTGAGTACTGGTAATGCAACCATTTTTGGGATTCAGAAAATGAATTCCCCACATTTCTGGGTTGCTTTTGGCAATCAGCATTGCCATTCCCAATGGTTTCAGGCTACTGTGTGTGTAGCCCAATGGTGGTTTTAGGCAGTGCCCTCCTGAGCTCACAACATAGGCAAAAATGGGTGGCAGCCTATTCTTCATGTGTTCCCTGTGCACTCTCTGGGGAGTTCTGGCCATCATGATGTTTTCCATGCCAGTACTGCACAGTTTTATTGTAGGGCTTGGATGCATGGGTAAAAACCTCCCACACCAGTTACAACATGTCCGAAAAATGTAATCTCATCAACTTTCACTTTTCCTTTTTCACTGTTAACACTGCCTTACACAATGTCTCTAAAACCTGGAAAACTTGTCATGCCTCTCCTCCCATGCACATACCAGGATGCCCTCTTTACAACAATGTATGGCTTCACATCCTTTGAATACATTCAAAATGACCCTCTGAAAAAATGCACTTGCTGAAAAAAACAGAACAGCATATGTCTATGCCAGTATGAACCAATCAATGTTATGAAACAACGTGATGTTCATCAATTTGGGATGCAAATCCACTTGGTGATATGCCAATGATAGACAATAGTCGAAAACCACTCAAACCCACGCATACGCTTATCTTCCCATCAGACCTTTGCATCACCACAATAGGTGGCAGCCACTCACTCGCTTCTATAGGTTCAAATATTCCTTCCTTGGAGAGTCTTGTTAGTTTGAGCTCCAGCACAGGTTTCAAATCCATTTTGAGATGCCCTTGGTGCCTCCATCCTAGCAAACTATCCCCTTTCTCAGTAACATACCTTTTCCCTTTGTTTCTCCGATCTTCCACTCCAATATTGCACCATACATAGTCTAAGATATGAATCGGTACACCCTCATATGCAGAAGGATCAATGTAATTCTTTTTCAAGTTTCCTACTTCCATCTTCAGTTGTGCCTCATACTCGTAAATGGGGAATCAATGTGAATGGTTATCCAGAATCTACTAGCATGCATACCTGACTATTGTCTACAGCAATGTTCGCCAACGGTGGCCTTTATGGGCCTTAGTCCTCTTCTTTATCCTCATCCCTCGCCATCATTTTGTTGATTGTTTGAATCTGCACTATTATCTTGGAGAAATCCCTTTCTCCCCCTACACAATATTAATATGTGGCTTTGCTGATCCAGTTTCTTTCCTCCCTGCGTCATATACTCGACAAGTCTTTGCAAAATATCCTATCCTATTGCATTTCTGACGCATCCTTTTTATTTCTCGATACTCCGTGCCCCACAATTCCACATCTGAAACAAGTGCCTTTGAATTTGCTTCCTACAAACATATTTCCACAAGCAGCATAGTACTCCTACTTCTTGTGCACCATTGCTGCCTCTATCCCCTTTTGCTATGCCTCATGTATCACCTATACTTGCTTGCTGCCATTTCCATTCGTTGTTTCCTTAATCTGTCCATATTCTATGCACTTTTAAATTAATTCTATACTTCTGGCTATCTCCAAGCCCTTCCCTAACATGGGATTCTTAATCTGCCACAGCTTTTCGTGCACATACAAATCTGAGGCACTTAAAACTTGTTGGTTTCTAAGATTATCATCCTCAACACCAGAAAAATTACAAGACACTATTAATATTCTCATATCAGGAATGTTAGTATCTACACTTTGGGCCATTATCTGCTTCCTGGAGAAAAACATGTACCTCTCGAAACACGATGTTTGTTCAGTGACCATAATGCATGTCCATCATTGCCTGGTTGTACATGTCTCCTCTGGACATTGTGGGAGGTTCTGACCCACTAGTCAATGCCCTGCAACATTACTGTGTGCTGTTTTCATCAAAAACAACACAAAGGCCCCGGAAAGTCTTATATGCGCTAAGAATCTCTGAGAAGTGGGCAGGAAAACCTGAAAAATAGGCCGCCAATCCATTTTGCCTATGTCAGTGGTAAAACAGGAGACCACACTGCCAAAACCTATCATTGGGCTGCCCACAGAGTGGAACAGAACTGTTTGAAATGGCAGTGCTGCATTGCTAGGAAAATCCAGAAGTGTTTAAAATCCGTTTTTCCTTGGCTGTTGAAAGTGCAAAAGCATGGCTCCCAAACAGCAGAGAAGATCCAACATCCTTCTGGGGTGTTCACCATCACCTTATTTAAGGAATCCCCATAAGCACAATGTCAGGAGAAACACCTTTCATCATACAAAAGCCACATTCAATGGGTGCTTGCCTTGGAAAAATATGTTAGATATGGGCTCAGTAGCGCCGCTCGCCTGCGTCCTAGCTGTCATTACTTATACCGTCAGTTAAAACTTGTGTCTTAAAATCAAATTGTAGAAAAGAAGAGACTTGCCATCAAAAGCAATATGGGTTGCTACAATTCAATTTCTATGTTTTAAAAAGACTGGAATGAAGAGATGTGTGTATATTTGTAGAAAATGTAAATTATATTTTTAGAAAGGACCATTTTAAACAGTGTTTTAAAAGTGAATTAATGTCAGCCACACTGGACTTCAAAGACATTCCACAGCTGCTACCAAACAAAGGAATCTTCGTCCTGCTCTCTGCTCAGGAACTGGCATTGAGTTGTTAATGGAAGTGGGAGGAGATGTTGGCCTGTTGCTCTGAGTGGAGACAAAAGACTCCTTTGACTGAAAGGAAATGTAAATTTGGGCGTCAACAGAAACCAACTGACCAAGGAAGAGAGGCTCAGGTTCCTCTTGGCCCACCAAACCTTGGAGGCAGAGCTAGACTGATATGTGTATCTGAAATTCCAAGGAAATATCTTTTTGGAAAAAGACTCATAGAAGACTGTGTAAAACTTGGAAAAATCTGTATTTTATAGGTTGTTAATATGAAAATGCTGCTCACAGTTTAAAAGTACTCGGAACCCTGTGCGATTTTCAGAGACCGGACTACTAAAATGTTGATTTTGTAGCAATTGTGATCATGCTAGGAATATGAATGTTTACTGGATTATGCCCAGATGTCATGTGCATGTATGTGGAAAAATGTGTACAGATCTGACACTGGGTAACCAACCAAAAGCGCGGAAACTGTCAGTTTTGAACCAAAACTCTCAAGAAGATGGGACTCGGATGGATACGTGCTTTATTAAATATGTGATGTGAATATGTATTATTAGCAAGTTGGTGATATTGTAGATATGCTTTCTATGAGAAATAGATTTTCTGTGTAGAAACAAAGGGGAGGTTTTTCCCTGGATAGTAAATTGCAGCATCACTATGACACTAGCTTTCTTTCTCAAATCAGGAGAGAGAGAATACTCTGACCAATAGGATTCCTAGATGGTGGGCTTAGTATGATCAGCCTATCCAACCCTTTGGGAAATAGATAAATAGGGACTGCAGGAGAACCCAGATCCAAGACTCCAGAACTCTGAAAGCAGAAGGCCCAATTGCAAAGCTGAACCTTTCTCAGCTTGGCCTTTAAAATCTTGCAACCTGATTTTAACCCCCAGACTTCCAAGGGGCACATCAAAAATTGAACAGCCTGGCTGTGCTGTTTTCTGCTTCTTGCCAAGAACTCTTGCAAGAACCCAGAGATCCAAACCAGTAGAGCAGAGCTGAAACCAGATAGCTGTAAACTCCAGAACCAACCCATCAGATCCACTCCAGAGTGCCGTGCAGAGACCAGAGTGCCGTGGTCAGTGCAGACCCGGGTGTCTGAATCCTGTCTGGTGGGCTAGCAGAATTCCAGTACAAAACCTTTGACCAGATCCTGACGGGCCTATTCCAAAACCATAGTTGTGAGTATTTAGCATAGAATTGTCCATAGACAACCTCTTATCCTTAAGTAATCCCATCCAACCCATTCCAACATATCCAGAACTGCATTGTGGAATCTCTTTTGTCCGTTCTGAATCTTTCCCTCATCCATATAGTCGTTTGTTAATTGTAGTGATAAATTCATCTAATATCATTCGCTAATATATTACTGAAGAAAGACAAGTGTCTCGGCGGTCAAAAGTCAGAGCGGAGGTGCCCTGTTCTGGTGGCTTTACCGTTGGGTATCTTGTATCTTCATAGTCTCCTTAGTGCAAAGAAAATCTTTGTTTGTAATATTCAAAAGCGCATCTTTCATTGAAAATCTTGACTCTTTTTGAGAAAAATCGACCTCTACTAAAACCTTCATAACTTCTGAACCGTACATGCTAGAAACAAAATTTAGTTTAGAAACTATAATTGTGTTTCTCGTGCGCTGAAAAGTTTGCTGCGATTCTGCATTTGGCTCAATTTCAACACATGTAAAATAGCTATTTCTTGCATTGAACCTCTGAATTCAGTTTCCTATCTGCTAGTTATCCAACCATCATTGCTAGTGTCTACCTGGAACTATCCAAGCGGCTCCCACTAGTTTTGAATCCAATTTAGAGAATTAAATCCATTTTCAGTCTTTTTCCCATTCATTTAAAATCACATTCAAAAGCAAATGACCTGTTTTGGAATAATTCCTGCCCCTCTCTAAGCTTGCTGCGGGAATTGGGATTGAAACTGCATGTGTAGAGTGTTTATTCCTGAAACCTGTTTTCTCTCCTTCCATTTCTATATATTGCATATTAGGGGGGATTGAGTAGTGTCAGGGGGAAGGAGTGATTACATTTCATTTGAATGAACACACAAAAGTATTATTTCTGTGCTGCAGTAATTTCCTATCATTGCATTTGACTGAACCCACACAAAGTTTTATTCTATGCTACAGTATTCCTCTCATCCATACTCCTACTGATTAAATAGCTTGTTGATTGTAATATCCCCAACGCTGATCATTGTATAAATATTCATAGTGTGATATCTAGATATTGTTCAAATTCATACAAGTGTGATATATATATCTTTTTGAAATCCATCAAATAAATCTTTTAACTTTGCAAAACCACCTACTTCTTGGTTCAGTGAGACCAAGGGGGATTCAAAGAGAGGGGCGTGATATAAGGGTACAACATTCAGAAATAAAAGAACTTTAGACATACAAATATATAATTAAGGGTTCGAGCTGGGCAGCACACCCTAGGCATTGACTTAGTTGGAGTGCTGGGTTGAAACCACTTACAACATGCCATCTCTTTTGTCACCCCTGGGTTCTGAATCAGATACATGTTTTATTATGCTCACCGCCTTCTTACCCAAACAATTCATTAATGTAGTGTGTTTGCACTCATCCAAAGACTTGTCACCACCCATGGCCAACAAATAGAATTTGAACAAATCTTCCCACTCTTCCAACTCTGTAATGGGTTCTCCAGGATTCTCACCAAATCTTGCTGGTACAGTTATGCCTTCATGCCTTAGCATGCCATATTTTTCCTCTTCTGTGTTCTTGTATAAACCTAACAAAATCTGCCTCTCCAAAAATCCTCCTGGAAAATTCACGTAACTTAATTTTGCCTCTCTTATTGCCACACAGATCATGAACTCACATCACTTGGCATGGTGTTTCCTGAAATTATTTAGTTCATTCATCAATTGCCTCCACCTGGTACTTTCACAAACTGGCTGCTCTTCTTTGTCGCGTGCTTCCAAGCTAAGTGTGATGCAGCTTTCACCATCCACCTGTTGCCTTCACTTGGAACTGGCTGCTTCTCTGCGTCGCGATGCACCTAGCAATTGACGCAGTCCACATCATCCCGATTTTTTTTTCTTCATGTTGGCTGCTTCCAGCGAACGCGTGCGCAGCAACGCGTGACGCCACTCCTTGTAAAGACTGGAGAGGGGTGTCTGTACTTCTTCTCTCTATGTGGTAGAGGAGAGGCACAGAGGACCCCAGCCAAGATTCTCTATTATTGGTACGTGGTCGAGCAATCAAGGCCTAGCTTCTCAGGAGGTGATGCAGGCTGGTTCTTAAGTATAGTGTAGTCTCCAAGCACCCACAAAGGAATGTCTGCACACTGTATCGGTTAAAACACAGTCTTTATATAATTCATATTCAAAGTTATGTACACTATCACAATAACTCACTTTGCGCTCAGAAAATCAACAATGGTAAATATATACAGTTCTACAGTGGTACCACAAATATTATCAGATCACGTTTAAGTGCATCAACTATACTGTCACAATGTCACACAGATCAATAAAGAGGAAACCAGCAGTAGAGAGAGGAAGGAAAGCAAGACAGTGAACAAATGGCAGAATACTAGTTGCTACCGTTAAACACAGCTCTGTGTGGAGATTCCCCCACCTGGGCAACCTGTAGAATAAGATACAAGCCCAGTCCATATATTGTTCACAAAAGACTACCCAATAGTTCTGCAAGTACCTGGTGTTGTAGCTTTCCTCGGCAGGGAATCGACGGCCCTTTTTGAGTGCCCTCCCTTTAAGGCAGGAGTCAAGGGTCATCAAACGTCCGACTGAGAACAGGGTGAGCTACGACGGTGAAGTGGCAGCTTTGTTCCTAGCAGTGCTAGTTGACGGGGAAGCGTAAACATCCTGCAAGGAAGAAGCGTGTGGGGCACCTCGGTGTTGATAGTGCTGGACCGCAAAGAGTTTGAAGAACTGTGGCCCAGCAAGGGCATCAAGTCGTCGGCGTCTCTGTGGTCTTTGGGTGGCGGGAAACCCACTGGCGGATGCTCCTCGGCACGTTGACGGTCAGGCCTTCTCCAGCAGGATACATCGGCGACGATGCGGACGAGAGCATCCTTGGATCAAATGAAGTCCTTAGGCAAATGGGAGCACGTCTGGTCATCTACGGCGGTCGTCGACAGTGACGGCCAACAGTCTGGTCGCTTCTCCTTGGGATTCCGCTGCAGTCCCCGTCTCGGTCAGCAGCCTGTCGAAGGTCTGTCTACCAGGGAGCTTTGGAAATGATCAGCTGGTGCACGATGGTCCCTCGTAGCTCGGGAAGAGGGTGCCTTACCTGGTCCTCTCTGGGTGAGTTCTTGGAGACAAAGCAGCTTTCAGATTGTGAAGGAGAGCAGCAGCAATTCTTCTCTTCCAGCAGGGCTTCAAGGTTAAGCTTCAGTTACTCCAGCTACTCTTCAGCTTTTGAACACCAATTCTAACAGTGAGAGGCCCCCAGATATACTAGTTGATATCCCATTCATTCTGCCGGGTCACACTCAGGCAACCAATCGGTCAGAAGGGCATTCATGCAGGCAGGCATTCAATCAGATGTGTAGTGCATTCAGGCCATTCACTCCTCTCCAGACACTCACAACAAGTTATGTGTATTGGGACAAGTACCCAGCCATTCAACACTCCACACTGCATTCAGACCAGTTTCGGGCATAGCTGTCTCAGTCATTGTGTCAAACACCAGATACTAGACACCCACAACACAGAATGCGTATTCGTCACACACTCCGTTCACCCAGGTCCCACCCACAGTCGTACCCACAACATACAGTCATTGGGAAGGCTCCAGCCAGTCTGGTCAAGCACTTCACAACAACACCATATATGGAACTTCCACCCAACAGCCGGTCAGGGGAAAGGGACAGAGTCAGGGCTTCCCAGGGACTTCAGGAAGATCAAGGTAACAGGTGATGGAAGGCAAGAGGCCACGGGGGCCATCTTGTATCCATCAGGAATCTACCGATTCCAATGACAGGGCCTGGGCATCCCAAAATGGAGGACGCTCAGGGCACCAGTCAATTCAGCAAAGAGCTGCCACCAGCCCGTACCCAGCTCTGTGGCCCACACACAGGTGCCCAAAAACATACACTAGGGGCACAGGGTTGCACCCCTACCCATGGGTGCCATAAGGGTATCCCATGGGTCTTTTCACCAAAACTAAAGGAGAGAGCTGCACCGCCAGGAGTCCCAAATTAACTCCTGCGTGGAAAACATGACAGAACACACGATAAAAAACAGTAAAGGACAAGGATACGGAGGCCCTGTCCACCCGATGCATTTCCAGCATCACACTCCTCCTCTCACCGTAGGTGCATATACTAATGCATGCGCATGAAATGATTGACATGAGCGTCGTTTTCTTCAACCTTCTCGACACACCTGCACCGCTAGTCATTGCGGTCTCCTTCTTTCCAGGTCCACCTGCTTGCGAACATTTTTTCCATATTTCCACTACACAGATCCATCACACGGCCTCTCACCATCAACAGCCTTCCGCTCGGTTGAGGCCTTACTGCTCCATGATCTCCTCCCGCTCTTCACCATCGAAGTGATGTTGAAGCAACCAGGGTAAAGTATATAGGTTTATTTGAGATATGCCTGTAAAGCCCTGCACCATCTTTTCTCCATGTTGTTTTTCCAACCGTCCCTTTCTCAGCTCTAGAACCCTCCTATATTACTTGAAAATGTTGGTATATACCAAAGTTCCATGTTACTACAAAGAGCATTGAGTTGAGATGGGATTTTATTAAGTTTCATTGGAAAAGATGAGGTGAAATGAGAGGCTACTGAAGAAACATTAGTATGACTTTAGTCACACGTATGGGCTACTTTGCACCCAAGACAGTCACTGGCAAACATTGATTTGTCCATGTCTACATGTGGAAAGAAGAACACAGAGGGCCTCATTATGACCGTGCCGGTCCAGAAAGAACGGTGGTGGTAAAACCGCTACCACCGTTCTTTCCAGACCGGCTGATTAAGAGTCCTGCAGGTGGGAGGTGTCACTCCCGCCAGGTCTGATCTGACGGGTTTAACATTGCCTGCCTGCAGGCAGACATGGAAACACTGGCTCTGTCATAGATGGAACCAGTGTTTCCACTGTCCCCATCCCCATGGAGTCCTATGGGGCTCCATGAGAATGGGGACTTACACAATTCTGCCTTCGGAATTCCTGGGTCACCGGGTCCGGCGGTAACCTGCCAGTTTTTCTGGCTCGGTTACCGCCATACTCGTAATGAGGCCAGATACTTTGAGTGGAGGAAGCAGCATGCCATAATTAGCACATTACTGTCAATAATTACTGCTGTGCTAATTAGTCAGAACGCTTTGGAAAGAATCCCTGGTTCTGACAACAATCAAGATTACTGATTTAGCCATACTTGCATACCTTTACATATATTTCCACACTGTGCTAATAGAATTATGCCCCTAAGGAGGGGGTCATAATTACTTGGGGGAGTTGCTTGTTCACCATTGTATGGGCAATTATAACGCAATAATTAGATCTTCCTTGGTCTATAAGGTCTATAAGGTTTAAATACAGGCATTTCTGAGGTAACGCTTGTAAGGGGGGAGGATAGACTTAAGACACACACAAGGTGGCATGAAATGGCTTAAGCTGTGCTTAGATGCAAACCTGCATTATTAGGCATTTGACTTGCTTGTAAAATCCCAGGAAGTGTCAGGCTCCGGAAGTGATCTGTGCCTGCTTTTGAATGAGGGGTTCCAGTTCTCAATGAAAAGGGGCAGTACTAACTCCAAAGGTTGAGCATGTGGAAGGGCAGTCTGATCCGTTAAGAATAGAATAAGATTCCAAAAACATGCGAAGAACTGACACTTATGCCATGTCAACTGAGAACTGTTATTCGATCATTATAGGGCAATAGCCGCCCTATATTTAAGGTGAGTCGGGGACACCCATGAACCCCTTAAAATTCTATTGTTAATAACTTTTGTTCCGAGTAACGGATTTGGCAGAAATTCCGAAAGTGATTAAAAGTCTGCGGGACCCCCAGACTGCAAAGTATCATAAAGATTAGTTAAAAAAACAAAAAGTTATTAAGCTATCAAAAAAATATGCTTTTTTTCTCCAAAAGGTTGGCCTACTTCCCATTAATTTCCCCATAGACAAAAAAGGTACATTTTTACCAAAGCGCACAGCCCAAACTCCTGGACGGGTTTGAATCAGGTCCGAAATAACTTGGGCACAAAGCGGTGGGGTTTTTCCATGCTGTGTTTTTTTAAAAATTTGTCGGAGAAGGTGGTGCCCCCTTCTCCAAAAATTATATTTATATCTCCCATGGAGCATTGCAGGATCATGGTTTTCTGAAATGAAACAACCACCATCTTGTTTTTCTTTCGATGTGAGAGATATTCGAGGCTAAAGCCGAGGTTATGGGAAAATGAAACGCAGTAACAAGCTATTTTCAGGTTTAAAAAACATACATATGCCACAAGGGTAGAGGTGGGAAGATGGCTAGAAAGCACTGAGTGAAATTTGGGAGTTGGAAGGGGTCTAGGGACCGAGTTTGCAACCCGAAACTATCTGAATTTCAAGCGTTTAACATCCCTGCAACTGAAGTTTTTTCCTTGAATTTCAAGGGTTTTGTTACAATGTATTGCTCACCTTCACGTCCATACAACTAAAGATTTTTCCTTGAATCACGATATAGGTCTGAGCTAATGGTACATTACACTGGTATTGTAAACACACATCTCCCTTACCCATATTTGTTAGGCCTCCTTAATGCATTGATTCTTACCTTTGTCAGAAATGTCTGCCCCAAGCATCCCCCATCCACATCTGCAGTCTGGGAATAGTTTTTCCTTTCTATCTATTTTCCTCTGTAAGCCTTCCTTTTTTATGAAATAGAATTGCCTGGTTGAATGAAAACATATATGTATCAACACACACACACACACACACACACACACACACACACACACACACACACTTACTTTAATGACATCTTTCTTGCACATTACTCCTACAACTCAGTGTGCAGCTCGATGACAATACTATTCTATGTTGTTCATTTAATTTCTTCATGAAGTCCCTGGATAGGCTAATAATCTTGCCCCCTCCTTATCGCCTGTTCAAACCTGCTGTGCTTACTTGAAGTATTTTTTTCAAAATGTTCTACGGTTGTAACTGATAGGGTTTCAAATGCACAGAGCACAATTGTCTTACCCAATCAGATATCTTGTGATGAAAGATGGATATAGACAGTTAAAAAGACTTCACCTGAGAAAATTAACTCCACCCAGCAATAGAAACTGGAACACAGCTCTACCACTAGTGGTCTTGGATTTGCTTTGCCATGCATGGTGATCAAAATGCTGTCACAAGGCCAAATCTTCTACTTTCCCTTTGGCTCTATATAGGAGATGTATTGGGATCTTGAGAATTATGGTGTGGTTGTGGTGTCTAGAAGGGGATAAAGTGAGTAGCGAGGGGCGTAAAGAGAAAGAACGATAGAGAGAGAAACAGAGAGAGAGAGAGAACCATCACATATTCCACCATGCTTTATTTGAACTAGGAAGTGGAATTTTGTTCCACAACTAAACAGGTTAAGTGTTCATTTAAGTAGGCTCCTCACCTTGCCAAAGGGAACTTGGTTATGGAAAGGAAGACAATCTCTCTGCCTCTAATGCCACAGCGGGGGAGTAAAAGAACATTGCAAGTCCTTGAGGGATTCTGGGACAAAGAAACCAGCAGGGGAATGGATAGGGGGAGCTGCTAGATTACAGTGGCTTTGATGACTGTAGATTGATGTTTTAAACAGCATAACAAGACCCTAGTAAATGGTCAAAAGATGGGACAGACTAATCATGGAAGGTACCTTGCAGTCTGATTAAAAGAACATATGAATTACGACTGGCTATAAAACCTAATAGCCATACCAATTTGGTCAGAATAATGGTATGTCGATGTGGTAGTAAATTGTCAAAAGATGCTACAGACCAATCATGGAGGGATCGTTCTATGCTGATTATGTTATTTTTTTTATTTTTTTTATTTATATAGAGCCTAACACCTAAGCGCTGTACAATGAAGAGTAATGGTACAATAAAATGCAATGCGTGATACAAAAGGAGATTAAGAAGAAGAAAGAAGATGGACCTTGAGCTGGGTTTTAAAGAGTGAAAGAGAGGAGCTTTAAGAATTTACAGCTGAATACTATTGGCCTGCTTCATGGATACCAGGTCTTGAAAAATATTTTGTTGAGAAACTGCTTACAAAAGTGCTATTTCATGAGTGTTATTATTGTGTCAGCATGCACTTGGTGAGTAACATAAAAGACTGAAAAAGACCGATGGGAACATGAGTGGACTATATATGTGGGGCATAGATACGGTTTCCTGTGGACAACATTGCAGTATATAGCAAACTGAAAGATTTGGGGCTGTGAGCACCTTGCATATGAGTAAGAAGTTGCCACAAAAAAGGAGAAAAGGGGGTCACGCATTGTTAAGGTAATAATGCAGTGGATACAATAACCAAATAAGAGAGAACAAAACCCTTGTAATGTCAGGAAATTAGTCCCCCAGTATAAGGATATGCTCTACCATGTATCTCACAATAGACATCTCAGAATCAATTACAATAGATTTCACACACCTTCCACCCTTTATAAACACACAATGTACACCAAAACAAAAAATAGTACCATAAGGATACTTACCCCACCCAAACTACTAACACCGAAGCCTACTTATCAATGTCCACCCATCTAAAAATCTCTGTAATGACTAGGCATTTTCCTTAACCTCTTCAAATGCACACCACTTCTCCACTCCAAAACACCTGTTGCCCGTTCATCACTCTCCTCACTCCCAAAACCAGCCTCTACTTAACCACCTCTCACATTCTCATTCCATGCATCCTCTCCCCAACTCAGATGTATTTTCCCTTCCACTCTTTCCACCCTTACCAGATCTACTCTCAACTTAAGTAATGCACATTACACCGCTTTTTGTCTTTCCTTTAATTTCTCCTTCACCCGTTGCACGGTACCTACTCCCTTCTTGCTCAACAGGTTCACCCAATCTGGCACAACATTGAATTCAACTTCATTCTGTGCTTCATTTCAAATAGTGACACTCCAGTCACCTTGGTAGGAGATGGCCTCACACTCCAAATCATTTCTTGCACAGAATGACTCACTGCCATGCCATTACTACCAGCCATTTCTATCGTCTCAATGAATATTATTTTAACTCTTTCTACTTTGCTATTTGAGTCAGCATGACAATTTGATGTGAAACACCATTTCAAGCCCCTTTCCTTTGCATATATCCCCATATGCTTACTTATACATTGTGGCCCATTATCACTCACCAACACCATAGTACACCCTTTCCGCCTAAACACCTGTTCCAGGAATGCAATTATATCATACGTTTGAGTACACGTTACCATCTTCACCTCTGGCCAGTTTGACAAATGGTCCACCATAACAATTACAAACTTTACCCTTGGACCAAACACATGGCAAGGGCCCATGATGTCAATCCCCACATTTTCCCACACTCTTTCCGGTGGGTCCTCACAAATGTCCTCCTGTTAAGCAATCTTTATAGGTTTATCCAAAAAATATTGCAGGGTGAGCAGTTCCTTATCATTCTTGTCACCAATACATATCCCTATTCTTCCTCTTGGTGCCCCTAAGGCCTGGATGCCCAACATGGGCAAACTATGCAACATGTGCACCACAACAACACCATATCTTTCATTGACAAATCTTCCTTCACCTCCTAAAATGACCAAAACTCCTCTCTAGTGTTTATCGTCTTAGGCCACCCTTGTATTAACTACTTCTTAACCTTGTTATATGTAACCTCATTCTCCATTTCACCTTCCCCCTCTTTTCTCGATACCTCATCGCCACCTACCATAAGTACACTGGCTGGTACCTCATCAAATTGTCATATTCCGGAGCCTTGAGATTCAATCACCTCAATCAATGGTTTATGATCTGTCTGCACAATAAATGGTCCCCCACATATAATGACTTGAAGTAATATAAACACCAAAGACAAGCCAACAGTTCCCACTCGATCACTGACTATCTGGACTCGGTCTCTGCAATCGATGGCGAGGCATGACTTATGATCCTTTCAACCTCTGCAATATTCATGACAACACGTCTCCCAGTCCTCTCATACTTGTATCCACTGTTGTCATGGTTGGCTCCCCAAACGCAAATCAGCCTTACTCAGTTGTTGAACAAATTCTCTCATTTATCTCCTTCACAGCCACATCACAATCATCTGTCCATGCAAACCCCACATTCTTCTGCAGTATCTCCCTTAAAGGCAGTGTAATGCTTGCTAAATTATTAACCATTTTGTTAAATCATTCTGTCAAATCGAGAATGGACCTAAATTCTTGTTGGTTACGTGGGCATGGTGCATCTCTGATCGCTGTCATTGCCCCTATCTTAGCTTTATAACCATTGCTGTTTATTACATGTCCCAAATATTGAACTTCTTGAACCCTGAATCTGCATTTTGATGCTTCTATTGTCATTCCACTCACCATGAGTCTCTTTATCACTTCCCTTAATGTCATGTGATGTTCATCTATTCCTTTCACATATATCAGAATGTCATCTTGATATGCTATTGCTCCATCTGTCCCCTTCAGGAGATTTTCCACTGTCCTCTGAAAAACTTCTACACCAGACGCCAAACCAAAAGTTGTTCTGTAGTACCTAAACATCCCAAATGGCGTACTGAACAATGTTAGTTACTTACAGTCCTCTGTCAACTTGATTTGATGATAGGCCGCTGAGAGATCAAGAGTTGTGAACACATTCTACCAATTAACACAATTCAGCATTTCTGAAATTTGTGGTAGTGGATACTTATCTATTAGAATATTCTTAATCGGTCCACGCATGTCCACACACATGCACATCTTCCCTGATTTCTTAAGTGCTACCATAATAGGGCTCACCAATTCAGATGACTCTCTTTGTTCCATTATTCCTTCAACAATTAGTCTGTGTATATCCTTTTCAAGACATGCCATCAAGAAGACTGCATGTTCCTGTACTTTTGCACCATTGGTGTGCCCCTTCCATCAGTTTATTCGATGTGCATGCATTTTCAAACAGCCTATCGATGTTGCAAAGACATCTGAATATAATCCTTCCATTGTACTCTTTTTCTGTCTGCAGATTTAAAACAGTTTCCACCAACGTGGAATCTAATTTCATCTCCAATGCTGCGTGGTTGCGCCATCCCAGAATATCTTCACAACACCAAACTGCTTTGGAATTAAGTTAACGCTTGAAAATATCCTACTATTGATATCGTGGATCTTCAAACCTTCCTGGGTTCCTTATGTCAGACTTGCACCTTTTTATCTTCACTCAAGCCTCTACTAATTCACGCAGATTGTGGGATGTTATAATTGTGTATGGCAAACAGATGTCAACCATCATGGATGTTGGCACTTTGTCAATACATACAACTAGGGCACTTCATCCAGCTGCATACATCTGTTGTCTGCACTATCATTACTAATTCTTCCTCTTCTTCATGCGCATGAGCTATAATCTTCTTCCAGCACACAATGGGGCTCATTACGACCCAGGCGGTAAGTTACCGCCTGGGCCGTGACTTTACCACCATGGCGTAAACTATGTTTACGCCATGGTGGTTGGCGGACTTACCGCCCCATTCCGAGGTTGGCGGGGCGGTAAGTCCCCAATCCCCATTTACCCTTCCCCATTCCCATTTTTGCCCCATAGGGCATAATGGGAGTGGGGAAGGCGTTAATTACGCCACCGTAAATTACAGTGGCGTAATTAACACCATGGTCCCTTAGCGCCATGGATTTTAACACCTGCTAAAAGCAGGTGTTAAATCCGCCATGGCGCTAACGGACCTCGTACTCAGGCGGTAAGGGTCGGCGCTGTTTACGCCGCCGTAAAACCCTTACCGCCTGAGTCGTAATGAGGCCCAATGGCAAAATATCCTTTCGTCCCACATGCTAACATGTCTTAGACAGCACCAGACATCTTTTTGATGACACACAGTGACCTGCCCTTCCAAATCTGTAGCACTTCCCATGATCTTGCTCCTGGTTATTTTCTCTTCATTTCTCTGTGTTATGTGCAGACTACAACTTGTGTCTTGTATCCTTGGTCTTGGCTTACTCATTCTTCATTTTCTTTCCCACAAGGTTTATTTGCAGGGTGACTTCTTTGGGTCTAATGGAGTACAGTTTCATAGACATTCATGTCTCCAGCTTCTGTCTACAGGTGGGAGTTATCTAAATTCTGTTTGCCCTACCCGGCCCAGTGCATGCAGCAGTAATTTTATTTTCTTCTCTGTGGTCATTCCGTCAAGTTCTGTTGCCCCCAGGTAGTTGCCCCAATATTCTTTCCAATCTCACCACGGTGTTGTCGGTTCTCCCGGGTTGGGGAGAAACATGTTGGGGGATTTAACTGAAAAGGGGGATTTATTGTGATGGTCTACATGTGTTGTACAATACTCCCATGTGTTCTTTAGTTCATTTAATTTCCTGTTTCTAATTATGGTTTGTTTAACTTTAGCAGTACTGTCTCTGCGCAATTTGCAAGCAAATCATACTCTGTTATTGGTTATAACTCCTTACTGCTCTCGATTGTTGTTTGTTTCTCTCTCTGGCACATTGCCAGCTCACTGCTGTGCCCCAGCCTTGTTTGGATTCCATTGTCAATCCTCGACTGTTGGTTACAGTGTGCATGCTTGTGACAGCGTGCATGCTTGTCACATCACAGGGTAATTTTCTAACATACAAGGGGTGACGGTTTGTGCACCCTCGTGCCTGTGGTCTCCATACCCTGGCACTCACACCAGATTTTGGCCCACACCCCTGGATACAAGGAGTGGGACCGTTGTGTCGATTGACCAACACTGCGTGGCAATTGCCTCCGCATCTCCTCTGGGAGAAGCTTTTCCACACTGCAATATGTGCCACGACTGTGGATACCACTGCAGGGCTGCTTAAAATTTCTCGCGAATTTTATGTATTTGTTAAACACACTCTCTCTTTTTTGTGAAATAAATAAGTCAGAAAGAAAATACGTTTTTCTTTGTGTAAAATGATGTTGCTCTATGCTTCTTATGGTGACCTTGGGTTGTTCTAAGTTGGAATAAGTAGGATATCCTGCTGGATACCATTTAAAATCATTTCATAAATTTTCAAATTTAGTCTTTACGGCTTTTGAAACCCTTGTTATGTGTAAAATTTCTCGCGAAGCATGACACAGACAACAGACAAAAAGTTCAAAATAAAACACTTACTTAACTTAAATGTCAGGATGGAAAAAATACTAACGTGCCCTAGGCTAAGGTGGGATTTCCCTACCTAAATTGAAACTAAGGAAAGTCTGAGTTAAAGAGTTCTACTTAAATGTCTGTATGTGGCCAAAACCTATACTTGCCCCCACAACTACATCTATACAATATGAGGGATGTCAGTAACCAAAGAAACAGTGTTCAAAATGAAGTTCTGTGCTTCTTCCAGCTCGCAGCTTTCTTTCAGCTCCCTTCCCCAAGTGTAAAACAGTTCCACACAAAGTCTCAAAATTACCTTTCTGAGGTTCAAGGTGATACAGTTCTAAACAATCCTCTGGGTTCTCTTTCTCAGGTTCCAAGCAATACATTTCAAACCCAAAGGGTCTGGAGGCTCTCAGAGTAACACAGTTCAAACACAAAAGCAAAGTGTCTCTGTCCTCAAAATAACAAGTGTAATTTCTCAAGTTTAGGGTTTCCTTCACCAAGACTTTAACTTCACCATCACAATGTCCTTGCCTTCTTATGATTCTCTGTCACACTTGTGCCCTTTTCCATAAGCGGTTTTCATGTGTGCATCTTGGCAGTTCTCTTTGTTTCCTTGGCCCATACAACTTTATTTCCTTTCTTTATATTATTTGTTTAACTTCAGGGTTTCTTTAATTCTGCTCTCAATATGCATTCATGCCGTTTGAAGTTTTCATTCAATTCGGTATTCAATACGGCTTTCTTTTGCTTGATTTTATAGTTCCATTCAGTTCAATCTTCAATGTACCTTTATTTTGTTCAAATTTAAATGTATGTTCCGTTCGGAATTCAACATATAGTGATTTTGCTTAATTATAAAGTTTGTATTCAATGTGCATTCAGTATTCATTTGTTTTACTTCCATTAAAATGCTCAGAGACATTCGAAAATGTTCTTCCTGAGACACCCGACCACTCTGATATAAAGTATTCCTTCTTGTGCTTTACCAATCAACAATGGAAATGGGCTTAACCAGAGACTTTCAAAAACGTTCTCTCTGAGACATAGCTCCACTCCGATAGAAAGTAACCTTCAGTAATGGAAATGTCCAGGCACTTGTGCACCAAGTTATAACAGGCTTCTCATCTGCCAGAAACTCACCGGTCTCTTTGATAGCTTTCACTGCCACGTGCAGCATGCATAAATCTGCATCTGCTGTCAGGGGTCCAAATTCTGCCCCTCAGACACTCCTGTGTCATATCTTTGGCTCAGGGAAACTAGCACTTCTGTTCAAATAAAAAATGGACAGCCTCTACACACGGCTCCCTCCTGCGCCTCAACTCCAACGCCATACTTCATGAGACTGTCTCTTTCTGCAGTCCCCAGCTTCACGTTGTGCTGCACACAGTGGAGCGACTCACAGCAGTTCCTTCCAGCGGCTTGCATCTCCCAAAACAAGGTTCCCTGTTGGTCACACTGGTCTCCCTGCTGCTTCTCTCTGTGTTGCTTTCTCTGTATATACCTGTGACCCTTTAACAGATTGCAGGTTTGCTTTCCCAATTAAGCTTGCCTGAGCATGATTAAGGGGGCATGACTGACCTTCGCAACACTTTGCAGTCATCATCTTCTTTCCAGTACTAGAGTGGTGAAATTGCATAGTGTTCATTACTCTCAGCTTCCTTTTCCTCGTCTCAGTACTGTCAAGTGTCAGATGAGGGGAAATGAGGGGGGGCTGACTTACAATAACCCATAAAGATCGAGGAAAGGTTAGGTTGGTTGTCAAGAGGGAAAGAGGGATACAATGTCTCACCTGCATGTACCCCACTCCCAATCCCCAAGGACTCTCCACACAGGAGATCCTCCCTCTCTTCTCCACCCCCAGGGTTGAGAGCGAAGAGCGATGGTCTTTCCCTAGCCATCTGAGAAGAGAATTCAGGGGGTTTAGGAGTGAGGAAACACTCAGGTTTCTCACATTACTCACTTCGCCAGTCTGATGTATCAGCTGCATGCCGTTCATGAGTAAGATAATTCTTTATTGAAAAGTATGCAAGGTACAGCCTACAACCAAACTCCAGCCACCATCTGTCTTCAAACTGTCCCACTTCAATCCCAAACATCCTTAATTCCCCACTTCCAATTCTAGAAGAGAAGACTTTGATACCACAGGAAGCACACATGCCCACCCTAACTAGCACCAAATCCACATGCAACCCTGGACATACTTAATGCTATTTTCACCAAGAGCCATACTCTACAAAGATAAAAGTCAATCTCAGTTCTCTGGTTATACGTCATCCTTATCCTGTTAATTATCCGTATTGAAGCTCTCAGGACTTGTGAAGTAAAATGTCACAACGTGTGGGCCATAGACAAATTTAAAACAAACTTTGACACAGTTCCATTTCTTGAAACGGTAGAAGGCACTTCCAGATAACAATACCATGTCCCATAAGACTTCAACAGCCATCAAGAATGGCAATATCGTGCTACCTTCAACTTCATACTCTTTCACCATTGGCATGAAAAGCAAACACTGAGCAAGCAGGACACATGTAGAGCAACATGAAAATCGCACCTTCTCAACGCTTATAATACATCAGTGCACAAACAGCAACATATTGGTTAGATGCCTTTCCTCAAATCCCATAATGACAAGACCATGGCCCTCATTCTGAGTTTGGAGGCAGCCATGGCGCTATTAGCGCCATGGCTGCCTCCAAAATCGGTCCGACTCCGGTCTGGTGAAGGGAATAATTACCAGTCCAGTCCGAGGTCGGCGGGACCGGTAATTCCCCATTCACCAGAGCCATTTCCCATTTGAGCCCCCATAGGGCTCAATGGGAAGGGGGAGGGTGGCAATAACGGTACCGCAAATTGCGGTACCGTTATTGACCACGGTATCCCATTGCGGGTCCCGTCCATAACGCCTGGTTAAACCAGGCATTAAGGGAGGACCTGCAAAGGGACCTCAGACTAGGGTGCAAAGGGATTACCGGCACCGGTGTCATTACCATTGCCCAGTATCCCTTTGCGCCCAGGCCGTAAAGACCCCCCCATGAATGCTATTTTGCATTTGTCTTTGTATGTATTGAACAATAAGGTGCACACTTATATCAGATCAATAAAGGTGTAGTATTACCTTTGCAGGTTACTTTACAATAGGTAAGTAATGACCCTGGTAGAGGAGGTGCTAGATTTCAGTGTGAACATGGACTGGGGACAGCATAGACTCATCGTATACTTGTTATGTACAGTATATATGTATGATCAGATATTAACCTACTGTTCATTATTTGACTGATCAGTACTGTATAGTAGCAGCATTGTAGAGAAGGGACGATGTGCTGGGCAGAGGCAGGGTAAACAGACAGGAAGAGAAGGTGGAGCTGAAGCTTGGATTGAAGGTAGGATGTATGGGAAAGGAAGATGTATTTTAGAGGAGCAAGAAGAGGGGAGTGCAAGTGGCAAGGTGTGCGGGGCAGCAGAGAATTGAGATGTGGTAGGGCACTCTAGTGAAGAGTGCAAGATGGGGAGTAGCAGTTGATGGGATTGGTCAGATAGGTAGGGGTAGACCTTACATTGATTTAAAGGGGGAACTTGAACAGATTGCAAGCCAGCATGAAGACCCTTTGTGGATTTGCAAGAAAAGTGAGGGAGTATGCTCTGAGTGTGAAAAGAAAAGCTAGGAATTTTGTCAATGGCAAGAAAGGAATGGAGCGGGGTTATGTGGAGGCTTAGGCCATATATATGTGTGGAACTGAGAGTTATTGAGGAGATTCAAGAGCAAAGATTGGGGTACAGTTGGGAAAAGAAAAGCTTTCTAGAGGGGATAGCTCAGCGGCAACGTGCTCGCCTTGGAAGCAAGACGACACGGAGCATCACAGGTTCGATCCCCGGGTCCGCGCTTAGAAACCTCTGGGTATTAAGCACGTTATAAATAACCTATCATATCATATCAGACAGGTGGAAATATAGCACCAATGAAGGGTAGGTATGAGGCAGCATGGCTTGTACAGCAGTGGAGATTTAGTGTGACAGAAATCTAAGCAAGGAGATTTGTTTAGCAAAGTAAGTGGTCTTGGATCTATCCTGCACCATATAGATGAGGGGCGTCTGGAATTAAAGGGAGCCTTTATTTAACCAGTGACAAAGCTGGAGGTTGAAATTGGTCTTGAGACAGTGAATCTCTGAGGAGATCTGGGTTGGGGAAAGACCGATCAGATATACAGATATAGTTTGTATAGACGTGTTCATAGGGAGAGTTGAGGTCTGAGTTGAAGTCGATGATTATTTTTTTTTAATAGAGGAGTCTTAGGGTGGGGAGGAAGCTGGAGACGGTGCCTGACTTGATTTCGGGAGACAGTGTGGTTTGTTACATTTGAATGCCTGTTTATTTGAATATGGATGTAGCAGTGGAGGGGAGATTTCTGCTTGAAAGAGTAAGAGCGAGTGATCAGAAGGAGTGGGTCATTTATAAGGATGGCGGAATGGTGAACTAGGATGATAGGAAGATGCAATGCCGGGTGTTGACAAGCATCTACAATGCAGTACAGTCAAGGAGTAGCAGGAATTAAAGGTAGGTGAAGTGGTTGGGTAGGGAACATTTTATGATGGTTAAAGCCACCAAAGAAAGTGATCTGGGCGTTGATGGGAAGGAACCTGGGGACTAGGTCCACTTTAGGTGGGAAAGAGCTTTGTGGACCAGGAGTTACAAGCTAAAGAGGATAGTCATGACAGTGGGGTCAAGAAGTTGAGTTCTAGTGAACTAAAGGGAGAGAGGGTGAAAATTGAATGGATGAAGGGAGGTGGGTGGATTAGCTATAGTGATCACGAGGCCAACCCTTCCCACATGTGTCTCATGTTAAAGAGAATAGGAGAATGTGGCAGTGTATGTTTGGAGGGCAGAAATCATACTGTGTCCATGGGTGGAGCAATCTGATAAGTTGGGTTCCTGGCCAAGCATGAGACTGCAGTTGGGTTCCTGGCCAAGCATGAGACTGCAGTTGGGTTCCTGGCCAAGCATGAGACTCCAGTTGGGTTCCTGGCCAAGCATGAGACTGCAGTTGGGTTCCTGGCCAAGCATGAGACTGCAGTTGGGTTCCTGGCCAAGCATGAGACTGCAGTTGGGTTCCTGGCCAAGCATGAGACTGCAGTTGGGTTCCTGGCCAAGCATGAGACTGCAGTTGGGTTCCTGGCCAAGCATGAGACTCCAGTTGGGTTCCTGGCCAAGCATGAGACTCCAGTTGGGTTCCTGGCCAAGCATGAGACTCCAGTTGGGTTCCTGGCCAAGCATGAGACTGCAGTTGGGTTCCTGGCCAAGCATGAGACTGCAGTTGGGTTCCTGGCCAAGCATGAGACTGCAGTTGGGTTCCTGGCCAAACATGAGACTGCAGTTGGGTTCCTGGCCAAGCATGAGCCTGCAGTTGGGTTCCTGGCCAAGCATGAGACTGCAGTTGGGTTCCTGGCCAAGCATGAGACTCCAGTTGGGTTCCTGGCCAAGCATGAGACTCCAGTTGGGTTCCTGGCCAAGCATGAGACTGCAGTTGGGTTCCTGGCCAAGCATGAGACTGCAGTTGGGTTCCTGGCCAAGCATGAGACTGCAGTTGGGTTCCTGGCCAAGCATGAGACTGCAGTTGGGTTCCTGGCCAAACATGAGACTGCAGTTGGGTTCCTGGCCAAGCATGAGACTGCAGTTGGGTTCCTGGCCAAGCATGAGACTGCAGTTGGGTTCCTGGCCAAGCATGAGACTGCAGTTGGGTTCCTGGCCAAGCATGAGACTGACACTGTGGTAAGAACAGGAAACATATTTACTAATTTCTAGCTCCAGGTACAGGGTACAAGAATACATTTAGGCCACATCAGCTAAGTTACTTGGACAGACATTCACCAGAATCCTCTCTCAGTCAACCATCTTCTCAACTGACATCCACAGACCCATTCAGAACATAGCATACTCAAACTAACTTAAGCAGTCCAGGTCCTAACTAATGAAAGCACAAAGTCCAACCTGAAAATGAAAATGTTAATACACAGGTGAAATTCAATGCACTATAAATCTTAGCAAAACCATACTAACAGCACAATGAATCTCCCAAAACACATACACGGAGAGTGGATCTCCCAACACCCTGTACTGTAATCCACACACATCCTCTCCGAACACAAAGTAAACCACACACTCATCATACCATACGAAGCTCAGCGCCCAAATAAAACAATAACTATCCCAATTGCAACCCTCTGACTGCCCTCCATGACATAAATAAAAGCACAATGAACCCGGGACTTCCAAAACTCACGCACACCAAAGACGTCTAAAAAAACATAGGCCTCACATAGCAATATTAGTTTGCTAACTGTAATTAAAGAAACAGGCAACACTAAGCATCAACAACAAGGGCACAGCCAACTTGTCATGCTGTTCAGGGCTGAAAATGGCATTAAAAAAACTGCTCCTCCTTCCATTTCCATGCACAGTACCTCTGGACCCCTCGACCCCCGAACAAGGAACGTGCAAATTCCATCCCGTAACTGTGTAGCCGCTCTGTTGCCGAGCCACCGAGAATGCCATAACGGCACCCCTACACATAACTCTGACTTCACTGCCTTTAAACATTCACCCTCTGTGCAAAGCGAGGTAGCTTCTTCCACTCCAAAACCTACAACACTGCAATGCGGACACTGTCTCTCTTCCACGTTCCACACAATCACATCATCACACCCTTACAGTGTGGCAGGGTTATTTTCTTTATGCTTTATAATGCCCCAAGCAGGAAGACTAATGGAACCTTCCGGCCGCCTCACAGGAAGCGTTCCACCTTTGCTTCAGAACTTAACAGCCACCCTGCTGCACCTTATTGGGACCCCACTTTGTGTGCAGGGTGATACCCATTCATCTGCCTGCTGTAAGTACACGTCCCTCTTCCAGTGCCTCCCTCTTTACAGCAGATCTCTCAGCTACTTTCTATCCACTCTGATAAGCATTTCAGTCACTCCTTTCAGTCTGACTGTCCATTACAGACCCGATGGGCCCTAAGCCCCACAATATCTTCCTGTCTGCTCTTTGCATACCTGATGGGCTCCTAGCCCTGCTATATCTCTGTCTCCCCCTTGCAGACCCGATAGGCCCCCAGGGCCTGGCACTTCATCTTTACACCAATTGCTGGCTCTCACTGTCCCCACTACAGCTCGCAGCACTCCTACCTCGAGAGAGGAACTTCTCATGGTTTGGGGGGGCAGTGGATATCCTTCTCGTGCTCAGTTGCTGTCCCCCCAACACAGCTGGCATCCTCGTCGCCATTGATAAGTTGGGTTCCTGGCCAAGCATGATACTGACACTGTGGTAAGACCAGGAAACGTCTTTTCTAAGTTCCACCTCCAGGTACTGGGTACATGAATGCATTTAGGCCACATCAGGTAAGTTACTTGGACAGACATCACTGCATCCTCTCTCAATCAACTCATCTTCTCAACTGACGTTCACAGACCCAATCAGAACATAACATTCTCACACACAGCATTCCATGTCAGTCACTAATAGCATTCCAGGCCAGGGTGCATGGAAAGACAAGACATGACACAATCCTCATTGATTGCTATAACAGCAGGTTGTGTGTTATGAAAGGCAATGTGTTACATGAGAGAGGAGCTCTTGTTATGTTATGTTAATAACATTTGTATAGCACTGTGATCCAGAGGTATGCTAGCGCTTAGGAACCCAATCACTACACTGGCTCCCAGTAAAACACTGCATCACCTTCAAAACAATGTGCATAACGCACAGGGCAATCAGCGGACAAGGAGCAGAATTCGTACAAAAGAAAATAACAGTTTACAAACACACAAGACCCCTCCGATCAAATAGCGAAATCCGTCTGGAACTCAAACCATACCTTAAGAAAAAACTTGGAGGCACAACAGTACACGACGACTACCGGCAGCAAACACCCCAGGCCCAGCCAACGGACCCACCGGGCTGAGGCCGCCAACAGCACATCACTGCTCTCTTGCACTTTTCCTGCTTCCTCCCACTAACTCAACTTCCCCTCCTCTTTCAGAGCGCCAGAGCGCCAGGAGACCACTCCGGTGGTGATAGTGTGCGGTACAAATGTCCTTTAACATTAACATTAACATAACAAAAGAGAAAACGGTGAAAAGAAGCCATACAATATTCTAATGAAAGAGAAACTTTTAAAGAGTTTTCCTAAAGAGAAAATGGTTTTCAATAAAACAGAAGGAGATAGGAAGGGAGTTCCAGAAGGATGAGGCAGCTACAGAGAATGCTATGCCACCCAAAGTAGCTTTACGGACTGAGGTACCCGAAGCAAGTGCAGGCCAGTAGATAGATTTCTTGCAGGCATGTATTTATTGAACTTCTCACGAAGGTAGGCTGTTCCAAGTCCATGTAAAAGCCTGAAGTACCAGTCATCCAATGTCGGCGAGGCAGTTTTCTAAGATGCGGAGCTTCTAACCCCTGTTCATGGTCCAATCGAAGAATAAGCTGTGTATCATTGGCACAGGAGTAAACTCGACAGCCATGTAAATTAATCAGTTTTACAAGAGGAAGCACATGGATGTTAAGTAATAAGAAAGAAATGGGCAAACCTTGCGGGACCCCGCAAGTATGAGGAGAATGGGCGGAAGAATGGGGGGGAAGGAGCAGAGATTGCGTACACTCTGTGAGAAAAGACCTGAACCAACAAAGATCTGGCACGCCAATTCCAATCTCCTCCTAGCTTTGACACAAGATAGAATGATTGATCGGAAGACACAGTCAACCACAATACTGTTGCAAGATCACCAATGACAGACAGTGAGAGTAGCAACAGGTAAAACATTTAGAAATGGTGGTTTGGCATTATACTTTTAATCCTACACAAAAGACACAGAACATCTCAAAATGTCAGGCAAAAGTATTCCAAGGAAGCATTACGAGGCACCGCGCATGCGCATTCAGTGCACTGTGACGTTGGTGGAAGCGTTATACACTGGTGCCTTGATGCAGGACGGCAACGTGTGAAACCAGTAGATAAAAGACATCTCAGGAAAACAACTCGTTATTTGAGGTAAGGCTTGAGTCTCAGCACTCGCAGAAACGAGGATTTATACAATGGCTTGTAAGCCCATGAGACTGCAGTGGTATCCCCGCGGTGTTTCTTGGCTAGGTGCAAATGGGGTGTCAAAAACAGCCAACAAAATGTGCGTTCATACCATTGCTATACTTTTTAAAGGTTTAACTGATACAAAATATTTGAGAATCCCTCATAACTAAAAGACCAACAGGATATGTGCCATGTATTGCTGCAGATACATTATGCAAACCCGTATCTCAGAAGAGGCATTCTTCTCACATCGGGCATGGCAGGAACTGCAACCAGAACTGAGGATCCTTTTCTGTCTTCTGTCAGTACCCAAGGGGGGACTGAGGCCCTGATGTAAGTGGTGTAATAAAATAAACCACTGAAACCGGTAGGCCAATGCAGACCTCTTTGTAATAAAGGACCACATTATAAGGTCCAGAGGTGATTCAAGTGGAGACAACACCACTCGTTATTCAGAAATATCATCCCGGAATTCTCATATTCTGGCACTCCGAAGGATGTATCATAAACTTTAAAAATGTTCTCCATGTTTTAAAATTAGGTTTTAGATCCCTATCCGGTGAAAGAGAATAAAGTAACATAGTTCACCTGGCAGACCCAAAGTACACTGCTTGGGTTTAGAGTTGGTGGAGATACCAAGAATGGTGGCTTCTGATGTTATGAAATAATGAACTGCCTGTAGTAGCTAGGGCAACCTTCTTCTTATCTATCCCCTAACCCTAGGGATTAGATAGTACGGTTGGAGGGATAGCAATTTTGAGTTCTACAAAAGGAAAAGAAATTCAATTACTGACCTGTCGTATTTTGTGTGTTAATGTTTGGGTATATCGCCAGGCATTTTTTAGTCTCTTATGTGTTTTTTGTTTTCAACATACATGTAAACAGAAAACCACACACACCGCAGTAAGAGCAACTTGAATCTGAATATCACTAAAATAGTAAAGCAACACTTTCTCAAACGTTCTGCAGATGTGCCCCAGAACTATAAGACCCCTTACCAGTCGCTCTGTGTTGAGCCTGGTATGTTCAAGAAAAAACTCAAAAAGACCAGACAACCCACAACTAAATCCCCTCCATTAATGTAGACTGTCAAATCCATGTGGTGTAGCCTTTCCCTTTGAAGCCCAGTCAACACATGCTGATGGTGAATGCAAGCACTACATTTTATAGAGCTGGTTACCCAACCCACATACATTCTCATCTCTCCTGTGCTGCAGCTCCTCTGAACCCACCAGGCTAACACATGAATACCAAAACCCATCGTACTAATGGAAGTCAGTTACATGAATCTTGCTTCAGGCCTCCGACTTTCCCTCCGGCACGTGGAAGGACGGGGACACATGGCACGTGAGTCGGGCTGTGGCACCTGCTCTGTGCCCAGGGATTCCGCCTCCCACAGCGACAGCTGTTGCTCATACGCTCCTTCCACTGAGCCCAGCATCGGTGACTGACTCACTCTCAGCAGCATTTGCTGCACATTATGCAAAGCGATCATTAATCACAGCTTCAATAAAGAAGCACACTAGAAGCACACTCCTTAACATATTATAAAAGGCTATAGGGCAGCACTCCTAGAGGTTCACAAATGACTCCTATAGATGTTGGTAACGAGAAGGGGGGCACTGTTTCTGGTACTAATGGGTCAATTGCCTACATTTGGAACAAAACAAAAAAATTAAAAAAAATAAAATCTACTAAGCCATAGACATTAAGTATAAATTAATACATTTACCATGCATACGTATATATGCATTCTTCCACCAACACGTATAATGGATTTCTTTGTCTACTTGCTGTGGAACCCAAACTTTATGTTAAGTCTCTGGTTTAACCCAACTGTAGAAACTCCTACGAATTAGTCTGTGATAGAAATATTTAAAGTCTGACCTAGTGAAAAGGCACAGAACATCTCAAAATGGCAGGCAAAAGTATTCCAAGGAAGCATTAACACCGTCCCTCAAAGCCTCACTGGGCAGTGCCTCCCTAGCAGCGGCATAGTGGTAGTCCTGATAATTAATGGTGCAAATTCACCAGATGGAGCAAATTCAGTACTGATGACATCAAACATGGCATCACCAAACCGTAGACAACCATGCAGAGAGAGTTTACATGGGGATGTGTTTAGGGTGAGGCACCCAACATGTCGGGTGACAGGAAGGTCTCTCATGAGCGTTGAACAAAATGAGTGACTGAGGTTATAATACAAATATGACAACCTCATCACAAGTGACCGTAGTTCACACCTACAGCTCCATATACATGCATGAACACATGGTGCTCATACAATGATCTCGGCCAGTATGTCGATATGACCCGGCCTATCAGAAGTCTCACTGATGTCATTCTTGCAGTCAAGGTCGAAATATACATCAGGCACAAGGCATGTGTGCAGATATAGGGAGAGTGCATTGATGCATATGCATCTGGTGTACAAAGTAAAGCTTGCATTTGGGAGGGAGCGAACAGGTACAGTGACCAGAGCATAAGCATGGGAGTAGTGCAATTCAGCATACATGTTAGGTGTACGACTGCAGTAACCTTCACATCGGTGCACTGTACTGTTTATACATTTAGTGTATGTGTTCTGTAGACACAGCCGAGTCAGGAGGATACTGAGCTACATCCGTTCCCCGAGGTTGGGGTCTGCATAGACCCCAACCTCGAGGTGCACTGCTATCATATCTTTCTGCCCCGTGTTCAATGCATTCACCACAGGTCCAAGGACAAGAAAAGGTCCAAAGGTCATAGGCATGTGATGGGCTGAACATATTGTGGATCTTCCTGGCATGGTGTACTTGAAGTGTCACTTGGTACATACAATGACATTGGTGATGTCATATGTGATGTCATCAGTGATGCCATTTTGGATGTCATCTGACATGTCTTGCGTGCCGTTCTTTGCCGTCCATGATGTGGGCTCTAGTTATGGTTGCATAGTTTACACTGCAATCATAACAAAATTGTTCCCGGAATTTCAAAGATTTTTATAACTGAAGGTGGTTTGCATTGTCACTGAACATATTGAAAAGCCCACTATTTCCAGACGTTATTTATTCATAAAGAACACTCAATGGGCCTCATTACGACCCTGGCGGAAAGTGACTGACCGGACCGCAACAGCGTAAATAGCGTTTCCGCCATTGCACGAAGGAGCAAAGTGCGGCCAATCACGACCCATCGGGCACGAGCATTACGCCATGGCGGAATCCGAAAGGCTGCGATGGCGGAAATGACCCCAAAACGGCCCTTACCGCCGCCGTACGCTGCACCAGGTGCAATACCGCCACCCATCTTAGCGGTCACCGTAATGAGCGGTCACCGTAACGAGCGTGCACCGCAAATTACGGCCACCGTAAATATACGGAAACGGAAGTAAAAGCATGTGGCCGGAACGGGAAACAGCACGCCGCACAACTATAAAATCCGAATCCCAACACAACCATAAAAAATCCGACCCTGACACACATCCCAACCCGTTAGCAACCCCAGTTAAAAAAATAAATATGGGAAAGGTAGCCAAGAAAGCGTGTGACCGCAAGCGGCAGGTACACTTCTCCCGAGAGGAACTGACCGTGCTCACCGAGACCCTCCAGGAAAATTCCGCCGTCGTCTTCTCCAGTCAAATGACCAGGACGGCCCTTGCCAACAAGAAGGCCATATGGGCCCTGGTGGCACAGCGCGTAAGTGCGGTGGGGACAACACCCCGCACGCCACAGCAATGTCGCAAGCGGTGGGACGACCTGCGGATCCGCGTACGCAGCATACTTTCTGCGAACAGGAACATCGCCACAGCTACCGGGGGGGGTTCAGAGTCGCCCATCAAGTTGACCCCCTGGGAGGAAATCTGCGCCTCCACCATAGGAATGGAGAGCATAGAGGGAGTCGGAGGGATGGAGAAAGGAGTGCCGACATCCGGAGAATCAGGTAGGTTGGCCAAGAGAAACAATGCGAAATCCACAAACCACGAACATGTGCAGTACCATGTGACCCCATAGTGCAATACATACTTTGCCCTGACAGCGCCCTCTAAAAGTCAGAATGAACAAACAAATCAATCAAGAAGCCATAAACAACCCCTACATGTGCAGCATGCACCCCCTAACTGCAGGCAGCCAAATGAATGCATCCTCAATCCACACGAAAATGAGACCACCTCCAAGGCCCAGTCCCAAATCAGCCTCATGTACCACCCCAATGCATTTGATACGTTGCCATTCCAAATCCGACAGACCCATAACTAACGCTCGCCCCTCTTTACTCCACCACAGGGTCCGATACCAACGACGAGCTGCAGGACACCCCTACCAGCACGCCTGCAAAGAGGGCCAGGACCAACGTCCCAAGAGCCTCCACCTCAGGTGCAAGGATCAAGACACGGCAGCAGCAGGAATCAAGTGGCAGCACACTGAAGGGGACTGCAACAGGCACCCCAGCAGCCAGCAAGTCCACAACCCCAGCACCACAGGTCCCCCCAAAGAACGTATCTGATGGCACTGCCTCTGGTGGTAGCAGCACCATAGGTGACACAGCTGTCATGCCAGCATGCTCCGACACGGAAAACAGTGCTGGCGACGTAGGTACCATCCATGACCTTTCCCAATCCCCCTGCATGTTCCATCCCCTACACCATGACGAAACCACGCAGGGGCACCCTGAAGACGACGACTGGCCAACCCCCACAAGTCCTGTGCCAAGGCAACATGTGTTGAGCAGCCCCCCTGTCACACCACCGCAAATGTCCATGGCCCAGCAGAGGCAACAGTCCCTCGACCTGCTGATCGAGCAACAGCAGGAAGCGTCCACGCTACTCAAGGACCATGCAAATGAATGCGGGGGTTCCAGGGCAGCCATGGAAACATCCACCGAGACACTCAGGGCACAAATAGAGAAAAGTAGTGAGAGCCTCAGGGGAGAAATGGAGAGAAGCACCGAGAGCCTGAGAGCACAAATGGAGAAAAGCACCGAGAGCCTGAGGGGGGAACTGCATGCGACGTCCAAAGACGTTTGTGCTGAACTTGCTGCTGTGCGCCGTGTGCTCTCGGAGCTCTCACAAACCCTCAGAGACATGCATGGACGCGAGCAGGCAGAGACATCATCCGTGGCAAGTTCCGTCCAGGGCAGCCCCCAACGCAGATCTGGCAGGAACCTGCGCTCCACGGGCAGGGGTGCCCCTGATACCCGTAGAGGGGGCTTGCAATAGCGTCTACCCACGGACAGCATGCATATTTGGACACTGGTGTTGGGGGGGGAGGTAGTAGGGTGGAGGGGGTGTGTTGGGCTTCACTGGGTGGCGGGTCCATAGGGTGTATAAATCAAATCACATTAACAATACAGCACCTCATTATCATCCAATGACATGTGTGGACATTGATATTTGCGTACGAGGCCTTCATAGGCGTACAGTCCACAATGTGCCTTTACTACACACACACAGTGCCACAGGTCCCCTTTCCGTGTAATAGGCACCATGCGTGGTTGCTAGAAGCATGCATCTATGATGCTCTGTCGGATTGCACGTACATCCTGTGCCTCATGGACTCCTTGAGGTGCCTCCACATCCCCACCCTCATCATCATCATCATCTTCAGGTGCATGCAGTACAGCGTCAGGGGGCATGGGCACATTCCTACGTATGCACATGTTGTGCAGCATGACACATGCCATGACCATCTTAGAAACCTTCTCATGGCTGTACATGAGTGCCCCGCCAGACCTGCTGAGGCTGCGGAAACGAGCCTTCAGTAGGCCGAATGCCTGTTCAATGACCACACGGGTACGTGAGTGGGCATGGTTGTAGTCCTCCTCATGCTCGTTCTGTGGGTTCCGGATTGGTGTAAGGAGCCATCTCTTCAGTGGATACCCGGCATCACCTGTATGAGACGAATAAAGGGTGTCAGTGGAATGATAGTGCTAAGTAGCCCCCCCCCCCCTGCAAGGTCATTGACGCATCAAATGGGCCACGATGTCAGGCATGGAATGAGACTCACCGAGTAGCCAGGATCTGTGCCCTGCGTGTCGCTCCATGTAGCGTGGTATTCTTGTGTTCCTCAGGACCATAGAATCATGGGTAGATCCTGGAAATCTGGCACAACAATGCGTAAATATCTTGTTGGAGTCACACACCATTTGCACATTGATTGAATGAAATTGTTTCCGGTTGCGGTACTGGACCTCCATGGCATGTGGGACAACCAATTCAACATGGGTGCAGTCGATGGCACCAATGCAACCCGGGATGCCGCCAAGTGCATGGAATCCCACTTTAGCGTTGGTAATCTCCTGGTACGTGCGTGGTAGTGTGATGTGGTCGTCGGCGTGCTTCAGGAGGGCATCGTGCACTTGGAAGAGTGTCCGTGAGAACAGTGGCTGTGAAATGCCATGCAACTGTCCCACTGTGTGCTGGTAGGTGCCTGTGGCCAGGAAGTGGAGTGCAGACACCACCTTCAGTAGGGGTGGGATGGCGGTTGGGCTATCTATCATGCTCACGAGGTCAGCATGTGTCATGTCCACAATGGCGATTATGGTGTCCCGGTCCAAACGGTAGAGGGTGTGGATCTGCTCAGCAGTGAGGTTGAACGGATCGGCTCGGAGGCGTGGGATTGCGGGCCGCCTGCGTGGTGGTAGTGGCAGTGCTTGTGGGCCTTGCTGACCCTGCCTTGCCCTCCTCCTCCTCCTTCTCCTCCGTCTCCCCTGTGCGCCCGGTTGTTGTACCTGTTGTTGTTCGTCGTCTTCTTGTAGTTGTAGCACTTGCAGTGCTATCTGGTACCCCAGGCCCAACATCGCTAGTCCTGCCGGTAGCATTTTGGAGTGGGAGTGGTTGTGGGAGGGGTTTGGGTCTGCAATATATGTGCTGTCGGCCTGTATGGCCTCCACCTGTGCTGATTGAATGAATCTGTGGCAGATGCAATCCCTTCTGGCCGAGCACGTCCCGCACGTAAGGCTGCATTTGGCCGCATGGCATCTTGGGATTTGAATCATGTATCAAATCCCGATGGCAGTGTGATGTACTTTGACTGATCTTCATGCTATGCTCCCATTGTTACACATGCTATGATTGCAGCCGCTTACATACCTGTGAAGAGTCAGTGGTATGTAGGGCTCGATCGATGGCCGACCCTCATGCAGCACAGTAACGTACTTCACCGACGGGCGTGGCGTGCCATTTGTGATTGCAGCCAGTTAGCATCATGACACACAGCCGCACTACATTGATGTAATTGTGAATGCAAGCGTTCACAGAAGCCTTTTCGACGTAATGTTGCAAGTGAGGAATTCGAAGGCCAGCATTTTGGGTTTTGAAGTAGCGGCGAGGATACGCCCACAGGTCTGGCTGGAAATGTAACGTTCTATTGTAGAATGTCCTTGGGACATGGCCCATAACGAGCAGGCAATGAATGATATGAATTGAATGGGATGCGCAACAGCGTAGTGGACGATAAGGCAGGACGTTCCCAAATCCATCTTGCTTCACAACACTACAGATCCGGCCAGGGGCACAGTGGTTTTTGCGGACTGCATTACGCACAGACGCGATGGAAGTTTCACATATTATGTGAGTGAATATTCATGCGTTTTCATTGCGGGATGAGGGAATGATGTGTGGATGCATGGACTGATGATTCCGTTTAGGGTCTGCCATGTACATGGGTTTTTTGATTCACTCCCCTTCCCCTGCGTTATGTGATGCAAGGCTGCCATAGTGGGACATACGTCTATCTGCCCTTGTCGGATCCTCCCTGTCTCGACGCGCCTTCATACACTTGTGTCTAGGCACGTTACTAATCCCATGTCATGGGTTCTATCTTGACGGACGCATGCACAGTAACCGACGTTGACAATGGTGTATTTAGCTCGATTGGTTTCGTTATGATTCGATACTGATTTAGGGGTGTGTATATTCCTTTGGAGTGGGCTAGCATGCATATGGGTGTGGATTTGGTGTGTTGAATGAAGATTGTAATGCATCATGAGTCCCGTAATGCAATCGGTTGATTTGTGTTTCTTTTGGGTGACAGGTATCTCCTGCCCTATTGCAGATGCCATCTCTACGCCACTCCTCCAGATGGTTTTTACTCTCGACTCCTGCAGCTTCGGGTGAATCAGTGGAGCACCATTTCGATCATATGGGACGATCGCCAATGGGCCACATGCCCTTACGCTGTACTGGTGGCTAGGTGCAACATTTCGGCCTTTCAGCTCGACTAGTGCCTGCCTCATGGGACGGACCTGCGGTTCTTGCCGCTTCCATGTTGCCTTTTGGAACGTTGATGTAGGCCCTGTGTGCCATGATGGTACAGGGCGTCACACAAGTGGAAGCCGGTCAATTATTGCAGATGCAGCCCTCGGTGATGATGGTTGTTTTGGTGGTATTTTGCAAATTGCTGTGGGGCCTTTGTCATTTGGATGTGCATTTAAATTGTATTCCGATATTTGTCGTGTTGCGTTGTTCTTTGCAGGTGATGTGGCGATTTTCGCTTTGTGGCGGTATGTATTGCGTGATGATCTGCATTGTGTTCCGCCTTCTGAGTTGAGTTGTGTGGTACAGTACTGGCCGCGTTTGCCTACGTAGCACAGTATGGTCACGGATAGGGGCTGCCATTGTGACTGTTTACATGATGTGCTGTTCAGGGGCGGGGGATTGGCTTTTGGCCGACTGGTGCCTGTCAGCCAGGTCGATTGGTGGAATGATGGGTTGTTCAGAATGTGGCTGGTCACAGGTGACTGTGTTTGCGTGCGTTTGTTGGAGGGGGACTGGGGTCATGTCCATTGGAATAGCTTCTGTATTGATGCCATCTGTGCCCTGCAGCTCCCATCGGCCCCTCTTGGGATGAGCCTGGCTGCTCAGTCACTCTGCCGACTTGTGTGGTACATGCTTCTGCTGATGGTTGGTTTGTTTACTGGCATGAGTACAGGGCTGGTGCAATCCCCCTCAGGATGCTGTTTTGGATGTTGCCTTGCGCTGGTGGCAAGCGATGGGGGACTACTGTTGTTTTGTGTCATGTGTTCTTGATTTTCATTTTGATGTATTGTACCTTCACATGCCTGTGCTGCGTCAGTACGGCTATGGTGACATGCCGTACATGGATGCCCACTCACGGGGCGCTTTGAGCCCCTGCATGCTTTTCTACGTTGGCATGCATGGGTGAATTGTGGATTTCACTGGTTGCATAGTGTGAGTACATTGCGCCTGCCAGGAGTTGTGCAATGAGGCCAGGGAGTGGAGTACAGGCACTCAGTGGGCCATTTACGGTTGGTTCGCGTTGCCGTATTTCTCGCCATGGCGGAATGGTACTTTACGACGTGCTTGATGGCGTTCAGTACATGTCCGCTAGGGTCAGAATTCGCGTACCGTTGCGCCATGGCGGTGATTCCGGTTTTGCAAGGCGCGCGTGCGCGTACTTGGTGCAGTTAGCGTTGCCGTTCACTGCGGTGTCGCTAATGGCATCGTACTTTACGGTGACGGGTCATGATCGCAACGAGCGGTGTTCGATGGCGGTATTGCATTTCCGCCATCATTTTTCCATTTCCGCAAGGGTCGTAATGAGGCCCAATGTGTTTTAGTGAGTACACCTATATATGTTGTATATATGCATACATGTATAAAGTCCTCATTTTAACTTGGGAGGATAGCTCAGGGGCAACATGCTTGACTTTGAAGCAAGGCGACGTGGTGCAACGCAGGGTTGATCCCTGGATATGCGCTTAGAAACCTCTGGGTATGAAGTGCATTAAAAATAACCAATTGTATTATATCAAACTTAGTTATATTGAGTTAGACATTTTTTTCATAAATGTTTCTTTTGGTTGTAATTTTTCTACAACTACTTTTTGAAAAAGAAAACCAATTTTTCTAAATGATTGGTTCCCGTATTTTTTTATAGGGTGTGTCATCAGGCACACTGCCGGTGCAGCCAATCAGCATAAGCTCACATCATGTGACCTGTGCCTTAGTACTTAAAGACGAGGGTTCCGCCGAGAAGCGAGAGATATGTGAGGTTTCCAAAGCTTCCCCAGATTCCAGCTCATCCAGTTCTACCAATGTGAGTAGCAACGCATATTGCTTCATGACAATACCTGGCCAATTATGGTAGTATCTGGGTACACGATTTCAATAGGAAACTGCTCTGGAAATCTGGGCTTACGAGGCTAACATCTGTCAAATGGTGTCAGCTACTGGATCTGCAGTGGCAACACCAGGCATCACAGAACACACGGTCACTAAAGAAAAGACACAAACTTAGCCTTTCAAGTATCCTCATTACAACACTGCATGTAGAACAATGTTCGGCAAATACGGCATGGGGACATAACTGTGCAGTAAATAAGGCATATGAAAATGTCCCATACAACAAATATGGTATGATGTTCAACTACTGGTGATGATAGTGCCCATTGAGACTGGCAGGACTTTGATAGGGAAATAGGTGATGACTTGAAAACTTTGAATTAATCATAACAACTTGTATTATCCTGTCAGATGCTATTCTGCTTTGTTTTACTTGTCTTCAAAATTACAGGTGATGGAACCACACATATACAAATTAATCTTGGATCTGCCACCAGTGGGTGCCATCAATTTCAAACTGCCTGGCCACATTCCTTCTTCAAGGGAACACAAACAACCCCAGTTTTGTTTTGGGCTTGCCAGGCATCATAGTGATTTGTTTCTTGGTTCGCTTAAAATAGTGAGTGTGAGGAATTCGACCATCGGCATGGTGGGTGTGCACCCCTGTGCTTTTTTAAATGCTTAATTAAATGGAATGATGGTTGACCAACTTTAGGAAAATGTGTGGGGCTAATCCACGCAGATTTCCCAATTCACACACCATGACAAACACATCGACCCATGTACTCTGGCTGGACAAAGCCTACAAGAACAGTCCGCCCTGTCCTATTTAGTTGGAATGTGACAGTCAGGAGTGCACTATGTCATCTCCAGGAAGAGGGCAGACCAACCTTCCCCCTGCCGTGACCAGCCTGATTAACTAACAAATCTCCATGGAACCATCCTGCTATTTTGTTAGACCCTGCAGCTGGTAGCAGTGATTAACACACCAATAGAAGGTACTTCAAACAGGACCACATGGGGCCTGGCTGCAGAGGTTAACAAAACATAGCAACCTTTCAAATGTATCTGTGTCAACCTGAGGCCAGCTCCCGTCCTCAGTATCAATGACTGAGTTGTCAGGTCTGGGACTGCTGTTTACAGTAGGCCACCCTGCTAAGGGGGCCTCATTTATAAGGTACAGACATGTGGTTTGCAGGAGGCAGACAGTCTGGTCTTGCCGCAGCTTCAAGGAAGATCTGATGCTTTAACAGGGAACACATAGAGAGGATCATTACCCACAGAGGCTCTTTGAACACTACAGAAGATGGGTGGGACTTAGTGTCATAAGGGAGCGTGGCCAGAGCATTCTGTGCAGAGAAGATGTCTGCTATTTTTGTTCTGGGCACACTATGTTCCTTTTTTCACCCCCTTACCTTTCCAGTTGCAAAAACTATGGTTATGACCGCATGCATGCATGCATGTATGAGATTGTTGGTTGGGACTCCAGGATTGATTCATTAAGGTAGGCTTAGCCTACACCAATTACTGTGGCCCACTTTCCTTGACAAAAGGGCAAGGCTCCTCTTTTGGCAGATCATCTGAAGACTTCATAAGAAGGTACAGTCTGCATTACATCTTCCACCAGTGAAGGAAGGCCAGGATATCCAAAGAGGGAAGCAAGTTTCCCTCCCCTAAACTTCTGCTAGGGAACAGACAGAGAAAAGAACTCAGAGGACCCTCAAGCCACTCCAGAACAGATACCCAGCCAGCACACAGCATTCCCTGTTAGGCTCTACATCAAAATTCCTGGAATGAAAGTGCGAGAGGATCTCTGAACCTACAACCAAAGACAAGACACCTGCCTTCATCACACTTGTCAGCTTTCTGCCGTCCACCTTAAAGGACGACACAAGCCCATTGAGAAGTGTCACAATGAGCCTCTGTCGATGTCCACCTTAAAGGAAATTTTCGAGCCAGCCAATTTGATCGATTCTCAACCGACGGCAATGCTGACCGTTTTCAAGCCGCCATCGCTTAAATACATCTGAGAGTCTTGACCAGTGCTTCAGAAATGCTGATCAGCACTGAGAGAATGGGCCTCATGACGGGTCCAGTTGTAACCCTGTAGGTGCTACCGGCGGGTTGCCGCTGGACCCATAATAATTTACTGGTGCCTGACTTCCCGGTGCCACCTGGCTAGAACAAGTCTGGCGGCCGGGAAATCAGGTACTGGTACATTTGTGAATCCCCATTCCCATGGAGTTCTATTGGAGCACTGGCACCATTAGCAATGGTGTTGGTGCTCCTGTGACTAGTATGCCTACCGAGGCCACTGCACCCGGCCGGATCATACCTGTCAGGCACAGCAGCTCTGGCAGGCAGACTTGTAGTTTGCCTGTCTGGAAACAAGGGTGCCGGTGAGCTTACCAGCACCTTTGTTTCCGGACCGGCAACATTGTAATGAGGACCTATGATTCCTGACCCTGAGCCGCTGAGTAGGCTGGCTTACAGCCGTTTGTCCAGCTCCACTCACCGAACCATCATGCCGCCTGATAGCAGCATTGACTGCCATCTCGAACTCACAGACACCTGCAAAGAGCTCTGAAACAGAATCAACCCTGTTGAGCACCAAAAACATCTACAGCACAAGATACATTGTGGTTATGTCCCCATGGTCCTTCCCAGAGGAATCTAGAGACATTTTAAGGCCCATTCCTCCCTTTGTGCAAAAGTCAAAAAACATTAACTGTTGTAGTTATTAACCATACAGATCCCCTTGGCAGTATCCAGAGTGCATCCCTTTTCCTTCTTTGAAATGATCTGTCCTCTGCATTCCTTTACAGGGTGGGTTATATTTCATAGTGTGGCTAGAACTGTGTGCTGTGATATAAATGAAGTAGATCATGTTAATACATCCTTGACTGGAGAGTCTGTTTTATCATTCAGTAATAATTGTATTTTCGCTGTGTTGCAACTAAACAACGATCCACGACCTTTCAGAGATAAGCCTGCCATTCCAGCCACGTTACCAACATTAGATACGGAGGTTTATAACTTGCTTGTTATTCCAATCCTTTCAAGAGTATTAGAGGTGTGGTGCTGATTGGTGGTTTAGAAATTGATACTCTCCCCTGGACCACTGGTACCCTGCGAGGGTGTTTTGTCACATTTGTGGCAGATGGTCGAATCTAGTCGGAGCCTTGCACACAACTGAATCACACAACGATAAAAGTACTGTTGCAGGCAACATTTAGAACACTGTTAGGTATTTGTTAATAATAATGGATCTCGACATATATACTGTAAAAGGTATGAAAAAAAGGACTTCCCCACAGCACCAGGATTAATAACCTTGAGCTGCTGATCAGCCTCCAATCTTGGGTAAAAGCGAGGGTGGCTGGGGAAGTGACCCCAGGTGGCAGGCTGGTCTCTGTGTACCTGAATGAAGTAGGCCTACCAGAATGGGTGGTGGAAGATGGCGAGGAAGATAACCCGTGTATTATTTCTGAGCAACCATCCCTCAGAGGGGCAATTGTGGTTTCCCGACACTCCAGAATATCAGTGCGGTCAAGGGCTAGTGCGGCATCCCAAAGGTCCCAGGCCTCGACACAGCCTGTAAGTGGACCGATAATTGTTCTGGCTGTTAACGATGTAGCGGCTAGAAAGCTCCTTCTGGAGGAGAGGAGTCTAGCACTGGTGGGAATAAAAACAGTGGGGCAGGGTCACCCTAGAGCTGCACAAGCTGGCACTCAAAAGAGAAGAAGGAGGCAAACAGATCCACCTCTATCGAAAGCAGCAGTAGTGGCTCAAACCAGGGTACCAGGGATAAGCCCTGTCGCCAAATCTCCAAAGACTTAGTGCAGGCTTATGAAGTGAGGCAGGACATTGTTGACTGGTTTGAAGTGCTCAAGCTTGCTTTTCACCTACAGGAGTTGGAGGAGGTACTGTGGGGAGACTGATGAGTTGCTTACCGACCCGGGGACTGATGTAATGCTTCAGTTAACTCCTGAGGAACGTCCCATTTATGAGAGCATGAAGTTGGCCCTTCTCAGGAAGTTCTATAAGACCCCGGAAAAGTATCACAGTGGGAAACCTGGGTTCTCCCAACCCAAGGGTTGTTTCCTGTTTAAGGAGCAGCTGGGCCATTGGAAAGAGAATCCTGCACGCAAGGGCTCACCCAAGGAAGCCATAGTGAATACTGGACTCATGGAGGAGGCGATCATTGGTGTGGGCCTCCTAGAGGTGGACTTCTCACTAGGCCAAGGAGTGTCTGAATGTGGATCGGTTACACTGAGTGGGAACAGTACCGGGTCTGCAGAAGAGATCCCAGTTCCCTATAATACTCAACTGTTCTTAGAACATGTGTATATCAATGGACACAATACTCTGGTGGTTAGAGGGACAACGGATAGCATACCTGCTGTCACACAGCAGTGGGTACAACCAGGGCAGTATATAAATGGGACTGATTGTAGCGTCAGTGGGTTTAACAGAAAGAGTAAGTGCTGCTTGGCAATAGCAGTGTTAGGCTGGTGAGTGGAAACGACCAAGCGTCATGTAGAGGTGAAAGACTAAATCCCTGTCCCATGTCTGTTGGGTAATGATCTTCCTGACCTTGAGATAGTCACGACGGCTACCAGATCAAAGGCCAAAGAGGCCGTCAGATTGAAGGCTCTCAGCGCCTTAGGGTCTGGAGTGCTTTCAGAGCTCTTGTTTGAGAGACCGGAAAGGCCAGAAGCTCCTGGTCCAGTTCCAAAGACTGCTGAGTCCCTAATCATGGGGGGAGGGCACAGTAGCCACTGAGGACCCTACCTTGCCTGGCACAGCAGAGGAATCTGAGGTGGTGGACCAGGTGAGTTCAGATCTGAAGGGCCTGCCCAAGCTGGATGAGTTTACATCAGCTGGGGACCCAGATCAGGCTGACTTCTTCAAAGCCCATAAAGAGTCTCTTACTCTTGTGGGCCTGCAGAAGCAGGCAGATGAACCGGCTAAGGATGAGGCCCTTGGACTGTTCAAGATATACTGGGAGGATGGACTCCTATACAGTGAGCCAAAAGACTCTGAGGATGAGAGCACCAGACGTTTGTTGATTCCCCAATGCCACAGAAAATTCCTTTTGGATGTGGCTCACCAAATTGCTTTAGTGGATCACTAGTGACTAAGACATCGGACTGGTTGTCTGTGCATTTTTTTCTGGCCCCAGTTTGGCGTCAAAGTCAGTCCTGCCTGACTTGTCAGGTTTAAGGCAAGTCAGGAGGTGCCACATAGGCCCCATTAATTCCACTACCCATGGTTGTGTGGCCTTTTGAGAGAATAACCATGGACATGGTGGGTCATTTGAATCCCCATTCCATCTCAGGGAACAGATACATCTTTGTGGTGGTAGACCACGCCTCTAGGTACCGTGAAGCTGTCCCTCTGAGGTGCATCAACGCTCTGTTGTTGCAAAGGCTCTGATTGGGATATTCTCCCGTGTTTGTTTCCCCAAGGAAGCTGTTTCTGACATGAGGGAAAACTTCATATCAGTGTATATGAGGGCTGTGTGGGAAGAGTGCAGAGTCACCTACCAGTTCTCTACATCCTTCCATCCACAAACAAACGGGCTTGTTGTGCGCTTCAACAAGACCCTGACAGGCATGATAGGTAGCTTGGAAGAGCAACTGAAGAGGAAATGGGATATTCTCCTGCCATGCCTTCTGTTCACCTACAGGGAAATGCTACAGAAGGTAGCAGGGTTAGTCCATTTGAGCTTCTGTTTGTTCACCCTTCACGAGGTCCCCTCAGTCTAGTGAAAGAGGGATGGGAGAGGGCAATCCCTCACACGAGATGTGGTTGACTATGTACTTGGCCTTCTGTCTTGAATGACAAACTACATGGAACAGTCAACCAAGAATCTAAAGGGCAGTCAGGAGCTGGATGAAGGAAGTTGGACGACACAGTGTACGCGGGTAAGTCTTTTATTTAAGGAGCACCCGGGGCAGGAAAAGTGGACTGGGCCTTACTCTGTGCTGGAAATAATAAGTGAGGTAAATTATCTAATTGATGTGAAAGGACTTAAACAAATGTGCAGGGTCTTTCATGTCAACCGATTAAAACACTGTTAGTGACAGATGGAGAGACAGTGACAGATGGAGAGACTGAAGAGGAGACAGGCCCCTACCAGACCTCTTCACACTGTAGCCACATATAGGTCAGTTGAAGGTGTCAACATTGCGATGGACCTATCAGAACAGCAGCTGGCAGACGGTCACCGTTTACTGGGACAGTCTGCCAGTTTGTTTTCGCTGACTCCAGGTCATGCAGATTGGTGTACCCATGATGTGGACACTGGAGACAGTAAGCTGGTGAAAAGCAGTATTCACTGGATGTCCGATAAGGTCAGTGACTCCATCAAGGAGGAGGTTCCAAGGGTTGTCCCTAGGAGTAATAGAGTCATCCCACAGCCCCTAGGCTAGCCCAGTGATACTGGTCCCTAAAAGACCAATGCTGGGAAGACTGCAGTCTGCTTTTGTGTGGGCTACAGAGGGTTCAATTCTGTTACAAAGACAGATGCTCACCCCATTTCTTAGGCAGATGAGGACATTGACAAGCTCGGCGCTGCCAAGTTTATGAGTACCTTTGATCTCATGGGAGGAAGTATGCATCCTTCTAGTCCAAGCTCCCATCCTGAAGTCCCCTCAACCATCCATCTCAGAATCTCCACCCCCTTCCATTCCACATTCCATCAGGTATTCCAATAACAGCTGACACGTAAAAAACACCAAAGGGATCAACACTGGCATCCAAGATACCACAGTTTTACACATCATATATAACTAGTAAGAATTCAATAAATATAACATAATATTCAAATAATTTAACAATTAACAAATCACAAATACATTCAGCAACTTTGTTTTGTTGTAGTCATATGAAACAAGCAAGCAATTCACATCTCTTCAGCAAATCAAGTGGATGTGCAACATATTTCAGCATGAAGACATGGCACCTTGGCCACATACATGCTTGCAATGACCATCCTCAATGCGTAAACATTAGTCAATAACAGTGCAAAGCCACCATATGTGCCTTGTTGGATGTGGGAGGTACCACTATCAATCAACAAATGCCTGCTATACCCTATTGTGGCCAGCATTCTATTTCTTTTGTTTGAGGACTACCTGTACCAGCAGATGGATGGTGCCACGTTCTGCGGAATTGGACAGCTGACTTCACAAATGAGACAGAAGCACAAGCAATGGTTCAGTGAACTATTCCTATATTCAAACAAGGCTGGCCGCACCTATGCCATGGCGATACAGCTGCCAGGACCACATTATAGAGACTAACTCAAGCAGTATGTGTGAAAAAGGGGTGGGGCTAAGCAGGGATTGTAATCTCCATGCTGCTGTGGCACAAACAAGGGATAAATAGAAAGATCAGATTGACCCCAAGAAACAGATAAGCAAATGAGAGATGGAGAGACCACACCAGGAACTCATGGGTATAAAAGTGCCGTGAGAGCCAGAGAGGGTGAGACATGTTCAGGTACGTTTAGGTGGAGAGGAGGTGGACCAAGAGAGCAGGCAGGGGAAGGATGGTGGAGCAAAGTGTTGAAGAGACTGTGGTGGAAACTGTTAGTTGCAGATTAGCTGTTAGTTGTGAGAAGGAGTGGTACCTGTAAGCTTTTAGTGTTGTTAGAGTGAGATAACAAGAATAAGTAAGTGAGAACAAGATGAGTGCCTGAGGGAGTGTAAGAGGCGAATGAGAGTGCAAGGATGAGGAGAATGGAGAGTATAGGGAAAGGGAGAGATGAGAAGAGAGTAGGGATGAGAGAGAGGGGAGATGAGATTACAGAGGAAAGAGAAGGCAAACAAAAGTAGAGTGTAGAGTAGAGAGGAAAGGAGAGAAGAGTCCAAATGAGAGATGGCAGAGAGTTGAGAAATGAGAGAGTGGAGTAGAAGGAAGAGAATCAGAGGGTGAGAGTGTAAACTGGAGAAAGAGGAGGTGATTCTAGAAGATTGTGCGACCATCGGAAGGACAGAAGGAGGCATAGAAGAGGGAAATAATAAGTAAGAGGAAGAGAGAATGAGTGTAATAAGGAATAGTGAGGCTAGAGGGAGTAAGAAGAAGGAACATCATGGAAAGGAATGCTAGCACACGAAGGCCCAGAATGAGAGGAACTGGGAATTTGGAATGGCACCAGACCACAATGCAATATAAATCCTTTCGGGGTGGTCCACATAGGTACATCCTAGAACAGGGTTGTCAAACTCCAGGCCTAGAGGGGTCGAAACCTGACAGCCTTTTTCACAATATCCCTTATTAATATTCATGAGAACAAATGTGCATACATTTAGAATCATTGTATGCAACTGTATCTCATGAACATTAATGAGGGTTATCCTGAAAATGGATCCGGCTTTAGAGGCCTGGAGTGGACAACTGTGCCCTACAAGAATCCCAAGGGAGCAGGATAGAAAAGACTAAGACCTTTAGGCCAACAACCTAGATAAAGTAAATAATAGAGGGTTCTGTCAGCCTCTTGTTGCTAACCTGGGTATGGGAAAGCCTTAGCTAGGGAGGTGGGAAGCCCATGAGTGAACGAAAGAGGGATGGCCTTTAGTGCGCCACACTTCAGTTGCATACCGCCAAGATTCTGTAATATTTGAGTTCTACAAAAAATAAAAGCCCTTCCTGAAGTCTGTGTGTTCTTAAGGCCTTCGGTGGAATGTGGCATCATCGTACGGTCCTTCATGCTCCCAATACAGAGGGCAACCATGGGAAGAAATGGACAGAAGATCAGAGGCAGAAGATTCATTGGTAACTGCAGCAAGTGACGCCATCGATAGAGAGATCTGGCCGCTGGAGATAGAACTTGAGTTCCTAAATTCCGAAACCTCAGAGGAATGGTCATACGACCCCTGGGAATCACCTGGATCCAATCATACCCCAACTGATTTAGACAGCCCAGTGGTATCTACAATCTTAGCCCAGGAGTCCAAAAGGGCTCTGGTGGAAAAGATCTGGGAGATGGGTGAGAAATCCAGAAGATGGTGGGAGGGGGGGCAGAGGAGAGGGAATGTGTTAACTCATGTCACCAGCACTCCTGCCTTCGAAAGGTGGAAAGAGTCACTTTCTGAGGAATTGCCATCTGGAAAGTGTGCAAAAACACTTTATATTTTTATTTCTATTGATTAATAAAAAATGATGCTGGTAATCCCATCTCAGAAAGGGTGGTCAGCTAAACAAGCCCTCCCTTCACCATCCACATAACCAAGCTTTCGTGTACCCCTTTGCTCTCCCGAATCAGTCTCTTGATAGGAAGCTTCTTCTCCGTGGCACAAAGCCCAGTTTGGTAGCTGCTGCTTGCTGAGAGTACAGTAACTGCATACAGAGGTTGCATTTAAATCTTTACAGCCAAAACCATAATAGTTATGATGAACTATCACCTGATGGCATGATGATCTTGAAATATAAGCCATACCTAGGTTTGGGTTGGTGACTGATAGTTCACATAATTATTAAAGCCACATCTGATTTGTAGCTTTTCAGTGTTAGTCTTGTGTGCTCAGACCAACTATGTGAGCCTACGTGGATTCCAAGTAGCCTGGTGGACTGCATTCCAATGAATTATTCAAAAGATAGGATGCCTGCCTTGTTTGACTTTCTGGGAGGATTGTAACTCCTCCCTGCCAGAGACAGTAATTCTCACAAGATGATCTCCTTGGAACTTGGCTTCAAAAAGGACCTTCCTTACCAAAGGCCTGCCTCACTTTAGGTGTGGCACTACAGAGAGCCTTTGAAGCTGCAAGCTGAGATAAGGGCAAGGTTGTTTCAGCCAGAGAGCACAAATGGCACAAACAAGGGGTTCCGCAATCTTGCTTTACTGTGGGATTTTCTTCCCTCCCTTTCCCCTCCACTTCCTGTAGAAAAGGAACTCTGGGTAAGACAGCAGGAGGCAGGGATCACTTGCCTCAGGAACTTCAGGAACTTCAAGAAGTCTTGCTTTCATCCAATTAATTTCATTTTTTTTTACCTATAAAAGAGGGGGTCCCCCACACCTCCTTTGATTCACATTTGGGCTTTCAAAGACAACAGGACAAATTCATGTTGGAGCCTGTTGAAGGAGTAGTCCTTAGTAGAGTAGTAGAGTAGAGAGATTTGGAGAAGAAGATTAGAAGGAGTTTGAGCATAGTAGAGAGGGGAGAGGTGATAATGGAGTATTGTGATACCATCAGAGCGACAGACAGAGGCAGTGGAGAATAGAAGGAGAAGAAGAGAGAGGTAGAGAAAGGAAGTGGAATAATGAGGAGAGCGTGCAAAAGTCCAGAGGAAGAGGAACTGGGCATTTGGAAAGGCACCAGACTATATAACAATATAAAATCCAGAGGTTTGGTCAGGATATGTTCCCTCTAGGAGAACCCTAGGGAAAGTAAGATAGGAAATGATAAGAGCATTAGGCCATCACCCTAGACAGGGTTACTGATAGTAGGTGTTACTGACTTCTAGCTGCCAGTCTGGGGTATAGGAAGCCTTGGCCATGGAGGTGGAAAGCCGATGGAAAACGAGAGAGGGACTGCCTTTAGCCTGCCACATTTCAGCAACACACACGCAAGATTGTGAATGATTTGTGTTCTACAAAATAAAAAAGCTTTGAACCATTCTGAAAGTCTGGGCGTTCTTAAGGATATTGTGGCAGGGGCAAACTGCCCAAAATAGGTTTGACACTCCACTTGTTGGTGCAGGGTCAGCTGAGGGCAAGGTTTCGCTCACTCAATTGAGCCGTGCAAAGGGCTACTCTGAAACAATTCATGGAGATGCTCGCCTTCCTCTTCCTCCCAGTCCAACTCCAGAGGTAGTGGTACCACTTTAACCCTGGGTTATAGGACTTCAATCTATTAATGTGGAAGACCCTTGGAGCCTTTTTGCGATTGCCAAATCCTCTAAATAGTGCACCCGACCAAGTTGGCTAACAACTTGGTAAGGACCTGTCCACTTATCCTGTAGGGCGCTATACCCTATAAATTCCATGATCAGGACTTCCACTCCAGGAACACAGGTGACACAGAAGCATTCTGGCCGAACAAGTGCTTGACTAAATCTTGACCCTATTGTAACTTGCCATTTGCATAGTCCATCGACAATGCCATCCTTCTTCTAAGGTCTAGCACATAGTCAACCACTTTAAGGGGAGATGACGACAAGGCGCTTTCCCAATCTTCCTTCCACCAGAGCCAGAAGGCACCTGGCAGAATAACCAAAAAGAAGCTCAAAGGGGCTAAACCAATTCAAACATTGACAGTCTGCTGCATTCCTACTGTATTCTTTGTAAAATGTCAATATGTGAAGGGGAAAGGGGGTAAATAGCACCAGTGATGGCTGCCAACCTGCTTAGTATAAACCAAAGAGCTATTTTGGAACAACATCAAACCATCACTGCGCATCCCATGACTGCGCATACCAAAATGCCGAATTTCCACAGCCCCATTTCACTGCATATATATATGTGGGGGGTCATATAAATAATACATGTGGAGGTGGATGGGGGCAGCAGAGGGTCTCCCCCGCAAAATGGGGTTAAAAACAAAATGTCTGCATTTTGGTATGTGCAGTAAAAATAAAGCACAGTGATCACAAAGATCCTTTTGGAACATAGGACTGATCACAGAGCTATATATTTGACAAATATGTCAGTGATAACAGGGCTGAACGCGTGCATGATAACACACACTAGGCGTGTGGCTCATTCAATTTTCCGCAACCTTGACTCTAACATTAAAACGTTTGTAAGACAGAACCATATCTACTTATTAGGACAGGTACAAGATTCTGATGTGGGGATGACGTGGCTGGGACATCAGTTTGAATGGCATTTTACCTGCTCCACAAGTAAGGATGGATGTGCAAGCGCTCAGATAACAGACATTATAGGAGAATTATATCTATAGGATAGTGCATCGACGTATCTTAATAACCTTGTCATCAGTATATGGTGCAAGTCTATACCAAATTAATTGGAAAGGAATAATATTGTTTTTCACAGCTGATAGATTGCAAAGCTCATTAATTAGTTGGTAGAGCTTTCAGTGAGGGGACGTTGCAGTAAGCAGGAGTTCTTGGAAAACCCGCATTTGTGCTTAAATGAACATGTTTTTGTATTGCCTAGAAATCCGAACAAAGATAGCCTTGGCTCCCATGAAGTAGAGGCTTGGCCAAGAACAATATGGCCATTTTGTTCTCCTTTTTTAATTATTTTTTTTCTAGATTAAGCCAAGTACGTGGATGGTTTTTCTGTTTTGGTTTCCTAAAGGGTCTTTGTGCAACCAAGCCTAGCCCCTCTACATTCGGGGAGACCAACCGTTTATAGTTGATTTCTGCATTAGCTGTATCCATTTCTGCATGTTCCATTGAGGACAGCTTCCCAGCAAAGCTTTGCACTGAGGACTTCTTCCAGCTACAAGTACGTTGTCTGAATGATGCAAGCGGATTTTCTCTTGATGTGTTCCATCTGACTAAGTGAATGAAAACGCATAATGATGTCACCAAGAAAGGGGCCCAAAGGAGCAAAAAGGGAACAGGATAGTAGAACAGAAAATAAGGGACCCATGCGACCAACTAAATTCTTGTGACCTTGAAAATGTTGTACCAAGTGCAAGTCATCGTGATTACATATGCGGTTTTTTTTGCAAAATAATTAAGGTTATCTATGGCTTTCAAATGTAAGTTACATACGCTAATTTGCTTTTTGTATAGTATAATGTACGCTGCTAGATCGACAAAGTGGTTATCAAACCCTAACTCGTATTGTGGTGGATAATAAGGGAGATACACGTTTGCTCACTTTAAGTCCAATAGAAAATTAGATTGAATTCACATTTGGGAATTTATTTGCATACGACTTTTAGTTTTCATGGAAGCAAATATAAATGTCAGACCTCCCCCATGGCCAGTAAATAGATTTGCCAAAATCATATCTTGGCCTTATTAGTATAGATTTATGGGGGACTGGATTATGTTGGACAGCTGAACATTCATTGATCAACCATGACTCTGTTAGAAAAAAAGCATTTTAGTGCTGCCCCGATCTAGCACTAATCAGCAAAAACGTCATGGCAGCTGGTGAGGTGAGGTGGCAATTCTTAGGAAAGCGCTTTTAGGGAAGTAAGTGCTGAGTTGGTGTAAATCTACCAATGAGACTGTACTCTGGTGATATGGTTGGTTTCTAGTTTTAGGATGACTGAGGAGCAAGTGATGCTAGACAAGGACCTTGGTGACGGGGTATCCAAGTTGTTGACCCAGGTTGAATCGCTCCACTTTGGCATGTAGAACACTGCACGGGTTCTGCTTAAGAGTTTTTACACAGATCTTCCAAAGAAAGATGGGAGCCACTAATCAACAGTGAAAAAAGGCTTGACACATGAGGCTGAGTCTTAGCATAAGATGGTTGTACTGGAGCTTCCGATGGATCTGGCTGTATTTGGGTATAATAATGCCTGTATCTGGCATACGAGGACTCTGGAATACCTGAACATATAAGGCTGATCGAGGGAACATGAGGCTCGGCCTGCACACATTAAAGGATAGTTCCGGGACTTTTTTTTTATTGTCCCTACGGGTCGGCCATGTGTTTGTAAGCATAAATCGGTAGATCGTAGGAAACTTTCCTATGGACCTTACCCGACTTTTCGCCCATTATCGCACTCGAAATCAGCCTCCATTTTGTGATAATCCTATCATTCCGCCGCATCGACCTGGCTCACCTGCCTTTGCGGCACTAAATCAAATCCCCCGCCCCTGAAACAGACTTTATCAAAACATTCATATTCCCCGCCTCTATCCGTGACGTGACTGAGCTGCGTAGGCAAACGCGCCCAGGCGTCTTCTACGCGACTCCACACAGACCCCGGAAATCAACACAGATCAGCTCACAATACAGCGCACCACAATTCGGAATATGAAACTGTACTTTGAAATCAAACCGCAAGATTGTAAATGTGGTAAAGTACATTTATTTGACATCAAATGTTTAGAGAATATTCAGCGATTTGCATTTTTATTTGCTCATGTTCCAAAAAGTTCGTATTGAGGAACGCGATGGTCCTTTGCTGTACACAGGGTCTTAGAGCATCTCACAATACAGCGCCACAATTTGGAATGTGAAACCGTGGTTTAAAAGCAAACGGCAAGATTGTACATTTGGCAAAGTACGTTTATTGGACATCAAATGTTTAGAGAATATTCAGTGATTTGCATTTTTCTTTGCTCTCGATCCAAATTAGTTCGTCTTGAGGGAAGCGATGTTCGTGTGCAGTACACAGGGTGTTGGTTTACGATAAAAATAAGCTCTTCGGTCGCACTGATAATCGCATGGCTGTTCCAACAACGAGGCACTAGGCCACCACAACGGTAGGTATGTTGCATCTAACCGTTAGTACCGCGTAAGGGCATACTTGTACTTGGCGATCGTCCCATAAAATGGTCAGGGTGGTAACGTTGTTCACGCGGAGAAGCAACTGGCGGCTGTAGAAGCCGTCCGCCGGTGTCCGGTACTCGTGACACAGACAGTAGTGAATGATGTACCTAAAAACATAAAAAATGAAATTAGTCTCACCATCAGATCCTTATTAAAATCATAGCGAGGACAGCGCTACTGGGTGTACACAAGTGTTTAAAGGCGTGGCGAGGCAGGGAGGGGGGGGAGTGGAGTACAAGGTAAGTAGCATAAAATAATAAATAAATAGGGCCAGCTGGTGGCAAGTGCAAGGTAAGTGCAGAACAAGTGCTGGGAAGGGGGGGCTGTAGGATACTGAGACAGTCCCCCAGTGCAGGGGTTGACAGGGAGGCAGTGCAGGTGGAGAGTGGAAGGGCCCAGGACCGAGGTCGCAGACAGTGGACCAGTTGTAGCAGGGGAGAGGGAGAGAGAAAGCAGAAGCAAAGAGGAAGGTTTTGAGGTGCTTCAGTAAAAGCAGATGTTTCTCCTCAAGATAGTGCGCGGTAGAAAACAATATGCCACATAGAACGAACAAGTACAACTGAACCCGTCTTTAAAGCCACTGTATAGTAATGAAATTGCGGTATAAACTCATCAAAAGTTACTTACATTATATTTGCATTTTCCATTGTGTCTCTGTGTAGGGCAGACCCGAAACACCACTCCTTCTTTGCCGACGTTACTTCTTCTAATGAACGTGGCTCATCGTTTCGTTTCTGAAATTTTATTCATTATCTTTTCTTAGTCTTTCAGGATGGTCCCGGCCTGTCAAGGTCAAATCACAATAGAACCTTATACTGGGTCGTGGGCCGTTCCGCCACCCGAGCAAAACATCAAAGCAGCTGACCTTCACTTTGAGCGAGCACACATTTCTAGTTAGCTCCAGTTAGTGTAAGGGCATCTTGTCTGCGTGCCTTTTTTTTTATTGTCCCTATGGGTCGGCCATGTGTTTGTAATACGGAAACATTCTATAATTTTTGTAAAAATGATTTATATTACTGTTTGGTTTAATTGCAATGGGCCTGCAACATGAGGAGACTCGAGAGAACAGACAATCAAATTACAATCATTTAAACCGTGATGTGTATTTCTCAATGAGCTCTGCTTTAGGTGGACATGGAACAGAGGCAATGTTGGGTGGCAATGCAGTTGTCCCCTGCATAGGTTCGTTCACCACTCCATGTATGTGCCTATCGAGGACATCTACGATAAGTCTCTCAATAAACTCATATTGCATATCCTCAAACACTGGTTTGATCACCCATTGTTTACTTCTTTTAGTGAAGGCCTTATTGTAGCGAAGCGTCCCTAAAGTTCCGGTCGTCCTACTTTGTTGACGGCCAACATTATGGTTATGTGCCAAGACCGCTAGAAGAGTCCGATTTATCATGCCTTCCATGCCAAAATGCAATCTTTTGGGCCTGTACTTTAGGCACATATTGTGGAACACCTCCAAATCTCCTGTGTGGCAGAATTCCGTGAGTCCCCTCAAATCTCTTGTTATAGTTTTATCAAATACAATCTTTTCAATGGCCTTGTGAGTGGGTGATGAAGGAATCAACCACTTCTTCTTCCGTGCCTCCTCTGTGGACAAATGGCCATGTTCACATTTGTGGAAATGCTCATTTGTCGACCATCGATGTACGTTGCTACAGTGCAACATTACTGACCGCCATTTTTCCAGTAGAATTTCCAACGACCCTTCACATGTTTTTGAGCTCCACCAAAGATGGTTGCTGATTGACTTGGACCACTGTGAAATACCTTGCATATCTTTTTTTTTTCCTGCAGCCGACAATTTTTTATTGATTGTTTTTGCAAGATGCCATACGTCAAATTGGTGATTTATATTTTTGTACTCTTCTCTCATTGTCTTGGCAATTGAAACGTGTCTGTCCGTGGCTATCAGGTCGATCACCATTCCCCGCGATTGTAGTTCTTGCAATGATGCTACAAAGCCAACTTTCTCCATGGCCACTGAGGATGTACTTTGTGACACCTGCACAACCACCGAACTCACAATTTTCTTACTTTCCATGTCCTGAAAGTGGTAGGTGCAGTACTTGGCTGAAAATCCTGGGCTGTCGCACTGTCCATCACCGGCTAGCCTGAAGCGTTTGCCCGCGAATGTACTTTCCATTGACATTTTTTCCATTCTCCAAGCTTCGCTGATGGCTGGAAATAGATAATCGGTTTGGTATTTGTAGAACTGACTTTTCGCAATGAAATGGATTCCCACAAACTGAAAGAAATACTGTAACTTTTTAAAACTTGAACCACTAAAAAGTGCGGCCGCTGCACAAAGTAGATTGCCTGCTGGCAGTTGCCCCAGCATGGGTTGTGCAGACCATGCGAACGGATGATATTGTGTACAGGTGGCATGTATTTTAAGGTTAGTGCCTCGAATTGCACGAGTCACATTAATCAATGGCTCCCCACATACTTCCCCACCAACCCAATGCCCACATTTCATCATCATAATAATATCCATCAAACAGCTATCGAATACAATGAATTTGGCCTCTTTCCTTATACTGTCACTCTGCATCCCAGCTGGTTCGGCCTGTAACGTTGAGGACATGTCACTCGCATGAAAGGTACAATCTCTGATATCGTCTTCCGCTATGCTGAGTGATATTGATGGTGTTTCATTGTCGTCCACTTCATTCTCTTCCATTGCAACATCTGTTCCTTGTCCGGAGATGGGAGAAAAAAACAATGTCTTCAACTTTCGCGCGCTCTTATTTTTTGCGGGTGTGGATTCTGTGAATTGATCTCCGACTGCATCCAAACTACCAGGAGGACATTCACTATCAATGGCTGGTGGTGGTATAGCTCCGTTGTCAATCACTTCATATTCTTCCCATTGGCACGATGCATCTCCAGTCTCAAGTCCCTGCCAAAAGGTTTGACAAGCAACATCTCTCGTTCGCTTCACTGTCTGTGTAGATCTAGTTCTTACACCCACTCGCAACTAGAGGACAGATTAGAAAAGGGATGTTCAGTTTAAACACAACTTACAGTATTGAACTATTGACAGTGAAAGACAACATAATATAGTGACCAGGACACTAACCTTCTTTTGCTTTCTTTTCTTTGAAACTTTCTTGCCTAGAAATTCAACATCTGGACGCTGTTGCTCCGACTCGTGTGTGCATGTCTCCACTTCCTCTCGCGCTGCAACGACTATATTTTCATGATAAGCACATCCATCACTCACTGAGGCTCCATCGACTCCCTGAAACATAGAACTTTCATCAGTATGTATAATAATATTGAAAACACAAAATGTACTTGGGGACCAATACCCATACGTACATCTCAATAGCAAAACACGAATGAACGCATTGTGTAGAACATTCAAACGACAATAGTTCACGCATTGTTGATCTAGTTAGATTGAACTGTCAAGATCCATACCTCGGGCTCCGCATAGACTTCCATTGATGATATTATTGAAGATGACGCTTCAGCAACTCCCTGAAACACAGTAATTGCATTAGTATGGTTTTCTATTTTGTTTAAAAGAACATAAACTTTCTGCAGGCGTCAACGGCTCATCTAAATAGACCTGCACAAATGATCAGTTGTCTAAAATAAATAATGGATATCTAAATATGATTCGATTTGCTCCATCGTTGGAAGTGTCACCACCCAGAGATCTGCATCAACTACTAGGGGTGATGTTCTTGTTGAAGAAGCTCCGTCAGCTCCCTGAAACATAGTACTTGCGTTAATAAAGAAGGAAGTATAGCGGATGTAATCACGTCATTTGATCTCGCATGATTGATCTGTCAGTATCCATACCTCGAAATGCATAAGAACATCAAGGGACGCTGTAACTGCGGTGCACACTTCTGCAAGCTGTTGCGCCGACCCGTAACTGCATGCTCCCCCTTCTTCTTGGACTAATGCTCCATCGACTCCCTGAAACATAGGACTTTCATTAGTAATGAACACAATATTGAAAAAAGAAGACACATAGGAGGGCGACGACAGAAGGACATACCAATGGCTAAAAACGAAAGAAACATTGTGTGTAACAATCACGCTACAAGAATGCAAGATCTGATGATCTCCATCGATGGAACTGTCCGGAAACGTACCTCGAGCATCTGAGTGACATCTACGGTTGTCGTCAATGCGTTGGACTCCTCAGCATCTCCCTGAAAGACAGTACTTGCATTATTTTGGATAACAATAATTATAACTGAAAACAAAGACTAGAGGACGAGTACTGTGGTGTACCATTAGGTAAAATGATTACACGATCAATTAAAACTATTGATTTACATGCCTAAAACAAGTCAGTGTCAGAATAGCTAAGTAAGATTACCCGATAGGCGCTTGAAGTGGCTGATGACTGCAATAACGACACGGATGGAGAATCTTCCGCCTTCATATTGAGTGGATACATAAATGGGGAAATTATTGTTAGCTAATGCTACACACTACCGCAAGGCCGAGAGACAAATACGTAAACTTGACTCACCAGTGGAGGGATGTGGACGAATAGAGTGGGAATAGCGGTTGAGAGCAATTTTCGCCTCGCTCGCGGTGTTTTCTTCTTTATTAGCAATGATGTGGAGTACATGTCTGGGCTAAAGTGCCTGCTGCAGATGCGGTATCGATCACCCCTCTTGTCCGCAAAGACTTCAAGGACTCTACTTTCTAGCTCAGAGGCTGGATATCCGCAATATCGGACCCATTCTCTTATCTGATCTATTGTCTTAGGGAAAACATGCATTATAGTATCTTCAGATTTGTTATGGGTCTTCGAAAGGCAACCGCCAATGGAACAGGCAGGCATTATGGAAAGTTTTGAAAAGTAAAGATCAACAATTCTCTATGAATACCAATGTGTTAAAACATTAAATGACACATAAAAGGTTCAATGCAAGGTCCGTTTTGGTTCTTGGAACTATACACGTTATTCACATGCGGATAAGTATTTCAATAACTTTCAAAAAATAGAAAAAGTAATTTGACTAAACTCAGAACATGTGACTAGTTCCTTGCATGTACTGTCGTGAACGAAAAGAAAACATGGATGCAATTTGATGACTACTAGCAAATAGATATAAATTAAAAAATTGGACGCAAAATGATTATGGTACATGGACTTACCTTGACGAACAAACAGTTAGATGCAGGGATCAGAGTAGTTTCTTGTCGTAGAACAGGGAGCAGTTCACAGGTTGCAAACTGACGAGTTTGCTCAAAGTGGTCACGGAAGTTCACAGAGACGAAGAGCAGATAACCAGCACCTTCACGGGTTGACTAGCAAAGCGCAAAGAAGTTCTCATTAGAAATATGAAGTGGGTTATAAAGAATTCGAAACAGGGGTGTGTTTGTGAATGAATGACGTGTATATGTCGTGGCATTATGCGGTCTGCAGGGGGCCGTCCAGCGTGAGGGGGGATGCTTGGCAGGAGACACAGGGTCTGGAGGTAGACATGGGAACAACAAACCCATGCTCTATAGACCACTTTGAAGTGTACATGGTCTTTGGCACCTCTTGGCCTTTATCGCTCCCTGACAGCTCCACTTGCCAGCAGCGCAAGTACCCCGGTGCGAACTGCCTTTGATAGGGCGGGGGGTGGATCGGGGCGGTGGTCGTGCAGACAAGACACAGGAAGACTCGTGAATGGAGACACACTTATGTGGATTGCAGGGGGCCGTCCAGCGTGAGGGGGGATGCTTGGCAGGAGACACGGGGTCTGGAGGTAGACATGGGAACAACAACCCATGCTCTATAGACCACTTTGAAGTGTACATGGTCTTTGGCACCTCTTGGCCTTTATCGCTCCCTGACAGCTCCACTTGCCAGCACAAGTACCCCGGTGCGAACTGCCTTTGATAGGGCGGGGGGGTGGATCGGGGCGGTGGTCGTGCAGACAAGACCCGTTTGCCGCAGGGCCTCACCAAGGAGAGGCCATCTAACTGAATGTAAGAGGATGGCTGCAGGATCTACTACATGGAAGGCAGGGGGGTGAGTTTATAAATACCTCACCCTCCCAGGAGAATATATGGGGGTCATCTCTGTGCCCGGTGCCCAAAAAGAGGATTTATTATGATCAACCATATTTATTATTTACCTATAACCATGTTTTGTATCAATAAAATCCAACAGCTTTTTATTGCCAACGCTTGATGCCAACCCACAAAATAATATATGTATGACTGCTGCATATATGGGTTCAACGGTTATGTGGATTGAAGGTGTGCGGCCAGCGTGAGGGAGGATGCTGGCCGGAGACATGTGGTGTGACAAGACAAGGCACTGGAAGGCTATTCAACTGAGACACACTAGATTCATTTAAAAAATCAAAACAACCATTGCTAAAATATATGTTGGGCTTTATTTTAGATTTTAGTTAAACATAAATAATAAACATTACACATTGTAAAGTTGAGGTTGCAGCACATCGAGGGAAAATCCGCGGTATTGTCCACTGTTACTGGGGAAATGTTGTCTAATGGCAAGTACCGCACAGGCAGGTATTACTCTCCGAACGCGGTGTCCGAGCCTCCCGTGAAGCCACCAAGTGAAGCAACGATAGGCCACCAGCCTGTACCACCTGTGAAAAAAAAAGATGCAAACTGTATTAAACTGACCAAACTTTCTTATCAATGTCGATTCAGGTAACACATGTCATTTTTCTTAGAAAAAAATTATATCTAGAAAATGCACTATATGGAACCAATTTACATGCGTTCGAATGATATGTGAATGTAATTTTATATGTGGGAGACGACCATGAAATAGTGGTGGCATCACTGACATCACAAACAGAGTATACTTACTCGTTACTCGGATTACGCGGACGAACAGTGCCACGAAGTTCGTGCATAAGCACCATCATCATCCTCAACACTGTCCGTGAGAGGCAGGCTTCCCTGAACTCTGGCAGCTCGGTGATGCATTGCGGACTTTGCTCGCCTTCCTGCAGACTTTGCTCGCTTTCCGAAATGTAGGCCAAGCACCCGGAATTTTCACGGCAGCAGCAGTTCTCCTCCTCAGTTGGCATTAGCTCGCACCGATTGCACGTGCACCAGGTGGAGACGCCGTCCATGCGACATGGTCCAGGCTCTTCATCCGTTGACTGGTCCTCCCAACTGCCGTCCGAATCCCCATCGTTTTCGCGTGCTTGCCTTTCCAGTAGTTCCTCCTCTGTGTACTCGGGCTCGTACATATACGGCATTATTGTGGCCATTGTGCGGTAAAGATAGTAAAATAATTTACAGAGATGGTACAGGTGTTCACACGGGCTACAAGCGGCGAAGGTAGCTGACCAGAGCACTGAAACGAGTCACAGAATACTCAAAGTAACACAGAGAGAGGAATGGAATCGAAAATCTGCTGCTGTATGTTGTGAAACGGTCTGTTTATACTTATTGGGGAAAGAGGCGTCCTGCCATTTCCATGGCAACACGTCAATAGCTGAGGCGCAGCGATTGTTGACACGAGACGTGCTTGAAATGGGCAGTACGCGTCTGCTGATGTCAGGCTCAGGGGCGGGAGATTTGATTTAGTGCCGCAAAGGCAGGTGAGCCAGGTCGATGCGGCGGAATGATAGGATTATCACAAAATGGAGGCTGATTTCGAGTGCGATAATGGGCGAAAAGTCGGGTAAGGTCCATAGGAAAGTTTCCTACGATCTACCGATTTATGCTTACAAACACATGGCCGACCCGTAGGGACAATAAAAAAAAAGTCCCGGAACTATCCTTTAAGACTGAGTCTACGCACATGAAGTTGCAAGTAAGATGTTTGCACCTAAGCATATGATAGTTCTACTGGGGATTATGAAACCATTATCTGGCATAAGATTGTTCGTATTGGGACTCCTGCTCCCACGTTCCAACTTTCGCTATGGCCAGCCTCCCGTGGCTCTGTGCCCACACCCACCTGCGAAGCAATAAAGCTTGGGGCATTCTATGACTCCACTCTCTCCTTCTCCTGTCACATTTCAGACATCACTAAAAAGTCTAACTATCAGCTTCACCTCCTCAGGGTTACTCTACCTTTTCTCACTCTCTCCCAGAGGCTCACTGGGCCTCATTACGACCCTGGCGCTAAGTGTTTAACGGCGCCGTAAAAGGCTGCAGCGCCGTTAAACACTTAGCGCCTTACCACGAGGTCCCTTTGAGGGACCCGACCAAAACAGCTGGTCTAGACCAGCCGTTAAAGTAGGGACCCGCAAAGGGACCTTGGTGCTAAGTACTTAGCGCCTTCCCCAGTCCCATTGAGCCCTATGGGGCAAAAATGGGAATGGGGAAGGGCCAATGTTCAATGGGTAATTACCGCCCCGCCAACCTTGGAATGGGGTGGTAATTCCCCATTGAACATTGGCGGACTTGTTACGATACCGGCACCAACCATGGTGCTAATAGCGCCATGGTTTAGCGCCAGTATCGTAATGAGGGCCACTGTCTCCAGATCCCTGGTTCTCTCCAGGCTTGACTATTGCAACAGCCTCTTCTTCCGCCTCCCTTCTTCTGCCCTGTGCACTCTGCAATTCATCCAGAACAGAATCGCAAGACTTATCTTTGGGCTCAAGCCCTGGGACTGCATCTCTCCAGTGCTGAAATCCATTAACTGGCTCCCCATGGCTGCAAGGATCAAATTCAAGACCCTTTGCATTGTTCACAAGGGTTTGTGGGGCCTGGGACCTACCTACCTGCAACGCTACCTACCTAAATACTGTCCCTCAAGAACCCTCCGCTCATCTACCTCCAATCGTCTGCGAGTGAGCCGGTTATCCAACCAGGTATTTCGAGGGAGATCTTTATCCTCAGCAGGGGCCTCCCTATGGAATAGCCTCCCTGCTGCCCTCCGTCTTGAGCCGGATCTCCTTAAATTCCAGAATCTCCTCAAGACTTTCCTCTTCTCCTCTTCCTTTTCACTCCCTCTACCCTGCTAATCCAGTTCTCTGTTTTTTCCCTCTCTCCCTCCTCTTTCTTACAGCATGCTGCCGGGCTGCCATGTGCACATCAGTCTCACTGGTCCCCGGCACCCCCGCCAATCCTCTCTCGCACTTGCCCCAGGGCCCTACAACCCATCCACACTCAATGCACTTGAGAAATGAATCCAAGAGAGTGGCTCTCTCTGCACTTACCCCAATCTCAACAGACGGGGTGCACTTGATCCCCCCCCTGTGACTATCTTGCACTTGCACAATCTGTATGCACCAAACCTGAAGATCGTCTGTCTGTTCTCCCTTGTCGTCACACCTAAATTGCACTGTTAAAACTGCAGAATCGCTGTCAGGCCTATTTGCTCTCTCACAAACTGTTAAATGTATTTTTACGCACTTACTCTTCCTGTGCAAACTATTATCGTTTCAGAATTTCAAGTGCTCTGAGAAACTGTTTGTTTTTCCCCCATGTCCCCACAATCCTTGAGCATTTTGAAACACTTGCCTGTGTGTAGGCGCTATATAAAATAAACAATACCATAAAATGGCTGGGTACATGAAGCTACATTCTTTGATAACATGTTAGGGCTGAGCCTGTCAGCTGGAGTTTATATATTCTCTGTTATTTTAGGTATGTGTTGAGAGCTATCTTAGATTCAGGAAGCAGTTGGGCATTTAGATGATTGAGGGTTTCAGCAATATATCAGGTTGATACTTAGTGGAACAGACCTTAAACATAGTATGTATTGCTGGAATGCCTGTTAGAATAGCAGAGCATTGTTAACGTTTAGCAATATTGAGGAGCATGTGACAATGCTGAAAGGGGGTGCTGTGGGCTGTAAAGGGTAGTCCCTGGGAGGGATACTGGGCTGTGTGCAGGGCTTTAAGTGGGATGGAGCTAGCCAGGACTGTGTCCCAGCAGTCGTGCAAAATCTCAATCAAGCCGGGGTGCTGCCGGGGGCTCACACTGCCCTAAGAGACACATTTTTCTTTTTCTTTTCGTGCTGGGGATTCAGTCCACAGCACTGCCGGTGACAAGCCAGCGTCACATTACACTGTGCTATTCCATAAGTGTTTGATTTATTTTGTTTCATTCCACAGACTGAAACAGTCTATTGAGTGAAACAAAAGAAATCCAGCAACTACAAAACAGCACAGTGTGATGCGACACTGGCTTTTCACCGGCAGGTCTCGGGTCCAATTTCCCTTCATGGGACAAAAACAAAACAACATTTTGTTTTTATTGTCCTGTGCTGGTGATTCAAACCCTGGCCCTGCCAGCCACAAGCCAGTGTCACATCATGCTGTGCTATTTCTGAGATGCTGGACTTGGTTTGATTCATTCAATATATGGCTTGAATGAAACAAAAGAAAATAAGCATGGCATAGTCCAGTGTGACAGGGTTTCCCAGCACGGGACAATAAAAACAAAAAATTAACCCAACAGCGGGGAAAGCCACTTTTCTTTTTTATTGTCCCATGATAGAGACCCTTGAGGCCATGCCCATCATTTAGGCGACACACCCTCGTGACAGTCCCACATCGATTTCTCATTCGACTTAACCCCTTACTGGCTAGCCTCTTATGCAAGTCTATGCAATAAGGACAAGCATACTCGCCGTATCCATTGGGGTGTGAAGACCATGTTATTGGAAGAGGAGGGTCTTACTTTCTTTTCTGAATTGCAGAAAGCCAGGAAGAAGTCTGATGTTGATGTATCTGAGGTTCCACAGTCTGGGGTACAGAGGAATAATGCTTTGCATAATTCTTTTCGGATTCTTTTATCTGATGAATTGTAAAACATTGTTTTAAGCCTTATACAATACAAACAAAATAATGCTTGTTTCTTGTTGTTGTTGTTGCATTTCTGCTGCTCTTGTCTGGCCAGATCATGACTTGTGATGGTCTCCTGAGATTTTGACATACCCTGCCAGGCTGGAGACAGCACACATGGCTATTCCTTATTTTACGATTTTTACACACAGACCTTATTTTGCTTCAGTGGTGCCATTCCCTGTGATGCCAGCACAGCTAAACCTCACGTGACGTAACCAGGCACACAGGTTGGAGTGACTTGGAATGATGTCATCAGGACCCCAGCATGCAACACGTCACGCGCCACACCACTGGGCAGTTTGGTGAATGGGTGTCCCTCTGTGAGATTCAAGAAAGCGCCGTAATTCATGTTGTTGAGTAGTTGAGGGAAAGGGACTTGATGGACACAGTGCTCTTTCTCGAATGTCAAGGGCTGTGGGCCTCATTACGGCCCTGGCGCTGACGGAATGAAGGGGGTCGGTACGGGACCGGCCCCCTTCATTCCGTCAGGGCCGATTACGAGGTTCCCTTTGCAGGACCCGGATCAGACGTCTGGTAAAACCAGATGTCTTTTCCGGGTCCCACGAGGGGAAAAAAGGGAGGTAACAACGGGACAATTGTAATGTGCCCGTTGTTACCTCCCTCCCCATTCCCATGGAGCCCTATAGGGGCTCAAATGGGAGTGGGGAAGGGTTCCTGCAAGGAGGACTTACCGGGTCCTCCTATGTCGGAATGACCCGGTAAGTCCCCATTGCAAGAACCCAGTAAAGGAGCCTGGTTTGGAGGCAGCCATGGTGCTAATAGCTCCATGGCTACCTCCAAACTCGTAGTGAGGCCCCATGTGTTTATGCATTGCATTCAGTTAACATGCTTGTGCATCTTTGGACTGGCCTATAGGGAACTCTGGAGATTTCCCGGTAGGCCTCTGCACCCTGGGTCTCTTTTGTGTGGTATTTCCAAATGTTCTCATAGGAAAAGGGTTGGGTTTTTTTCCAGGGCCTCTTTTAGTTTCCAGTCCACCCCTGCGCTTGTGTAACAGGGAACAGCGCATGAGGCACACGGAGTATACCATTCTGCCACAGGCCAGTCATTAGTAATACCACAACCCTCTTTTAACGATGCGTCATTAACGTGTGTGCTGTTATTTCTGCCTGTAATGTTCACTTGCCACAATAGAATCTCACTTTTCATTGCATTCGCCGTTGCAAAGCACAGCCACGCCAATTCAACTCGCTCTTCCATAATAGGCACTTTTTATCCTCTGCATATGCAGACGACCCTGAAAGAGGCCTTCCTGCTTCAATTAAATCACGAGCTTCCCTCCCCCCTACTCACCCCAGCCCTGAACTGAGTGCCGAGGTGTGACTCAGAGTGTCTCCACGGCCTCCCTCCAGCAGTGGGAGATGTCTTCTGCGCGTGGGGTGTGTGTGCGTGTGGGAGGTGAGTGCACGGGGGCGTGTGGCAGTCAGACAGCGGCGCCCCCGCGCTCACAGTTGCAGCCAACCTGCGACATGGGAGCCCATTGGCAGGTTCAGGTGAGGGAAGCTGGAGATGCGCCGTGGGCGGAAGTGCTGTCTCCTAGTGATGGCTGAATTACGTGTTCTGCCGAGCTTTGAAAGGGAGAGGGAATTACACATCCTTTCTAGGCAAGAGTGTTGAAGAGCGCGTCAGCTGAGTCATAGCGCGAGGGGGGCCCCTCGGAAGTGCCTTTCCAAATCTTCCGGTTGGCAAGGCGACGGCGGCGCCAGCCAATGAGCGCTCGGGTGAGCGTGTGTGGGCTAGGAGGGGGCGCCCATATTTAGCTCTGCTAGGTATGGTATAAGTAGAGGCACAGGCAACAGTAATAAAGCAAGTCAGATTAAAATCAGAAAGCAGCCACCGGAGCACCGCGGCGAGAGGCGATTCAACTTTGTTTTGCAGCAGGAAGTGCGAGCGCCACACCGGAAAGAGACGGAGGAACTTTTCCCAACACAGCCGGACCAGACTTTGTGACAAACTTCCCAGAGATTGCAAGGAAGGACTAGCTGTGAAAGCCTGCAAAGTTACACAAGTGAGCCGGTTCAGCACCTCTCTCTCCTGGACAGCAGCGTGCAGTGGGGAAGAAGACGTGCGTGCCTTCGGGGAGCGCGCCAAGAATCTGGGCTCAAGGTGTGAATCAAGGGAAAGCGAACAACCACGACTGCTAAAGTCTTGTCAAGAAGTTTAAAAGGGACTGGACCTGCACACTGGGGTGATATCACATTTAGTTTTGCTTTATTTTGAATTCAAAGGCTGGAAGTTTTGTTGGGTGAATCTATTGTGTACATGCATGTGTGAGAACAGGCCTTATTGTCTGTGCTATATTAAGTTGTGAAGCCTGTTTACAACAGTGAATGTGGAGTTGTTTTAGAAGTTGACAGCCATTCTTCACCAAGCTTGGAAAACCTCAATTCTTTAAAACAAAACAAAACAATCTTTCTATATCAATTCATTATGGCTGGTACGGGCACGGTCTCCCTGCCACTGGCTGAGCACGCACCGGCAGTGACAGTGACCATCGGTACCTGCAGCCCAGTTGAAATGCTGGACCGTGTCAGGAAGACACAGATCTACATTCTGTCTGAGGTCTCCAAGCAGGTGGAAGATGAGCTCAAAGGGTTTAAAATGTCAGTGATGAACCTGAACGCTAACATGGACGACCATTCCCCAGTGGCCGGCCTGGAGCGCTGGAAACAGTCCATGAAAAGCTGCCTAACCAGATGTCAGTACACCCTGGCTAATCTGGAGAGGTGGTTGAAGAGGGAGATGAATTCGTGGAGGAGCATATTTGCACGTGTTGAAAATTTGATTGACGGGCCAGACGATGCCCTTTGCCGAGCATGCCAAATTGAAGAAATCAGGAGGTCTTTTGCCAGGATAGGGGGGGAAGAAAGTGAAAAAGAGAAAGAGGCTGGAGTCTCTGCCCCGTTAGCCATTGACTCGCAGGCCTACGATGATAGTCAGACATGTCAACAACACCACTGGGTGGTTGTCTCAGTAGATCTCCTGCCACCGCCAGAGTTTGATGCCGATATGTCAGAGGACCCCAGAGAGTTTCTGAGCAACCTTGAGAAGTATTTTAAGAGGCAAGGCTGGAAGGAGAAAGTATGGCTATCCCAAGTAGAGAACCACATGAAAGGGGCAGCGCAGAAGTGGTGGGAGTACAGGCACGAGACGATCAAAACCTGGCAGGACTTCCAGGTGGCCTTCTTGCAGTACTGCGAGAGGCTTCTAGTCCGACACGCCACCCAGAGAGACTTGGATCTCCCACAGAGGCGCTGGGAATCCCTGGAGCAGTTTGTGTGGAGGAAGCGATCCCTCTACCACAGACTCTACGTAGATGCAAATGAGGAAGACATGATTCAGTACATCATTGGCACGCTCCACCCGGAGATCAGGCGCTATTTAAAGCCCCCTCTTCCAAAGACAATGGAGGAACTAGTGCAAAGGGGGACAGAGGTTCAGCTGGACTTTGATCTGTCCGATGAACAGGCTTTGGAGGAACCCCCAGCGGAAAGCGAGCCAGTCGATAGCGCAGACGACCCCTCTGTCATAGTTAACCCCTATTCTGATAATAAGATTTATCTATCTTAATTTCTACACAGCAGTAGGGAAGTGTTACCTTTAAAAAGATTCTTACTGGGAAGCTAAGTTGGGAACTCTGACAATTGGAAACAATCTTGAAACAGAGTAGTCATCCTTGTTTACTCAGAAGTCCGCCTTCAGACCTCAGTGCACTGGATGCTGAAACAAGGGCCAGCAAGTGCACGTTGCTTCTGGTTCACTGCACGTCCAACTGGAGACTTGAATGGGGGCTTAGCGTTGAGTTTGGGAGGAGAGGCAAAGGGGCAAAAAGTACGGAGAGTTGTGCGCTGCGCATCACAGACCTTTTTCAGAAATCTCACTGAATGAGATTTCCGGAAAAAATAATGGTAGACATATTTGTTTCATCAGAATTCAGAAAACAGAACAGGTTTTTTTCCCAAAGTCCACGAACCGTCCACATCACCACGTGATGCTTATTTTTCATTAACTCAAATGTTCAGTCTAATTAAAACCACCACTCGTCTTGGCGTTCCCCATTGTGTTCCCCGCTGAGCCACTTATCACTAACGAGGGGGGGGGGGGCGCCGAGAAAGAGAGGCTGTCCTGGTGACGGGGGAGACTTGTTTTTCTTCGCTGCACCGCTTCCTGTGCGGAAACGCGTCATGGGTATCGCCATATATGGTCCCGGGTGCTGGAGCCGGCAGAGCGAGCAGCCGAGGGCTGGGGCTGCTGAGACTGCACGCGGCGTGAGCAGAAAGGCGCATTCAGCATGTGTTCGGCCTCCATTATGCTGCCTGAACAAAGTGCGCCATTCTGCCCACGTATTAGGCTCGGAGCAATTACCTCAGGCGAAGCATAGCAGGAAGTCCATCGAAGGCAGCCTCGCAGCCTTAGCTGGATGGCGCTCAGGCTCAATCGAACCGTGCACGTATTACAGCCCACAAGTGCCTTGATTTATCGATTCCAAGTGCCAAAATAATCCAATTCAATGTCCTCATGCCAAACCGATATGTGGATAACTCTGCCCTTTTTTAAAGTTCTTAATTCATTCAAAAAGAAAATCGACTATTTCACTCACAGACATATACACGCCGACATCACAGATGCAGAATACAAAATGTGCACATGTAATGGCTAAACAGCTCTGACAATAATAGGCCGGCACGTGAACAAGTACGACCGTGGTTAAGGCCAGCACGCGCACCTGCACATTACTGGGACGCAGGGCCATGGTGCTTATTTGGCTGGAGTTCTATGGCTGTATGTTGCGTGTTGATCACACACCATCACACGCTCCCACTCCTGAGAGACACATGCGTATGTAAATGTGTTCAATGAACTCGCTGCTATGCTTCTACTGTATAATAATCTAATAATGACATATTTAACACCCCACCCATTCCCAAACTCCGTCTCTGTACAGCAACATACTTTTTTAAGCATCCCTGGGAGGCTATAGGCAAACAACACAAGAAGGTTACCCCACGCCACTGGAACATAGGCCCCTGTTTGCTATGAGTTTGGACGTTTGCAAAGCAACGCTTATTTGCATTGCAGTTTTGTGTTCAGAAGTAGTAGTGTCCGACCATTGTGTGGCCTTTAAGCAATAATGAAGTAGTGTAGGGAAAAAGCATTATTGGCTATTTTCAAGAAGTCTTTGTATTAGAAATATTGCAAAGAACGTGTTGAAAAAACAGCTCAACTCTTTGGAAACAATGATTGTTTCATGTATATTTTTGCCACATTTGAATAAAAAAAAAAACACAATGTGGCAAATACGGTAAATCTCATTAGATTTATTTATTTATTTGTGTGTGCATTTGTAGCAGCGCTCACAGCCCGTAGGCATCGAGGCGCTAGTTACAGGAGGAAAAAGACAGGGAGAGTGTAGGGAGCAGAGCCTTATCAGTTACATTTAATATTATTTGAAGATAGATGTGCTTGGCATTTGGCATTGTTCAGAACCCCGAATCTGTCAGGGAATAAGCTCCTGTGGTTACGCTGTTCAAAAGTCTGGATGCATGTCTGGGAAGATTGGGTGATGGGAGTCTGGAAAGCCCCACTGACTGGCTGCAAGCAGAACAGTCCATGTTAATGTACTGCAAGAGGTTATCAACACATCTGAACCTGATAGGAATGTAGCACACACTTGTACCACAAAAGAGATTGTGAATGGATGTGAAATGGATGGCAGTGCAGATTGAATGTGGAGTTTAACCGACGTTAAATCATTGACCTTGATGCATACCTGTCACCCCAGTGGAATAGTGCAGATTCCAATTATTGCTTCGATACCAAATCAAATTGGTATCTTGCACACAGAAAAACAAACTCTACAAACTATATTCCGATGGAGGGCTTCTGCAGAACAATGAACATTTGCTAAAATACAGTATGAGGGGTCCCAACTCTACACCTCTTTATTACATATGATTGGAAATGAATCAAAGCCAATGTTTGTTGATGAAGATCGTGAGGGCTCAGGCACATCTTAGACACCGGAGTAAACTAAGATCCTCAAACCACGCACATTAAAGAACACATCATGTGATTACAGACACTCTCTTGGAGATGGCCACCAAAGAACAATGCTTAAACCTGAAATACTTGAAAATATCCAACACAACTCAAAAGATGGAGGCATTCAAAGAGCTATCAGATGGAATGTCAGCATGCCAAGATGATCGATTTGAGTCCAATGGTGGTGACCAATTTCTAGGTAGCAACCAATCTTCTTCGGCGGATGGATCAAGCGTGATCAAGGAAACAGAAGTGGACATTGATTAAGTGGTCTCTTAAGAACATTAAAGCGTTCCAGGATCCTATCGGAGGTAGTGTTTTATGCCCCTGATGCATTATCTGGATGTCATTTGGATCGCTTTGACCTAGTATGACTCTGCACCAACAGAGAGCAGTTCCCAAGATGGAGAAGACAATAAGGTTAGTCAAACCAATGACTGTCATTCTGCTATTGATTTATGTACTTTATGATTAATGAGCCAGATGCCACCGATTGTTGATTGCACTGTCGACAAGCTTTGTCACGTTAGGGGATTGGTCAATGTCTGTCGTTGTCAATAAATGTTCAGACGGTTTCTGAAATGTCCTAATTTGGTCCCATTGAGTATTTCCAGATAAAAACTGTGTACACACCAAATGATAACCCATTTCTAGTGCGGGCAAAGTTGTGCACTATACATTTTATCAAATGTCTTGATGAAGAACGCAAAGCTGTTTGGTAGACTAGCCCAGTTGGTAAACGAACATGTTTGTGCAATGCATAATAACCCTACTGAGCAGATTGCTCTGGGATTGACATTTAAGTTACCTGGCAACACTAAGGCAGTAATACATTGAGTTTGAGAGGTAGCTTAAACAAGAGGCACGCCCAAACACGTGCCTGCACATGAGCACGCACACACATACACTGGTAGACAAGGCGAGAGCGAGTGAAAAGCAGAAATGTAGCACCACAGACAAAACCCAAACATGGTAGCACAAGAAAAACACTTCTGCTGCTAAGCAAGGGTTTTCATTTTAAGCACCATTAGCCTCTCAGCTGGAATAACACAGATCGTATTCACCATGCACATGTCATTTGCGTTCTCTGTGCAGACGTTTAGTAAATGTAGTATATTGTCAGAATATAAATACATGATAATCAAACTCTGCAGCTACCATATGGAAGGCCATAAACACATAGATTACCAAAATGATGGCGACTTTCTTATTGCGATCCTCTGTAAAAAGATGGAGTGCCTAACGGACTCTAGTGCACACACAAACACACACACACACACACACCACTCATACATGCACACATCTTTATTTTTATATAAGTGCCATCTAGACATTCTCTATGTAACAAGGAAGTAGCAGGGACTGAAAATACATAGTTGCCAGTTATACCCACCTAAGCCCAATGATCCCATGGGGCATTCCCATGTGCTGCAGAAGAGGAACCACCCCCGCTCCAGACAGGAAAGGCAGTCGTTTTGTTGTATACATTTTAACATGTTTCTATGACATTTTGGCACAGAAAACCTGAGTTGTGTAGTTGGTGAAACAGTTATGAGAAGAGGCAGCACAGTGTGACTGCAGGCCTACACACACACACATTCACTCAGGCCTTTATTAGGTAGTTGTGCTGGGGTTTCTGGTCTGCAGCCACTGGGATGGTCTTTTCAAGTAGCGACCACGAGAAAGGACACGTATACATTTATTTGGGGGTGAGCCGACTATTTGTGAGTAGTGTTTTATCTTTCCTCACAGCTACTTCAAAATAAATCTAAATGATAGGGCATACAGTACCACACCAAGACATTGTCACTATAATAAAACCTTGGGAAGTGTTTATAGCAATGTGCCTCTTCTGTCTCTCGTGCTCCTGTCTGAACTGCTATGCATGTGTTACACCAATTAAAAAACCAACAGGCGGTACCATTTTCAAGTTCTGGAGATGCTGTACTTTGTCAAAAGCATACGAGTTAGTGGTGGGGAGGGGTAGTCACCCGGTGGATGCTTTCACCTGCAAGTAGGGTTGCTGCACAGCAATTTGGACAGAAAGTGTCAGCCGTGTACCTTTAAAAGATGGCGGCCCACTGAAATCCATATTTCAACTACTATGGGATTTTATAAGTCTGTTAAATTACATGTGTCTGTCCAATGGGAAACCATTTGACATACAGGAGTGATTAGTGCATTGTGTATCAATTAGGATTGGGGGACGAAAAAACAATGTTTTATGTGTTATTTCTTATAGTTTGATATAATTTAGGCCTTGTTTTGAAAAAGCTAATGTGTCTTGTTTTTCCCTTCCAGCAATGAGATTATTTGCAAATCTGCGCTTACATAGAAGAGAGAAAAATAAGAATCTTGGATATGCTTATCAGGTAAGAACCGGTCAAACTTTACATTTCTGTTTACAGTTTGTAAACAATTTATGGTTTTAGTTGGGTGTTATGGTATATTTAAATATTAAATCATACTTATTTCTGAAACCCATTTATATGCAATAACTGTGGATCCCTCCCCTTTCTGGAGGACGCCAACACAGCATGCAGCTATTGTTAAATATGTGTGATACTAAGGGCCCAAGTCACACAGATGAGTAGTGAGACAGTAGTGCAAATTGTGCTATGCACATCTGAGTTCTTTGGCCATCCCCAATGCACAGCAAGGACTTCAATGGCACGTCTGTGAGGTGCAAGATCCCAAGTGAGTTCCTGGAAACAGGCATACAACCGACCCCCACAAATTCAATGGCTCCCACCTCATACCGCTGGAGCAAGTATGGTGGCCTACTGGTGAAAATAGGCCTTGACTCCTACTGTACAGCACAAATTCCCATGATGGCAGCACCACTTGGGAATGCTACAAATTGATTTTGTTGATCACCTCTCATGTGCTGCATGTCGGTGCAACACTGTGAATTGGGGAGGCTCCTTAATTGACACCCTAACTGTTAACACACCACTGCTAATTTGCATGTTTTGGTACTGGCACGATTGTGATCACACCTCTTCTGATGTGAATTTAGGAGAATCCCTTCTTAAGTACATGGATGCGATTTTTGCACCAACCATAAGTTAGGATAGCAAGCAAGTGTAGATATTTACTTGATTTGAGTCAATTGTGTATAATGTTGTCGGTTGTTTAAGAAATTACTTGAAAACGTCATTAAAACTATTCATGTCACTTTTTGTAGGGTGTGGAGGAATGCTGGTCATTTTTTGCAATATGCGATGAGACAATCAACTTTATCGAAGACTAGTACGGCTAAATGCTCAGGTACGTTATGAAGCCGCCACTTTTTAATGTGCATGGACCTTTGTCTTACCCTAGCAGACAATCCTTTCAACAAACTTGACTTAATACATTAAGGGAACCACATTGTTTATTGTGCTAGTTAAGGGCAAACAGTTCACTAACCCATCATCAAGTACTGTTCCTAGAAGTTGAAAATGCAACCCAAAGATAATGCTGTCAGAAAATATAAGACTAACATTGGCCTTGCTATTAATTAAATTTGGTCGATATATAAGCAGATTTAATTAATAAGCAGTTGAATGTTCAACACTGAACAGTAAACGTACAACTAATCTATTCTTGCAGCACAATTATGAGTGGGCAAAGATGTCTTCAGCTCTTTCAGACCAACCCAAAAGATAGGGGTCATTAGAACATGTTTGGTCTCAAAATCTGTTTTCAGCCTCTATTCATCAGTGCTGGATTGTTACCAAACAAACCGCAGTGTGAGGCAAGTCATCCCCTGATGTGGCCCTGCTGCAGAAATCAATTCAATATGAGGATTGGCATAGACACCACAAGGAAATTAGTCAACTCTCGGGACCTTTTGTTGTTAGGTATCCATTGTCCAAATGTGTCATTGTTTGGTTGTAATTGACACCCAGTAGTGGAGAAACATATCATTGACCTGGAGTTATAATCCATATGGAAACATGCACTTTTCTAGATATTATTTACAGATCATTTCTTTTAAACTTCAGCTTGTGACCTTCATGGTGGTCTTTATTTTCATAATTAAGGCAGTTTCTTACTTGGTAGAAGATTAACCACTGAAAATTACAAGTTGTACAAAACCCATTATACAAACTTGTACTACCTAAACCATAAAACCAGGCAATGCCTATATCAGCACTGGAGGGGAAGAAGCAAAGGCACATTTGTATTCAAGTAAAAGCTATGGACAGTGTTTTGAGTGTGGTGATAATGGTAAAACATAGTATTCTAGAGGCCTCTTGTTTTACAATACCACCTCTTTTTGCGTTGGATTCCACTGAGATATGCACTGCTATTAGTTCATAGATAATACGCATCTGTGAATTAGGAAAAATAGGAGGTGTTCAAATTACTATATGTGTTTAGCAATACTCTAGTGCTAATAATGAGGACCTAAATTGCACAACTGTCCATCCAGATGTTTCTAAAGAGATCAGTATGAAAATGTTTATCGTAAAGAGCTACTTTGTTGGTCAATATAGATAGATCAATTTCTCTGATGTCCAAAGTTGCATTATTTCTTTGTTTTGACATTTCAGGTTGAAGACGAGACCACCAACATATTTCTGATGTGTCTTGACTTTTGACCGCCCGGCGTTTTCGCCACTGCAAAAAGAGTAACAGTGCATGAGTACGGAGCAAGATCGGCCTTTGAAAGTTGCTGACAATCGCAGAGCGCCTTTGCCTCAAAAGTGCCTCCTCCAGATTACAAGGACCCTTGCCCACAGAAATCTTAATTTGACCAACCAAGACTTTCAGAAGGAAGGAGATGAGCGGTGCCCGCCTGACGGAGGACTGTGCCTCACTCCATCACTTGTAAAGCTTCAGTGCCATGCACTGACAGTCAGACTTTAAAGGAAATTGCTCCCAATGTGCGGGCCCTTTTCCATTGAGACTTTCATTGATGACTTTGATCTTGATTTCACAGACGATTTATACCAATGTTTTCTTACTGGATTTTTAACACTATAGCATTAAATGTGTCACTGATTATTGCAATAAACACTATTTTATATAAATTCATTGTCAGTATTTCAAACAAGGGCTTCTAAATTTGCACGGGTCCTTTATTCAGAAAAAAATGGCTGTCAAGCTGATGCCTCCACTTCCCGTCTACAATAATTGGTACTTTTTGGTGCTGTTCAGTGAACAAGTGTGCTACTTGAAGCATCTCCAGTATGAGTCCATGCCAGAGAACAGTGCAACGGGTGGGATTTTGAATTAAACAAGATTACAGAAAACAGGCTCCAATTTGAACGGGATCACATGAAAGGCAGAGTACTGGGCAGAAGTCTGTGCAGTAGATTCTATTGCCCAAAATCACACTGGAGCTCATATTCGAGTCTCCCGTAATTTGGCAGCTTAGACATTTTACGTATCCACTTTAGCGTAGAGGAGTGCCCACAGCCATATTTTCCATGTTTGCATGGAGGAATTCAAAGGCTGATTGAAAAAAAGGTGGATTAGACTCTGTCTTGTAAACAGATTAAACACTTCTTGCCATGTACGCATGGCAGGCAGCGTTTACAATGGATTCCTATGGAGTCCGCCAGCCTTCCTTTTGCTGAGGCAAAAAGCCAGTGGCCTCCATAGGAATACCCACCATTTGCGACAGCATGAAAATGCATGCTGGCGCAAATACTGGAATATCAGTATGGCAGAGGGGAAGTGGGCAGCGGAATCCAACCCCCTTCTCTGCCATACAAATACGTGAAATTGATCTGTAACGAAAATGAAATGCGTAAAAACCGTACAAAAGGAGTTCACGCATTTACATTACATCTCAACCAAAATGAGCTCCGTAATGTTTTACTTCAGTGCAGAAGCTGGGACCTGATCCAGGGTCTCAATATCAGCCAATGAATGACATTACTTGCGATGAATCCTGGGTCATAAACACCTTTGCAAAGCCCTGTATGGAGCCCCACTTCCCTTTCCATGGCGGCCTGCGGGAGGTGAAGAGAAGGGGCGGATGTAGGAAGTGTAGAGGGTGAGAAAATAACTAAAAAATGGGACAGAGGGTGGGGGAGTGGTGTGGCAACAGGGGGAGCCGTACATCAGGTGGCTTGGAAATGCATGCTTGCACCGGCGGTTAAAGCCCCCGTTCCTAGCCACCTGATTGGCTGGCTTTCCCGCCAGGGTGGTAATGCATATTGCAAATGATGTAATGGTCAATGTTCTGTTGTGCATAGGCTGTGCTAAAGATGGGGTTTGCAACTATCTGATTCTCAGCCCCAAATGTAACATAATGCTACCCTAGCTGAGGTAGTTTGCATTCGGGCAGTCTCTCATAAGTACACATTCCGAGAGGGATGACTTTCATCCTTCCAATGCCAATACATTAAGTAATGTTACATTTCACCAGTCTGGCCACCCGCGTATTAACATCTGTTTAAATGAGTTAAACAGTCAGAAAATGGAGTATAGTTACATTCAGTAATATTAATGCCTGGTACTACTAGCTCCGTCGTAAAGCATATACAGCCTTGGTAGAGAGCTCTACAAGAGCAAGTTATTATCAGAGCTTCTGCAAAGGGCAGCAGTGTCTGGTCTGGTATAAATCCCCGTATCACAACGTGACTTATGTTAAGAAGCATGAGTGGCAGGTTGCATGGGTTCAAGGCAAACGTAATAACAAAGTAAAACACATTGACCTTGACATTTCGATGATTTCAATTAATTATATTTTAAAACGAGATCAGTTCTTGGTAATAATTGTTAAACAAAAACGTAACATTTAGGGAAGTGGCACAAAACAAATCGGTGCCTTTCCAGCCCCTAGAAAAACATAGCAGTACTGCACAATGCATTTATTTATTTATTTATTTATTTATTTATTTATTTGTATTTATATTGCGCATAAAGACAGGCCCATGGGCATGGTAGCACACACATAACAGACGCACATAAAACAGAAAACCTAACAATCTCAGGGGTTAGAGGAGAGTCAGAAAGTTCATAAGAATAAGAGTGTCTTCAACGTTTGTTTATATTTGGGCAAGGACCATACAGAGCCTTAGGTCACGTGGGCGGCCATTCCAGTTCTTTGAGGCAGCATTATGCTATTCTGTCCAAAACAGGTCTTTTAGGACATGTCATAATAGCGGAAAACAGTGTAACCTAGTATTCCCATGCAACCGAGTAAATAACCAAACTCAAAAGAGAACGTTTCGGGCCTGCTTCCTATTGTTTGTTTGCACACAAGTGAAAGGGTCTGATAGTGCATGTACTGCGCATGCGTTTTAGAAGAATGAGTGAGGGGGTCGAGAACCTGAGCAGGTTACTCCCATAATGAATATGGAAGCGCAATTGCGCAATCTTGGTGGTCACTGTGGGCATGCCCTTGCATGGAAATGTGCACCCTGCATTCAGATGCACTAGAAGAGCATTGCCATTGACCAATGGTGGCCCAGGTGCATCCCACCCATTTCCCTAAAGGCTTTACGTGCATTTCTTGTGCCGTATAGTTTGTATTGGACGCAATCACATATAGATTTACAAAGCAATGGATAGACAAAGTCAAACCAATAGCCTTGCCATGTAAATATAAAATGTAGTCCTCTCAACCCTGGTTGAAAGTTATAACATTTGTAAAGTGCGGGACGGTAGTAACCAAAGCAAGTAGGAACTGTTGCATATAGAATTTAATATTGGTCAATTTATGAGTAGTACATCTGTGATAATGTAAGCCACACCACCCGGGGGCACGTTAAGACATAACAGCCATGATAGAGATGCACTTTAGATGACTCCGCAAGTGGGGCAAAGCTGGAAGGGTAGTGGGGCGGAGTGGGTGTGAGAGATAAGGGAGGAAGGCTGGAATGGGCTACTGGGAAATCAGGTGAACATGTCTTTAAATTGTCTTTCACATAGCCTCATACTTCTCTCAACTTCCCCTTTTGGTTGGATATTCTTCCCCCAGCGGACAGTGAGGTAAGCCAGCCCTTGCAGGAGTGACTTATCATCTGCTCGCCATAGCTTTAGTACTCCCTCCCGGTGACAGTGATCAGCCCCCTTGCAACCACTGCTTAGGGCCTACTAGTAGGGACAAGCTGCACAGAGTCTTCGGAAGATCAGTCCACAATAGTTACAAACACCTCCAATGTAAGACCAGAACTCAGTCACTCTATCACGCTCATCAACCATGTGAGACAGGGATACCCTAGCCTTCTGGCTCCTTCAGCAAGTGCTGCTGTCCACTAGACCACAACTAAACATCGTAGTCATCAACCTAAATAGTCTCCTGTTGCACAAGCCTAAGCCTTGGATCACTTATTACTCTGGCGATGTTCAAAGGTTCCTCAGTCCATGCCCTTCGGGGGTTGTTACATTACTCACAACACCGTCCCTCTGGGTCATATGTAACATTACATTGGTTGCTCAGCCATTTATATAGCAATACAATAATATTTATAATTGTTCTTTAATAACATGCTTAACCAGGATTTGAACATGTGTTGCTCTATGTTGTCTTGTTTCCATGACAAACGTGTTGCCCCTGAGCTATCCTTCCTCCATTGAGCCCGAGACTGTATGTGATTGGGACTGTTTAAAGAGTGTTTGGACACCAGACAAGGTCTGTGAGTCCTGGAAATAGTTCCTTCGGTCTCCAGATGCTTGTAGATGTGTGTTCTGGGTTAAGACAGACACTTTGTACCATTGACATGAGCACAGGGCCAGGAGAAGGACGCAGGTGGTTATGTGGGGATCTCCTGATGGTTCAACCCAGGAGACTCCTCCTGGGGCTTGGGATTCTCTGCCCCTGGTAGGACAGTCACCTTGGGTTAGTAGTTGAAGCCCAGGCTCGGGTTGAAAGGTTAACCGGTGGGGCATCTTTCTGAGCTCAGTGAGAGAACAGTGTCCCCATGAGGACTGTAAGAGTTTTCCAAGCCAGACAGCAATCAATTGGTAGGGTTGGAACAGGCCATGCAAGAAATTCAGATTGAGCTGAAAACAGGACACACGGGCGCCAGTCAGCAACACAATCCCATTGACTACCCAAATACCACAATACTAATGCTGGCCAATCTAAAAAACAATTCAGGAGACCCTAGATCCCTTAACCCCTAGAACCTTTAATACTATTTTGGCCCAGTGTCAGTTACAATTCATGGCAGAACCCCAACAAAGTACCTAATGGATTTAAGTAGTTGTTCATGTTAACGAAGCTTTGATATGGGCTACCGCCTTGCTTCTAGATAAAGGTCCTTGGATACAAGACTATACCACCTTCTTAGCTCACTTGAAGGCAATGTTTGAACCAAAATTATTTAAACAAACATCACATATGGAGCTACTGATACAGAAGCAGGCTTCATTGAACTATTTGTGTACATGGCTTGGTTCGAACAACTACAGGCTGCAGCCCGATGGATGAACACATCAGCCACAGCGGCATTCTATACTCTGTGAAAGGAGAAATTAAGATTCCTCTTATCCTATGTAGTAAGTCACTTTACTTTTGTAACAGAAGTTATTAGCCTTCCCTGTTAGATTGACCAGGAGGCCCAAACTAGAGGTAGGAAAAGAAACACTGAACATAGGAGATTTAAGGTGTGGTCTAAACGAATTGGAAAACACAATTTATCACACAAGATATTAACCCTCGTCCACATTAACCCCTGCCAGAAATTAATCTCAGTTGAAGATTGGAAATGCAGGCAAGAAAACCTTTGTCTTTATTGTGGCAAACTCGGTCATTATGTTGGGAAATGTGCAAATTAATTGAATAGTGACCACAGGCCTCTCATGAGGAACCTACAAAGGTCATGGCTAGAAGCATTTCATCCCATTTCCAAGCCATCTTCATTTGTTCTGTCTCTTGTGTTATAATGTAAGGATTGTTTGCAGTATTGGCTACTTACAGCTACCGACAACCTTATTGACCAAAGCTTTTGGGCAGGCTCGAAAGTTCTTAAAGTACATACAGAAAAAGTGTCCAAAACCAAGAGAAGCAGTCAATGGGAGACCATTAAGTTCAAAGGATATGTGGTGGGTGGAAAGTCATCTAGAGGAGATTCAGTTTTGATGTTATACATTCTCCAGTCTTCCCAGTTATTTTTGGAACATCATGGTTACTTAGGCCTAATCCATACATTGACTGGGAGAGACAAACTGACATTTTCTTCGGTTTGGTATAGGGATATTGTAGTCCCCAGCCAGATCCGTCAGAAAACCATAGTTGGGGCCTTCATACAAGAAGATGAGAACCAACGCACGTTGAGAAAAGAAAACGTCCAGGGACTACAGTGGAGGAGTTCAGTGATGTCTTCACAGAAAAAAATGCAGAACAGCAGCCCCCACACAGGCTCTGTGGCTGACTGTCCTAATGAGCTAATCTTGATGCAAGAATTATGTATGTACACCATTTATGCATAACCAAATAAAGAAGCTGCAGAAATAAGGATATATGTGGAGGAGAATGTAAGGATGGGTTACATCTCCAGCAAGGTCCCTCATGTGTTTTGTACTCTGACAAAATGACTACTCTGCAGGAGTACGGAGATGAGTCGTGCCTAAACCACAGAATAAGCCTGATACTACGACTAAATAGGCAGTGATCCCAAGCATAAAGTTAAAACAGGCACAGCCTGACAGATATACAACCTTCACCTTGCATGGTCACTTGGGGCGAGAGTAGGCTATACACTCAGGAGGTGTGTGAGGTACAATAGCAACCCAAACAGCAATAGTGCAAACACTCCAAAATAAAAGAATGTCCAATCAAGAGTCTGAGCATATATGTATACTTTAATTAAACAGTAAAAATGCAAATACACTAAATAAAAACACAAGAAAAAACCCACAATTGTAAAGAAAACCACGTAATGCAAGCTGTTGTAGGAAAGCACTCTCAGTGTCAGTGTTCAAGAAAATGTCTTGTGCGAAAAAGGCTGGGAAGGGGAGCTTAACATTCACTATGGTGCCAAAGGATGGACCTTTGGACCAGGGCCTCTTCACAGTACCACATTCTTGTCTTTGGGGATCAACAGCACTAAGACAGGCTCTTCAGCATCGAACCAGGAGTTTGGCCACTTTTAGAGCTCGGCCAAGGTCGAGCGGTATGTCCGAAGGATGCAGTGGTGTTAGGTAGATGCGTTGCCTTGCGGGTTGAAGATACTAGAAAGGCAGGCAATGTCAAGTTGATAATGCTGGCAGTCTTAGCAGCCTTGTGTGGGCAGAAGCAGGGATTTGCCTTTGGTGGCGAGGGTCAACATGGTGTTTGGGCACAGCAGCAGCATTGGAGAAGAGGCTGGTGTCGATATGGGGATGCTAGAAGAATCAACGGGTCTCAGATGCAGATATGATGGACCTTCGGTGTGAGCAACGAGTGAGCTTGGAGATGCAGCGTTGGTTGAGTGTTGCGTCCAAGGATGGTTGTGGTGGATTTCATGTAGAAGCTGGGTTGGCATCTAAGGTGCCCAAACCAGCCTGAATGTGGTTTAGAGATGCATGGAGAGCTGGGAATCCCTTCCTAGCTCTTCAGTTGCTGGAAAGTCACAATCCACAGGTTTCAAGACCCGGTAAGTCCTTCAGTTGCACTCCCAATTGCAGGAGTGTCACTGTCAGCTACAGGGGATCCTTCACCTCCAGTGTTCAGGGACCTTGTTCCACTGTAATTGTAATTATTTACTTATAGAGTGCTTATACACAGGTGAAGTGCCTCAAACCACTTCAAGGCGGAACGGGAACAGGGCTAATACAGAGTCATTCTTAGGCCTTGAAATTTCCAAATGATCTTGCAAAGATTACTAGCAAACTTGGCCTTACGGCCATACTACAAGTGCAGGTGTAAGGCAATAAGGAAGGAGAGAAGGGGGAGGAGAGGGAGAAGAACATACACACTTTAGGCTACCGTACTCAGCCAACGCTGTTTCACATAGTGCAAGTGCGTGACAGATGGTAAGGCACAGAATGGGGGGGAACAGAGACAAAAATAAATTACTGTACTAAGGCTGGCAAACCAGGCCCAGAACATTCTAGGTAACGTAAATGCCATTCATGAAATGAAAAGGAGGGGAGGGGGAGGGAACAAGTGCACCCAGTCTGATGCCCTGGGTTAAGTGCCAAAAGGTTACCATTCTCAAGGAATGAGTAAAGAAGTGCAGACGTGGTGGGAGGATTACAGAGGCCTGGGGGCAAGAGCGAGAACTGGCAGGGGAGCCTGAGACATGTGTGGCTCTGGGGGTGCAGCAGGCGACCAGTCAGCAAATGTAGCTGAGTTAGGGAGAAGGGAGGAGGGCAGTAGGCAACAACAGAGAGGGAGTTAACAAGGGAGAGGGAGAGAGAAGGAGGAAGAGAAGAGAAAGGTCTTGAGGAATTTCCAGAACTTTAGGTGATCAGGCCCAAGACGGAGAGAGGCAAGGAGGCTGTTCCAGAGATAAGTGCCTGCAGAGGAAAGAGGTCTACCCCTAAATCTCTGTTTTGAAAAATGTGTTCCAGTTAGGCTGGCCATTGTGACAGTGGGCAAGCGGGAGTGGGGGTCCCAATGGGGACAATCTCTGTCTTTCTGGCATTGAGGCAGAGATCACTCGCAGCACAGACAGACAGTCAGGTATGAGCGAGGAGGAGGCAGAGGGTAGCCTGAAGGAGAGCAGTGTATCATCTGCATAACACTGAAAGTTCGGGGTGAAGGCAGAGATCATGCGGGCCAGAGGGGCCATGTGTACATTGAAGAACAAGGGGCATAACACAAGTAGAGAGAGTAATAGCAGAGAGAGAAGACACCAGTTTCACCTGTGAAAGACAGTCAGAAAGAAAGGAGGCAAGCCATGGCAAGGCCTGAACCCAAACTATCACAGAGACGAGATATCAGGATGTTTTGGTTTACTGTGTTGAAAGCTGAGGAGAGGTTGAGAAGAATGAGGACAGAGGGAGAGTGAGTCATGATTTGAGAGCAGGTTTTCACAGGTGTTCAGAAGAGCAGTTTCCATGCCTCTGGATGCTCTAAAGCCAGACTGATGGTCATGGAGACAACCAACAGATTCTGTGTGGAGAGTAAGCTGAGAGATAGCCAACTTCTCAAGGAGCTTTCCCAAGAAGGGAGTGATAGAAATTGGTCGGTAGTTTTCCATAATGGTAGGGTTTGCAGAAGGTTTTTTGAGCAGAAGGTGCACAAGAGAGTGCTTGAGAGAAGTGGGGAAAACTCTGGTGGAGAAGGAGAGGTTACAGAGGTCTGCCAGGTTTGGCGCAAGAGAGTCAATGTTGTCCTTGATGGTTTTGGAAGGGCAGGGGGCCACCTGCAGCCAGCAGTTGAGGGATTGTTCCAAAGCAGTTCACATCTGCTAGTCCCAGGGAATGATTAGAGGGAAGATATCTCCTCTGCCTTGGATGCCTTCTGTCTTCATCTCTATGGCAGAGGACTCTATCATGGATTACACTGCTGACAGAATTCCAAAAGTGTATTTTTCTTCTTCTTGGTATCCATGAGGAATCAAGTTAGGAGTGAGAGACCCCTTCCTTGCAGGATAATAACAAAATAAAAAAAACTTGCTGTAAAGTGCCCACTTGTTACTGGATAAGGACCTTTGACTTCTGACATCAAATCCAATTTGTTTTGTCCTGCAGGAAATGTAACAGCCAGTTTAGTCAGTCAGTCAGTTTAGCAGCATGCAATACCCGATTGATCACAGCCATCAGACCCATCCTTAGGGGGTGGGGGAAATCAGATCCCAGTACCAGAATTGTGGTAGCAGTTTGTCCTTGAAGACCCCTGTCATTTATGTCACACTTGCCCATGCTTCTCTAGAAGATAACTTGCAGTTGATAGAGACAGCTTTTGCTGTTTCTATCCTGTTTCCTGGAGCTTTAAACTCAAAGATTGTCTGGGAGGCTATTGGTGGGTGCTGGTAGGACATCATAACCATGAGACAACCTACCGAATGGCTTACCCTGATAGGCACAGGAATAAGACAGGTAAGACTTCCGATATGAATCTGTGTTTCTGTTTCCTCCCAATAGGACATTCTGTGATGAGCCAGCCCCCTACCTACTATTGTTGTTTCCCTGTCTTTCAATAGGCACTGAAACCCAGTGGTGTAGCACTCACTCTTCAGCTATAGGGCTTAGGGGAGTGAAGGGATTGGCCTCTGTGGCATCATACATGCTGGCAGTGACATCAACATGCCGCTGGCTTTGCACCTTGGATACCTGTGGATATGAGTACAGCCCATTGTTCCTTTAAATCTACAAAATTAAGGTCACTGCCTATTCTTGACAGACACAATCGCCTATTTCTTCGAACCAACTAACTTATGTTCAACTACTGTTCACTTAGAACCCATCTCTACTACAACCAAGATCTGCACCAGAATCAGCTTCACCCAGGCCCTTGTCCCGGGCTTTTGTGTGAAATGCCGTAGCTCCCGCCCTTGTCACAGCCTAGACCTGCAGCTCTTAGCATCAGCGAGGACCAGGTTGGGCCCAACGTTCAGTGTTAGGTTTTGTCTATCTTCATCAGTGATATTTGATTTCCACCAGCAGAATTGCATCACCACTGTCTTGAATCCAGATGTTCCTTTCTGCTGCTAACACTGCCCCTTGTGATTAAGTTTCTTTGGCAAATGTTTTTTTCTTTCTGTGAATGGTGTGTGTTACATAAGGCACCACCCTACATTGTAGTAACATGGAGTACTGAATAATGAGTAATTATCTGATAAGTCACGCATCCCTTACCTTCACAGATTAAAAGAAGGTGAAACAGCAACATCCATGTTCTAAGTAGCTCACTGAAATAGTTTCTATAGACAGAGTAGCCAGCATATATTAGATAGTTTCCACACTGGATGCTGGGCTATAAATGGAATGGAGTGGCAATTTTCCCTCTGAATCTGGTTGGGCCGATACACCAGAGATTTCAGGCTGATGTTCTTTAGGGATAGACGCTGGCACCAATCAGAAAGCCAGATTTCACTGGCCGAGTACTTCAAATATTTCCGTGGGCCTAACACACCGTACATCTGGGGATTTCTTTTCACAGACACATGTTAGGGCTGGGAATAGATTCCTGGATAAGGAGAGCTTCTTCCCCAGGCTGGACGAGAGAGATATTTCAATCAATGTTGCAACATTGTTGGGAGTCAAGCAGTGATTGTTTTCATTTATACGTCTATGTGGGCTTGAGAAAGTGGAGCCTGATTACTCTGGGGGTGCTCCCTAACTCCACTGCGCAAGTAGGAGAACACATTAGTGAGTCTAATGACCGCCGTGATATTAGGAACTAAATACTGATATCCTCTCCCAGCCTCTGAAATCCTATGCTGGCCCTTCCAAGAGCCATGCTCGTGATTTTAAGTTATGTAGACTACTGATTGAGGAGCCTTATCACCAGTAGTCTATCCCCTATAGCCTATGGACCAATGGATATGCTGGAACTGGGAGCATACATTGCTCCTACATATTCACCAGTGTCTTAGTAGAGCGAGAATGGGATGCCCTGCTGACAATGTAACAATTTACAAATGTCCTTTATGCATATTTTGTGTTGTGGCCTGCCCATGCAAACAGAGTTGGAATTAGTGTTCACTCAATTCCACCACGCAGATTTGCGAATGGGGTCATGTTCCATCATAGGCATTTTCTGTTTTTGTATTTATTTATTTTTGTATTTATTTGAAGAACAGGGATGTCAATTCCGATCGGCAATGGCTAACATTTACACATGGGCAGTTGGTGAATGCATTCCCGCCAAGGATGCCTGCACAATAGCACAAAGATGTCAACAAGTGGTGAGCCAGTTTATGAGGGTGCAAAAAAAAATAAAAAAGAAGTAGCACATATGGCAAGGACAAAACAAAACAAACAGAGCTAAATTTTATAACAAACAGCTGACCTACAAAGGAAACATGAATCTAAGGGCACAATTGCTTCAAACTAAACAGCAGTACTATATACATATACACAATAACTTTATTATGCCTCACTGGTGGAAGTGGTGGGATCAGGGTGTGAGGATGGAGAAGACAGTAGGGGCAGCTCCCTTTTTAATGGGTTAATGAGGTTTAAGCCAAACTTTAAAGAGATCCACAATTGGACTGGCTTTGGTTGTTTTGGGCAGCGAGTTCCAGTGGAGCGGGGCAAGTAGAGAGAAAGAGTGGAAGCGAGATGAAGCATGGGGGGCATGGGACGGTGAGGTTGAGTGCAGAGGAGAAGCAGGAGGAACAAGAGGGTGAGTAAACAGAGATACAATCAGACAGGTACTGAGGAGCAAGACCATTGATAGCTATGTAGACTAGGAGAAGGAACTTGAAAAGGGATATGTCATTCCTGGAGAGCCAGCTAGCATGTTTTTAATAGGTAGAAGTCGGGGAGGATCTGGGTAGATTGCAAGTAGTGCAGGTAGCACAGTTGAGCACTTTGTCTGGAGGTTGGAAGGAGAAGAGTGGAAGGCCAAGGAATATGCTTTAGAAGTAGTCACATTTGCTCAGCGCAAGAGTGAAGATTAGAGATTTTGTATAGTGGGTAGTAAGAAATTGACACATTTTCAGAATGTTGAGATTAATATGAGCAGCAGAGACAGTGGTAGTGATGAATTGTTGTCGTCGGAGGTCATTACCAAAGAGGACAGTAAGGCAGTTGGTGAGCAGGTGCAAGTGGATGTAGGTCACCTGGCCTAAGCCCGGCCCACCTGTCAATCACTTTACACTGTTGGTGCCTTTCTGGTTTGCCACTCTTTTCCCTGCTCTCAAGCCTCTTTTCCTTTGCAGTTGGTGAGCAGGTGCAAGTGGATGTAGGTCACCTGGCATAAGCCCTGCCCACCTCTCAATCACTTAAAACTGTTGGTTTCTTCCTAGTGTGCCACTATTTTCCCTACTTACGCAGCCCTCCAGCCTCTTTGCCTTTGCAGTTGGTGAGCAGGTGCAAGTGGATCTAGGTTAACTAGCATAAGAACCACCACCTTCTTAGTCCTGCCTCTTCCGTTATGCTCTTAACTCTTAGGTCAAGGGCATCCCTCGCTCAGGCTTCCTATGTGAAGGGCAGTCGAAGAAAAGTGAAATTTCTATTTGGGCCTGTTCGGACCAGGAGGACCCAGGGCCCGAACCCCTGCTCAGACAACAGGTAAGCATGCGCCGACATGTGTTTTCTCCCTCTATCCCCACAGGCCATCCCCACCACCATCATCAGGCACCACCAGCGTCAACTTCTCCAGTGCTGGGTTGAGGACAGGTGCTCCATGGCATAGAAAGTTGTGCATTTGTAAAAGTTTTATTTTCGCACTGCAGCATGGGTGTGCACGCTACCCCCTGTCTTCGTCCCAGGTGCTTCCTTGTTGTTGGCCCTGCCACCACACTCCCATTGGTTTTCAGGCACTTTAAATTGGTCACCCAAGGCACGCCCTACCGTGACAATCCCCTCAGCCAAGGACCAGAGGTTAAGGACAGCTCAAGTGGTGTCTGCCGGTGTCCGCCATGGTAGCACGTATCATGCAGCCATCGACCTGCTGCGACTGATCAGATACATCGAGTCTGGGTGTGTTCAATTGTGCTGTGTTAAAAACGTGCCTTTTTCCCCCTTCTGGGAAAGTGGAATCCGCATGTGTTGTATTGTGCTGTGTTCAACAACGTAGCCTTTTTCTGCTTGTAGGAAAGTAAAATCTGGGGGTGTTGTATTGTGCTGTGCTCAAAAACCTGCTTTTTTGGCCCCTTCTGGAAAAGTCGAATATGGGTGTTTTCACATTCCAGTAAGTGTAGCATTGTTGCTGGTGCTCTCTGTCTCTCCCATCTTCTCTATCTGCTACTCTATCTCTTACCCTTTCCCTCTCACCTGATCTCTACCCTCTCTTCTAATTTTCAGTGTTATACTAATGAGACTCATCTTTTCTTCAGGCTCCCCTCATCCTCCTCTCCTCTCTCACTCATTCCTGGCTGTCTATCCACGACTCAGGATTGGTGCGCCTCGAAGGATCTCTGCCTTAATGCCTGTAAAATGGAGATCCTTTTCATTGGGACCCCGCCCCTGCTTTCCCTTTCTCACTCTGGCCGTCCGCTTTGGGTCCTCTTCCTTCATGTTCCTGCAAGGCAAAAAACCTTGATGTCATCTTCGACTCCACTCTCTATTTCTCTCCTCACAACTCGGACGTCGGCAAGAAGTCCCAGTACCAGCTGAACCTCCTCAAAGGGACTCTTACCTTTCACACTTTCCCCCAGAAGCTCACTGTCTTCAGAGCCCTGGTTTTCTATATGCTGGACTACTGCAACAGCCACTTTCTCAATCTGCCTTCCTCTACTCTCCGCCCTCTGTAACTAATCCAGAACAGCACTGCAAGACTTATCCTTGGCCTGAAGCCCAGGGGACATATCTCTCCAGCACTGAAGTCTGGAAGGAAGAAGTTCAAGAGGGACATCATGGTCTCCAACCCAGGTCTGCCTATTGCTGATACCTGCAACAGTGTTTATTCCAGACAGACTCTAACTGACATGTTCAATGTCTTACCTTTTCCAGACCAATGGACCATTCATATGGTCTCTGTTATCTCTACTTTCTCCTCCTCTTCCACTAATGGTGCTACTAGGTGGGAGGTCTTCTTGGCCCCTTTCCACTCATCCAAGACCATCATTATTGTCTATTTGAACAGCACCATCTTGGTTCAAGGCCCTCAGCGCAATCTCTTCCTTTTTGATAGGTGTTTCCTGTGTCTTATCAACTTCCTCCCTTCTCCTGCTACTCCAGCCGCCACCTCTCTGGCACCTTTATCTTCCTCCTCTGCCGACACTCGGGCCCCTCTACCACCTGCACAGGGTATACGTCATGCCTGTACCCCTCCACGGAAGTCTTTCAAATGTGGCAACCTGCTCCACATCGATACTCTCAACTCTTGTTATGCTGTCAAACGTTCCTCTGACATCTGTCACCTCCTGAAGAACTCAACCTAGATGTACTTTCTCTCACCGATACATGATTTATGGCCAGTTCTGTCATACATTTTTACACTCTCCTCCCTGTGGGCTATTTCTGCAAGCCAGAACCAACCGTCCTGGAGGTGTAATAGCTCTGATCTTTGTGGAGGGGTTCCGGCCTCTGCCATTCCTATGCAAGCCCACTCCTCCTTTGAATGCCTGGTCTGCAGTCTCTCCATCTCTCCTGGCCTCTCTCTAACTGTGGCTACCATCTACAGGCCACCTGGCCAGGCCACCATTTTCCTCTCTGAATGGGTTTATCTCTCATCTTCTCTCCTTGTCTCTACTTCTCAACTTCTCCTCCTCAGAGATCTCAACATCCACCAGGATGCTTCTAATCCCTCCTCAGGTTTTTCCACAACATCTGCAACACTCTCTTTCCATTCTGCCTTCTAGCCCGACACACTCTGCCAGACATACTTTAGATGTTCTCGTTATCTCAGACATTCCTCTCTCTAACCCTCTCATCACTCATCTCTCTAGGACTGACCACTTTCTACTCTCCCCTCATCTGAAAATCTCTATTCCTCAGGCATTGCCACCTACCTTCTCTGTCATTTGGCCCATGAAGCGTGTGTCAGTGAATACCTTTTCCTTTACTTTCTCTTCCCCTCCTACTCCTGCGGCTGACCCATACACTGACAAAGACCTTTCTGATCTGCATTTTCTATTTCCAACACCCTGGGCATCCTTGACCCTGTCATGAGAATCCAGCAGAAGCCTACCTCCAAGTGCAACTCTTGGTATGATTCTGACCTCGCTGTCCTGAAACACAAGTTCAGGGTGGCTGAGAGCAAGTGTAGGGCCTTGGCCGCATCCTCTGACAAACTGGCTTGCCGCCTGCTCCAAAGTCAATACATACTGAATGGCCAGTCTAAGAAGAGAGCAAACATTCCATCCCGCGTTGCCATGTGGCCTCTAACAACACGGCCAAACTCGTTAAAATATACAAGGAACTGGCATATCCTGTTGCAGTCTCTACCTCTCCTGTTCCCTCCCAGGACCTCTGTATGGCTCTGGGCACTCACTTCTCCGCTAAAACTCAGGACATCCTGTCTTCTGTCTACTCTTCTGCTCCCTCTTCCTCTCTCATTCGTCCTTTGGCCATCTCTCCAGCTCCTCCTTTCTCCTCTTTCTATCTGACAACACCTGATGACGTTTCTAGACAAGTCTGATCTATGAAAGTGTTGTCCAAACAGGTGCTCCCCTGCTCCTCCAGAACCATCATGGACCATATTGACACCCTTGTTCCAGCCTTGGCCGATTTCTGTAATCACTTTTTCGAAACAGGAACTTTCCCTTTTCCCCTTAAGCACTCCCTTGTGCAACCCCTCCTCAAGAAGCCGTCTGCTGATCCCACCTGCCCAGAAAACTATTGCCCAATTTCCATCACCCCTTTCCTGGGAAAATCCTTGGAAAAGCTGGCCATCTACCAGCTTACTCTCCACACTGAGTCTGTTGGCTGTCTCCATGACCATCAGTCTGGCTTCAGAGCTGCCAGAGGCATGGAAACTGCTCTCCTGTACACCAGTAAAGAACTTTTAAAAATATGAAAGGAGCTGGCCAATTCTGCTCTAGTCTATACCTCTCTTGTTCCCTCCCAGGCCCTCTGCACGTCCTTGGCATCTCATTTAAGCACTAAAACCCAGAACATCCCATCCACTCTCTCTTCCTCTACCTCCTCTTCCTCTCCTTCTACCTCTCCAGGCTCCTCTTTGGCCTTTCTCCTCCTTACTGCTGTTCACTCTAGACAATGTTTCTAGACAAGTCAGATCTAGGAAAGTCTTCTTAAAGCAGGTGTTCCCCTGCTCCTCCAGAACCATCAAGGACCACATGAACACCCAGCTCAATTTCTGAAATCACTCTATTGCCACTGGAACCTTCCCATTCACCCTTAAGAACTCCATTGTGCAACTCTTCATAAGAAGCCTTCTGCCGATCCTTCCTCTCCGGCAAACTATCGCTTGATCTCCATCACTCCTTTCCTGGAAAAACCCCTGGAAAACTTGGACATCTCCCAGCTTAACCTCAATACTAAATCTATTGGTAGTCTCCATGACCACCAGTCTGACTTCAAAGCAGCCAGAGGCATGGAAACTGCTCTGCTGAACACCTGTGAAAACTTTCTCTCCCATCTTGAATCTAACCTTCCTTCTGTCCTCATTCTCCTTGAACTATCCTCTGCTTTCAACATGGTCAACCATACCATCCTGCTCAATCATCTGCGAGACAACCTGGGTATCTCTGGTCAGGCCCTTGCCTGGTTGACCTCCTTTCTCACTGATCGACCCTCCCAGGTCCAGCTTGGGTCTTTTCTCTCTTCTATCTCTCTCTCTACTTGGGGTGTTCATCAGGGGTCCAACCTCTCTCCCTGGCTATTTAACCACTACTTGGCACCTCAGGCCCACTGTATCTCTACTTTCTGCTGTAACCTTCAGTGTTATGTGGATAACACCAAGCTCTCCTTCAGGCTCCCCTCTGCCACTACTGCTATGTTTCTCATACCAGACTGTCTCTCTGCAATTCTGGAAGGGTGTGTCAAAAATGATCTCTAACTTCATGACAGTAAGACTGAGATCCTCATCTTTGCGACTCCTGCTCCCTCCTTCCCTCTCTCACTCTGGCAGCCCACCCTAGGCCTTCTTCCTGCTCCGTCCAGGGAGGCTAAGAGCCTAAGGGTCATCTTCGACTCCACCCTATCTGTCTCTCCTCACATCTCTGACGTCTCTAAGAGGTCACACTATCAGCTGCACCTCCTCAGAGGTATTCTTCCTTTTTATACTTTCCCCTAGAAGCTCACTGTCTCCAGAGCCCTGGTCCTCTCTAGGCTGGACTACAGCAACAGCCTCTTTCTAAATCTGCCTGCCTCTACTCTTCACCCACTACATCATATCTAGAACAGGACTGCAAAACCTGTCCTTGACCACAAGCCCATGGATCTGATCCCTCTATCCCTCAAATCTCTCCACTGGCTCCCTATGGCTGCAAAGAGCAAGTTCAAGACCCTCTGCATCATCCACAAGGCTTTCTGTGGCAGAGGGTCTCCAGGCAGAGAGTGGGGGGTAGATCCTTGTCCTCGGCAGGGGCCTCCCTATGGAACAGCCCCCCTGCCTCTCTCAAACGTGAGCAGGAGCACCTAAGGTTCTGGAAGCAACTCAAGTCCTTCCTTTTCACTTTTGCTTTTTCTCTCCCTCTCTGCTGATGTCCCTGTCTGCTGCACATACTGTTTACCTGGCCACCCACTGAACGTATGGGACCAGGCTCTTGCACGACCGCTTGCCCCTGCACTGCCTCCTGGCCTTCCAACCACTTAAGGGACCGTATCTGCAACCCTACAGTCCCCAGAGTTTCTTCACTTATGATCCACCTCCCGGGTGCACTTTCTAGGTACTTGCACTCGCCCCTCCCACCGGTACTTCTCACCCTCACCTCCCCCCCCACAAATTTGCGAACTGAATGACACAAAGCCTAGTAAGATCGTTGTTTTGTCCTCCTTCTGTCCTCCCTTCCTTGTCTTGTTGCGCCTAGAAACACTTGTTTACAAGTGTGTTATAAATGACTTAAATCATATCACATTTACTCTCTAACCTTGTTTCCAGCATTCCTTCTATCCTCATCTTCCTTCAGCCTTCCTCTGCTTATGACACAGTCAACCATGTCATCTGAAATCTCTCCACTGGCTCCAGGTGTCTGCATGTACCAAGTTCAAGACCCTTTGCACTGTCCACATGGCATTCTGGGGCCAGGGCCCGCACTATATAGAAATACTCTCTTCCAAAATACCTTTCTTCTCGAGCCTTTCATTCAGTCACCTCCAATTCTCCAGGCAAAGAGTGGGGGCTAGATCTCTCTCCGCTCCAGGTTCCTCCCTCTGTAATGGCCTCTGTGCCCCTCTCAAACTTGAGCCGGACCACCTGAAAATCCGGAAGCAGCTCAAAACCTTTGTCTTCTCCTCTGCTTTCTATCTCTCCCTCCCCTGCTGACCTACCTTACCTACCTGTCTGGTGTACCAACTAATTTCTTGGCTACCCACAGACTCTCACAGGGTACCAGGCTCTTTCTTGATCAGTCACCCTTGCACTGCCTCTGGGACTGCTTTACCCTTAAGGCTGTAACAGAAACCCTACAGTCCCTTGTTCGCCTTGCACTACCAAGAGCCATGCTGCCCTAGCTGCACTTAAACTGAGCATTGCTGCCTTGTTTTCCCCTCCCGTCACCCTTGCTCTAACCCCGCTTTCCCCTTGCACTTCTCGTTATCGCACTTGCAAAATCTGAATGTAACAAGCCCTAGTAAGATCATTTGTCTTGTCCACCCTCTGTCTTCCCTCCCTTGTCTTGTCGTGCCTAGAAACACTTGTGTACATTTGCATTATAAATTACTTATCATATCATATCATATCATAAGGTTGCAAGCCTTGGGTGAGGGAGTAAGAAGGAGAGGAGGGAAGGAGAGTGTAGAGGGAGGATAGGGATGGCATTGATAGTTGGGAGGAGATTACTTCCATTTTTGCAGAGTTCAACATGAGGCAGTGGACCACCTTCCACAACGTATTGCAGTGAGATAGTTGATAATCCATTCCGAGACAACAATGGTAAAGGAGAGAAAGGATAAACACATTTGGGTGACATCAGCAAAGAGGTGGTAGTGAAAACCTAACAACAAGATTTGTCTTCATAGGGAAGATTTATAGAAGGTGAAGATCAGAGGTGCACGGACGGATCCTTGGCAGACAAAGACAGGGAGAGAGGTGGGGTCAGTAGTTTGTGAGTTCCGTAAGATTTTAAAGATTTGAAATTTCAGGTAAAAAGTGATCCAGGTGAGGCCATATTTGTAAAACCCAATGTCCTGGAGCAGGAAAGAAGAGAGGACTGGATGACAGTTTTGAAAGTAGCAGAAAGGTCTAAAGGAATGAGAATAGAAGAGCTTTGGAGTGGTGAGCATCACAGTGAATGACGGAGACATGTATGAGTATGTTCTTGGTTTAGTTTTTACCATGGAAGCCAGCTTGCTGTCATTATCCTCTAGGTACTTTGTGATCTGGCTGAACACCACCCGCTCAATGACCTTTGAGAAGGAAAGATTGATTGTTTGCTGGGACATTTGGGTCAGCAGAAGGTTTCTTCAGGAGGTGTAGGACAGTGGCAAATTTGAAGTACGCTTGGAAGAGTCCAGCAGAGAGAGAGGTTAGAGAGCGCAGAGAGATAAGGGCAAGTAATTGAGACTAGTCTTTGATAATTTGCAGACCAAACCTGGTCGATAGGAGTTCCACATGGGTTGGTACTAGGAAGGATGGGTACTAATTCAATAGGAGAGGTAGGAAAGAAACAGCCGAGAGTAGAAGAGGTAGGTGGGGGACCTAGTTGATAGAAGAAAGGTTGGAGAGGGATAGAGGAGGGATGCGTGACTGTCAAAAATGTTAGAGCAAAATCATTAGCAGAAAGGAAGTGCAGCGAAGTGTATTCTAGCAGTACAAAGCTCTGACTGTGAAGGAGCAAAGAATACTTGTTGTTGGCAGCCCAGCTGGAGGGCGTGTATTGTGGTTGATCTCTCTCGTAACTGGATTAGAAAGCATTGATTTGTGGACGACAAGTTCATCTGCTATTTTTGCCATGCCACCTGACGCTGCACCAGATATTTAAAATCCCAACCTTTACATGGAAGCACGCAGAAATGCAATTTAGCAGTTCAGCAGAGCACAGGACTCGTTAAACCTTGCATTGGCAGAAGCCCTGGATCAACACTGAAGGCAAAACCATATTGAGAGACTGTGATTGAAGTGGTGCCCATTCCCTCAGTTATGACTCCCCGTTGTATGTTGTTTGTTTATGTACGACCTAAGGAGTTGCGCAAGGCAAGGAAAAAATATGGCTGCAGTGTCCACAAGCCACCATTCGCTAATAACGAACCAGGAAATGCGGTTGGCAGTGAGTATTACACTGCCAGCATCACCCAGGGAAAGTTCCATGGGGTTGAACCTGAACTTGACCGTCAGCAAGGACTCATCTCCTGCTCCGCAATCATCTGCTACATGGAGCGGTTTGGAATCTCTTATGGGGCAACCAATCACCTGCTTTCATGCAGGACATTATATTGCATTATATTCCCGCAATCCCATTGCTCTCTGCAACACAGAACACAGTGCCTACCTCGGCAATGGCTCAGGCTCGACAGCAGAGTATTGGGCAGACTGCTCTTCCAGGGGGAGGTCCCAGACATCTGGTGTAGAACAATTCCCAAAACCTTCAGGTTGAGGAACTGACCTTGGGGGAGAGGAGGAGAGACCTTGTCACTCTTACCACCAGCATTAAATATCTGACTACATCTCCCATGATGGATACTCATCAAGACGTCCTCACTTCGGGGTCACAAGATTTTGACTTCTCCATCTCCATTTTTATCTCTACCCTCAACCAAGTGCCACCCAGGACACTGTTGAATTAAGAAACATGGACCTAAGGCTTGAGGTGGGAGGCAAGATAACAGTCTAACCGAGAATAACCAGGTTCTTTGTATACTGGTTACCTTAAATGGAGGGATTAAGGTTGAGACAAAGGTCAATCCGGCCCTATTTTTTAATCCCTCATGATATGATATAATATGATATGCATTTATAAAGCGCCTATACACAAGTGTTTCAAGGCACGACGAGGCAAAGGAGGGGGAACAGAGGGACGATAAAGACAATGATCTTACTAGGACAGGTGACATTGATATTGTACAAGTGCATGGGAGGGAAGGAAGGGAAAAGTAAAGGAGGCAGGGCAATACATAGGATCAACAGTAAAATAAATAGAATTTAAGTTAAAATAAATAAGAACAATCAGTAAAAAAGTGCGGCCAGCATGTGGCAAGTGCTGGGGTTAGTGCAGACATCAAGTGTCAAGTGTCAAGAGCTGGTAGGGCACTGTAGGGATATAGAGACAGCCCTAAGTGCAGGTGTTGCTGGGGTGGCAGTGCAGGTGTGCAACTGTTGGGGGAGAGGACCTGGGCCCGAGATAAGAGGGTAACCAGGTGACCAGTGAAGTTTCATTCAGGAGTTCAGAGGGGAGAGGAGGAGAGAAAGCAGAAGCAAAGAGGAAGGTCTTCAGGTGCTTCCGGAACCGGAGATGGTTCTCCTCAAGTTTCAGAGAGGCAGGGAGACTGTTCCAGAGGGAGGCCCCAGCCAAAGATAGAAATCTTCCACCCGCTCATTGCTTGGACAAGTGGCTCAACCTGACACAGTTGGAGGCGGATGAGCGAAGATCTTGAGAAAGAAGATATTTAGGAAGAGGGAGTTGGAGATATTGAGGCCCTAGAAGGCATTGTCGACAATGCAGAGGGTTTTGAACTTAATCCTTGCAGCCACTCAGAGCCAGTGCAGACATTTCAGTCCTTGAGAGATATGATCCCTGGGCTTGAGGCCAAGGACATGTCTTGCAGTTCTGTTCTGGATACGTTGCAGGGGGCGGAGTCTAGAAGCAGGCAGAATTAGAAAGACGTTGTTGCAGTAGTCCAGCCTAGCAAGAACCAGAGCTCTGGACACAATGAGCTTCTGGGGGGGGGGAAGGAGAGGAAAGGAAGAATACTTCTGAGGAGGTGCAGCTGGTAGTGTGACTTCTTAGCAATGTCGGAGATGTGAAGATAGAAGGAGAGTGTGGAGTTGAAGATGACCCTGAGGTTTTTAGCCTCACAGGTGGGAGCAGGAGGAGGGCCAAGAGAGGCCAGCCAGAGAGCAGCAGGAAAGGAGGGAGCAGGTTTGCCAATGAGGAGAATCTCAGCCTTAATGGCAATAAGGCAGAGATAATTGGCAGCACACCACTCCTGGATAGCAGACAGGCAGTCAGAGATGAGAGAAGGAGAAGAGATGGCAGAAGGTAGCCTGAAAATGAGCTCAGTGTCATCCGCATAGCACTGAAAGTTGGGGCAGGGAGCGGCAATGCAGTGGGTAATAAGTGCCAGGTATTGGTTGAACAGCTGGGGAGAGAGGCTAGACCCCTGGGGAACACCACAGGTAGAGATAGAGATAGAGGAGAGGAAGGACCCAAGTTGTACCTGGGAGGGTCGATCGGAGAGGAAAGAGTTCAGCCAAGCCAGGGCCTGATCGGTGATACCCAGGTTATCACAGAGATGGTTGAGCAGGATGGCTTGGTTGACTGTGTAAAGGCAGAAGAGAGATCAAGTAAGATGAGGACACAGGGGGTGATGGAATCAAGGTTGGAGAGCAGGTCTTCATGGATGTTCAGGAGAGCAGTTTCCATGCTTCTGGCAGCTCTGAAGCCAGACTGATGGTCATGGAGACAACCAACCAGTTCAGTCTGAAGATTAAGCTGAGGACTGGCCAGCTTTTCCAGGAATCTGCCCAGGGAAAGAGTAATGGAGATTGGGCAGTAGTTATCCAGGCAGAAGGGGTCAGCTGAGGGTTTCTTAAGAAGAGGGTGCACAAGGGAGTGCTTTGGGGGGAAGAGAAGACCCAGTAGTGAAGGAGTAGTTGCAGAATTCAGACAAAGCAGGAGCCAGGGTGTCAATGTGTTCCTTGATGATTTTAGAGGATCAGGAGAGAACCTGTTTTGATGAGACTTTCATGGATCGGACTTGTCTGGAAACCTTGTCTGGGGAGAACAGGGGAAAGTCAGAGAAGGAGGGAGGAGAGGTGGCCACAGAAGGGCCAGAGGTAGAGTGGGGAGTAGAAGGAGAAGGAGGAGAAGAAGAAGGAGAGGACAGGATGCCCTGAATTTTAGAGTTGAAGTGAGAAGCCAGGGCCCTGTGGAGGACCTGTGAGGGGTCAGGAAATGTAGAGACTGCTGCAGTATTGGCCAGCTCCTTGCAGATTTTAAAGAGTTTGGCCGAGTTGTTGGATGCCGCAGAGACGCAGGCTTGGATGAGGGCTCTCATCTTGGCGCGGACAGACAGTTGGTATTGCCTTTGGAGCTGGCGGCAGGCCAGGTTGTCCGAGAATGTACAGGAAGCACGCCATTTCCTCTCAGCCACCCTGCACTTGCGTTTAAGGGTGACAATGTCTGAGTCATACCATGAGTTGCACATGGCTTTAGGCTTCAAGCGGTTCCTCATGACAGGGGCAAGAACATCAAGAGTATCAGATATGGCAGAGTGGAGCATAGATAGGGCTGTGTCAGGGTGTGAGTCAGCCAAAGGGGCAGGGCAAGAAAGTGGCAGTGAAAGCCTCAACTGACACGCGCTTCATGGGTCGGATAACCGAGAAGGTAGGTGGCAGTGCTGGAGTTGGCTTGGCCTTAGGGGTAGAGAGAGTGAGCTGGGAGGAAAGGAGAAAGTGATCACTCCAGGAGAGAGGAGTGGTGAGAGGGACCGAAAGGGGAATGTCTGTAGAGATCAGAACATCCAGAATGTGCCCTGCGGTGGGAGTCAGGCCAGAGGGGAGGATAGAGAGTGAGAGAGAGTTGCAGAGGTCGCAGAAGAATCCAGAGGAAGGACAAGAAGCATCCAGGTGGATGTTGAAGTCTCCAAGAAGGAGGAATTGAGTGGTCGAGACCAGGAGGCAAGAGGAGAGGTCCACCCACTCAGAGAGGAAGGAGGACATCTGACAAGGGAATGGCTAGAAGAGAGAGAGACCCTGCAGATGAAGTATTCAAAAGAGGAGTAGGCCTGAGTACGAATGACAAAGGCAGGAATCCACTCAGGGAAGTTCAGGGCTACATCCTCTCCAGGGCGATTGGACCTGGGCACAGAGAGTATCTTGTAGCCATCTGGGAGGAGAGTGTCAAAGATCATGACAGAGCTGGCAGTGAACCATGTCTCAGTGAGACAGAAGACATCAAGGTCAAGTTCTTCAAGGAGGCGGCAGATGTCAGAGGAGTGTTTGACAGCTGAGCGAGAGTTGAGAGTGGCAATATGGAGAACGTTGCCATCCTTGAAAGACTTCCGGGGAGGTGTACAAATCAGAGGTATGCCCTGCAGAGGTATAGACGAAGCCTGAGGCAGGGCAGAAGAGGAAGGAGGAGAGGGCAAGGTAGCCAAGGAGGAGACAGCAGGGGGGCAAGGAAGCTGTGGAGGGAAGAGAGGGGACAGCAGGAGAAGAAAGGAAATTGATGAGGTGCAGGAAGCGTCTATCAAAGAGGAGAAGGTTGGCCTGAGTGCCTTGGACCAACATTTTACCATTCACGTAACCATTAATGATGACCTTAGAGGAGTTGAAGGATGCCAGGAGAGCCTCCCACCGGGTACCACCATTAATGGAAGAAGAAGAGAAAGGAGAAAGCACAGAGATGTTGTGAATAGTCCATAGGTGTGATGAGGGACCGACTAAGGGGTTGTCAGTGAGGGTTTGCCTAGAGGAAGCACTGGTATAGGTGTCAGCAATAGGGAGACTTGGGCTGGAGACCAGGAGGCCCTTTTTAAACCTCTTTCTACCAGATTTAGTGAGGAGATCAGGATAGTCAATAGAGAAGCAGTTAGAATAGATAGGAGAGACAGAGAGCACCATAGAGTAGGTGGGAAGAGGAGAGAAGAGGAAAAGGGGTTGGTGGGGTGTGGGGCGGGGAGAACACTAGGGAAGGACACAGGGAGGGGTGCAAGCAGACAATACAAAGAGAGACAAGAAAAGTAGACAATTGGACAAAACGACAAGAGTTCAGGCAATAGTGAACAGTTTGCTAGCTAAAATGCTTTGCTAAGAAGGTAAAACCAAAGACACTACTACTTAAAATTCAATTTAGGTATGGGAGCAAAAAACACCTAAGTGTGAGAGTTCTGTATAGTGGGAGAGAGGCCTAGATATGACAATGCACCTTAGATACTTTTACAATGTGGTTTAAATACTTTACCAGTGTAGTTTAAACCCGGAGAAAACACACCTAGGTCTGAGAGTCCAGTATAGTGGGAGAAAGGCCTAGGTTTCACAATGCAAAATACAGTCGGACAATAACCATAGTGTTATCACAGTGTGGCACACACTACAAATCAGCACTAATATCCAAGTGTGGCACTGTCTAGATGCGACTCACGACCCTGCCACCGAGCCTCTGAGGGTGTGATGCACGCCAATGATCACAACACTATTCCAGCCTGGCACAGGCTAATAATCACAGTATTATTTTAGTGAAGGTAAAAGTACCATGTTGCGGGGTTTAAGGGTAGAGTGATTGCTCTATCCTTTACCCAGGCCACTCCTACCTCATTAGTCGCTGCTGGTTGACGGCTGATAACTGGTTTCCCCTGCTGACACCTGAAGACACTAGCTGGAGCCACCTCTGTAGGAGCCGCCCTTTGCCTTGGGGCCCTTAGCTGCAGGGGCTGCAGGGGCTGCAGGGGCAGAGGGCTGCCCTGGGGGGTTCATTAAGTGTAGCAACCGGGCCAATCGGGGGGGGTGGTGGGCGGACAGGAGGAGGGATGGGAAGGGAGGAGGAAAACCAAAGAGAGTCGTGGGAAGCAAGCGTGGATGCCGCGACTAGGGGGGCTCAAAACATTTTACATGTTTAAATTTGACAACGATAAGGTTCACAGCAATGTTTGGGAGTGGACCACAGTGTTTATTGTACTCATATTAAAGACGGGATTGGGTGCAGGTCTGTAAAACTATCAGCCTTACTGTTGGATAATCTCAGGATTTGGCAAAGCAGTCTGGGTAGAATTCAAAAGTGGCAGGCAGGTTTTGGAAAGTCTTTGGGTACTTCCCTTAATGGGTTCTTGTTAAAGTTTATTCTCAACCAGGTTTGGTTTGTGAACTATGGACCAGTCTATGTGGCTACCATTGACTTTTCTGCCACCTTTTATGCGGTAGACTGAGGGATATTCTGGGCAAAACTTGGCACATGGATTATACCTGAAGGATTATTGTGCCCGTTAATAGCCCTGCACAAGGGGTCGAATGTCCAGATAAGACTGGACCATAGGGGGCCCTTATCCAGTAATGTCCCCACTTTTAGAGGTGTTAGGCAGACATGCTTCTCGGCTCCCTGCCTGTTTAACCTCTGTCTATCTGATATTGGTGACGGTTTATAGTCATAATTTCGACAACAAAAATGTCGAACGTCAAAATATCGAAAAAAAAATGTCGAAAAAAAAATGTAGACTTTTTTTTTCAATGCATTTTTTTTTTAAATGGGGGGTTCTCCCCCAACCCCCCTTTTTTAATTTTTTTTTAAATTTTTCCCTTTTTTTTAACTCCCGAACCCCTAAAATAAATATATAATTAAAAAAAACGAAAGTCGACATTTTTTTTTTCGACATTTTTTTGTCGACATTTTTGTCTGTCGACATTTTTTTTTCGAAATTATGACCACCCACCATTGGTGACAGGTAAGACCCGGCCGCATTTGTCATTCCAAAAATCCACAAATTGAGGCCAACATGTCTGAATTACGCAGATTGCTTCCTCCTTTGTGACTGCACGACAATAGGCTTGCAACATCTGCTTACTGCATTTACTAAATATGGACAGGCACATTGCCTCGTGGTGAATTTGCTAAAAACCAAGGTCCTGCAGTGTTCTAAAAAGACAACAAATCTTGCATCTAATTGGAGTGTGGGCGGTGATCATCTGAGAAAGGTTGAAACTTCCATTTACCTATGTTTCCCCATTACAGTGAAAGTGAATAAGTCACAGACAAAAGAATGGTTTAACCAATGCGTCATTACACGTCCTGATCAACTAAGCAGGATGGGCGCTAAGTACTCAGTGATCACCAGCCTTAAATTCTATGACGGGAAAATACTTCCCAAGCTTCTATATATATGGAATAGCGATCCATGCTGCTTGGATTATGGATTTTCTTCCATGTCTGGAAGGAACAATCTGGAGGTAAATTCTTAGAGTACCAAGCTCGGTACCAATCGCAGCAATAAGATATGAGTTGAGCCATTAGTCACTAAAATGCAAGGCCCAGTGATAGTTCTTATCCTTTATTTACAAACTTTTAGTACCAGTGAAGAATTCCCTTTTTAATGTTGTAAAGACTGTATTGTATCTATATGTGGACGCTTTCATTTCTGAGTTCTCCACCTACCGTGCCACCCAGCTTGAGATAGTTGGGCTACCTAGTAATGATTTAATTGAGATGGCAGGAGCAGAGGGTCCTTTATCAAAATGGTTGGGCCACCACCATGGATAAAAGGATGGCGATGATTCCTTGAAACATCTGGTTTTAGAGTATAAAAGACTGGGGATCCTTGCTCCATACCTGCCAATATATCCTGATAAAAGCATAAGATTTCAATGGAACCTAGTCTTAACGAAGGAAGTCCAAGCAAGCTATGGTCTTCTTTTACCAGTCCAGGCATACTGCAGGTTCGGCAAGGACAGCAGACAGCAAGAGACATAGAAGCATTTATTTATCTCCTGCCTGGCAGTACAAAAGCGACGATCGATCCACCTTAAAAGATTTGCTAACTCTCTTCTTATCGATGAGGTCGCAGTAGTGTGGGGTCTAAGCCTGGCTGGAAGGACCACCTGTTCTGTTCTGGCAGTAACAGACTTTTTAAAATCACTACAGCTTGAGCCTACAGAAGTGGATAAGGCAGTACAGGTTATTGAACTACTGGAATAATGCACTTTACATTGATCTGTATCTAGCTAGAGTGCCTGCAGGAATTGTAATAGGTGGAAAGAGGCGGTTAATGAAATTGTATGTAATGCTTGCATTTGTCTTTTGCCTGAATCCTAGTGAAATGCCTAGTTATTCATCACTGATGGAAAATAATTAATGACATTTTCATGTATTCCTTTTTATTGCATGCTAGCTAGCGTCTTCTAGGAACATTTTTGCGTACATGATGTTGTTTTTAATCGTATTTCTAGGAAATGTGTAGGTTCATATGTATTCTTCGTATGTATCGTTTATGTATTTTTATTTCATGTGTCTTTTTGAAATGTTTGTTTTTTATCTCGATTGATGAATTATTGTAGAAAGTCATACATTATGTTTAAAGTTATGTTTTATAACTGTATAAAATACATTTTAAAAAAAGAAATAGCAGAAAGGGGGGAGGCAGCAAATATTTGCATTTGAGGTGTGAGCAAATCTTGGAAAATACATCAAGGCTTGTGGGGGTGATTGCGAAGGGAGGAGATTAGGTTCATGAAGAAGCAGGATTTTACATTGGCAGAGTTCAGTGCAGAGGTGAAGGCAGGAAGGTTGTTTTTGTAGGCAATAAGTATGGTAGCGGTCAGTAATTTGCACCAGCATCGTAGGTCATGCCACATGTTTGTTTTGATGGGCTGAATCTCAGAGGTGATAGAGGGCACAGGACGGGCGGGAAGCTGTGCGTGTGCGAGCAGGATAGGACTGGACCAAGGGAGTCATAAGTGCATAGTGGAAGTCAGATATAGCATGATCAATGGAAAGACAAGAATAGAGGAGAGAGAAAGGAGAGTGGGCCTCACATCATCAAGCTAATGGGTAAGAGTCTTTCCTGAATTTCGTCTTAGTCATTAAAGATGATTGAGGTGGATGGAAGGTGGGGGGACCGAGGTGTGAAAGTGAACAATGGAGGGATTAGAGGGAGAGGACTAAATAAAGAGTAAAGAAGAGGAGAATGAATTGGACAGAACAACACGGTCAATAGAGTTTCCACAAGAGTGTGTAGGCTGGTCGTGAACAAGGAGAGTGAGTGGTCAGATAGAGGGGACCTGAATTCAAGGAGGGTAGTTGCAGGGGGCTTTTGAGCATGTGCCAGGGCAGTGACTGAAGCAGGGCTGCAGTGGGGTCATTCACACTCCCTTCCTCCTCCCTGGTACCCTGTTGGCCCCCATGCTACCCACAGGGCTGGCACGACAAGCATCAGCCCATATGATAAAAAAAGAAAAAAAAGAAAATGCCCACACACTGATGTGTATGGCACAGTGGACTGTGCTTATGCAAGGTCACTAATCAACCATGTTTCTCAACAGCACAGTGCCTGTGCACCTTGTGTTTTCAAGTCCTTCTGGTGGGTGCTTGCACTGTGCTCCCGCATTCATCCCACCTGGCCTTCGGTGCAGTGCCTGGGTAATGCCCATGCTTTTGCGCCTCTCTCTGCTGTCTGACAGTGGCGTAACACAAAATGTGGGGGCCCCCCTGCAGCCATGCGGAGGGGGCCCCCCAACTCGGCAACAAATCACGGGTTGCGCCACACTCTGGGCCGGCCTAGACTGTCACGCTTGCACAATACGCATGAACGTGCTGCTGAAGGGGTATGCCGCACACTGCACTAGGAAAAAGTTATAAATATGTGTTTTAATGCAATATACAGCACACTTTCTGAGATAAATTGGCTATAAAGCCAGAGTGTTTGCAATTGTTTTGTAGGGTAACACAATCCAATACATGCAAGTCACCAACAGTGCACAGGAACATTAATGCTTCCAACTGGCTGCACAATGTAGACCAGTGTAAACACGTAATAACATTATAGTACAGAATGCCAGGCCACATTTAGACATACCTAGACTGTTTTCAGCAAAATGCCAGTCAAAGCAATAACATTCATCAAGAAGAGAGCACACAATAAAGCATGTGTCTCCATGGCCTCGAACAACACGGCCAAACTTTTTAAAATCTGCAAGGAACTGGTCAATCCTGTTGTGGTCTATACCTCTTCTGTTCCCTCCCATGCCCTCTGTACAGCTCTGGCCTCTCATTTCTCTGCTAAATCTCAGGACATCCTGTCCTCTATGTCCTCTTCCTCTCTCGGCCCATTTTGGCCATCTCTTCTCTCCTCCTCCTTTTTCCTCTTTCTCTCTGACAACACCTGACGAGGTTTCTAGACAAGTCCGATCTATGAAAGTGTCATCCAAACAGGTGCTCCGCTGCTCCTCCAGAACCATCAAAGCCCACATTGACACCCTCGCTCCAGCCTTGGCCGATTTCTGTAATCACTCTTTCGCCACTGCAATGTTCCCCTCTCCCTTTGAGCACTCCCTTGTGCACCCACTCCTCAAGAAGAAGTCTGCTGATCCTACCTGCTGGAAAACTATCGCTCAATCTCCACCTTTCCTGAGCAAACTCTTGGAAAAGCTTGCCATCTCCCAGCTTACTCTCCACACTGAATCTGTTGGTTGTCTCCATGACCATCAGTCTGGCTTCAGAGCTGCCAGAGGCATGGAAACTGCTCTCCTTAACACCTGTGCTGCTCTCTAACCTTGATTCCAGCATTCCTTCTATTCTCATCCTTCATCTTTCCTCTGCTTTCGACAGGGTCAACATCGCCATCCTGATCAATCGACTCTGTGAGAACCTGGGCATCACAGATCAGACCCTAGAGTGACTGACCTACTTCCACTTGGACCGCCACTCCGCTCCCAGGTCGATCGTGGTCCCATTCTCTCCGCCACCTCTCCCTACCTGTGGCATTCCCCCAGGGCTCTATCCTCTCACGCTGGTTTTTCAACCTCTACTTGGCCACTTTGGCCTCCCTGATCTCTACCTTATCCTCTAACTTTCAGTGTTGTGCGGATGACTCAGCTTTCCTTCAGGCTCCCCTCATCCTCCTCTCCTCTCTTGCACATTTCTGACTGTCTATCCACGATTCAGGATTGGTGCGCCTCCAACAATCTCTGCCTTAATGCCAGTAAGACAGAGATCCTTCTCATTGGGACCCTTGCCACTGTGTTTCCTCTCTCACTATAGCAGACCACCTTGGGCCCTCTTCCTTTGCCTTCCTGCGAGGCAAAAAACCTTGGTGTCATCTTCAACGCCACACCCTCTTTCTCTCCTAACATCTCGGACATCACCAAGAAGTCCCACTACCAGCTGCTCCTCCTCAAAGGGACTCTTCCCTTTCTCACTCTCCACCAGAAACTCACTGTCTCTAAGCTGGACTACTGCAACAGCCACTTTCTCGATCTGTCTTCCTCTAGTCTCCTTCATCTGCAAATAATCCAGAACAGGACTGCAAGACTTAGCCTTGGCCTCAAGCCCTGGGATTGTATTTCTCCAGCCCTGATATCTCTCCACTGGCTGCAAGGATCAAGTTCAAGAACCTTTGCATTGCCCGTAAGGCTTATTGGGGCCAGTGCCAACACTAAATCCAATGCTCTCTTCCAAAATACCTTCTTTCTCGAACCCTTCACTCAGCTACCTCCAACTCTCTAAGGTTTAGACATTTCTCCAGGCAGAGAGTGGGGGTAGACCTCTCTCCTCTGCTGGTGCCTCCAACTGGAATGGCCTCCCTGCCCCTCTCAAACTTGAGGCGGACAACCTGAAGTTTCGGAAGCAGCTAAAAGCTTTCCTCTTCTCTGCTGCTTTCGCTCTCTCTCCCCCCCTGCTGACCTACCTGACCTACATGTCTGCTGTACTGACTGGCTGCTTGGCTACCCTCAGAGTCTCTCTGAGTCCAGGCTCTTTCTTGATTGGTCACCCTTGCACTGCCTCCGGGCCTACCATGCACTTAGGGGCTGTAACTGTAACCCTGCAGTCCATTGTTCTCCTTGCACAACCAATAGCTGCTCTGCCCTGGCTGCACTTACTGAGAGCATTGCTGCCCTGTTTTCCCCTCCCCTCTCACTTGCACTTCCCTGCTCCCTTTTCCCTTGCACTTCTCGTTCTCACAATGACACAAGGCCTAGTGAGATCGTTTGTCTTGTCCTCCCTCTATCATCCCTCCCTTGTGTACACTTGTGTACAGGCGCATTATAAATGACTTGAATCACATCATAACATTTGATCACAGATGCCCAGAAAAATATACAATGCCGCAGTAAGAAATGGCTAGACTGGCAGCACCCAAATGCCAATCTAGCCAGGTAATTAAAGTTAGCAGGACTACTTTATCAGAAATGTCCAGTTAAAAGAAAGTCATACCAAACTGAGGAATGACTAGGCTGGCTAAATCAAAATGCCTCTCTAGCCACTAATACCACATATCATGCCTGCTTAGCCTGGACATGGACAACCATTATGATTTATCACACAATCCTGCCCCCCCACACATCCACTCTTCCTCCCACCCACCACCCCAACCTCCACAATCAGCTCCTTGGCCCAGAATTACCTCTGCGTCCCTCTTCCTTGTCCCAGAGCTTTCGTATGAGGCTCCTTGCCTCATAGGTAAGTACTGGGATGAGGAACAGTGGGACTAGGAGTGATGAAGATTACAGGTAGCTAAATCAGGCATTACCTCCATGTACCTCTACCTCTTCCCAGTACTTTTGTATGAGGCAGAGTGCCTCAAACACACGTACTGCCTCGTATATAAGTACTAGGACGAGGAAGAATAGGGCTAGGAGTAAGCAAGGCATTAAACACAAGTAGTAGCGCAACACCATTGAGTTGATTGGGCTTCAGCACTACCCCCCCTGACATTTTGGGCTATATTGACTCAACTTGGCTAACCTTTAGAGCAGTTGCCAGACCGAACAGGACACAGATTTTAAACGGCACCTGGTTTTTGCTGTTAACAAGAACCCAGCAATTACCAACGTAAAGCATTTCACTGTTAGTACCTGCATTCAAATTCCACATTGTTTAGGCGATTGAAATCGTGATGTGGGTTTAGTACTTGCATGCCAGGGGAGTGATTGGAAGGGTAGAGAGGGAACAGGAGACTTATAGGAGAGAGTTAACTGCTTGTAACATTGAATCTGCACTAGAATAGTCTCATTGAAATGCGTAAATAATTTGGATGCGCCCGCACAAATAAGTTTCCCCCTCCCCACCGCATGTGAAGTTAGCGCCTCTCCCAACATTTGAAGGGTTAGCCCCCCCGAAATGAAGGTTTTCTTGTGCCCCTGTACACAAGCACACAACCGTTCACCTTATACACACCCAGTCATCCACACATTTAAGTGTGCACCCTTTCACCATACACTCACACAGGTAGCCACCTATACATTTATGTGTGCACCCTTTCACCATGCAGGCACACCCCCACAGCCACCCATACATTTAAGTGTGCACCCTTTCACCCTACACACACAGGCAGTCGGCTATACATTTGAGTGTGCACCCTTTCACCATAGACTCATACACGCATACCTCCTGGAGTTGAGGGGGGGCCCTATTACTTAAAAAAGAAATTGGGGCTCATTACGGGTCCAGAGGTAACCGTGCCGGTGCTACCGGCGGGTTGCCGCCAGACCCATAAAAAATTACTATGGCCTGACTTCCCGGTGCCACCGTGCTATTTCAAGTCCGGCGGCTGGGAAATCAGGTGCCGGTAATTTCGTTAAACCCCAGACTCCACGGGAATGGGGACACAGAAGCACCTGCACCATTGTTAACGGTGCCGGTGCTTCCGTGACAGGTCTGCCTACCGTGGCTGCTGTGCCTGGCAGGGTCAGATCTGTCGGGCACGGCAGCCCCACCAGGCAGACCTGTAATATGCCGGTCCGGAAACAACAGTGCCTGTAAGCTTACCAGCACCGTTGTTTCCGGACCGGCATGGTCAGAATGAGCCCCATTGTTTCTTTTTTAAGTCACTATAACTTCATTAAGAAATTATTTCAGTTAAGGACCGAACCATAATCAAAATAATTTCTTTATGATGGCTGATTGGCTTCAAAAACAAACAATTTCTTTTTGAAGGCATAGGGTTCCCCACCCCCCCCCACCCCATGACATGGAGGCCTCCAGCCTAGGGTCTTCCATGTCATGGGGTACGGGGGCCCTCAGACTTCAAAAAGAAAGTTTCTTTTTGTAGTCACTCTGCCTTCATAAAGAAATGATTTCTGTTACAGAAATGTTCTTTATGAATGCAGAGTGAATTTCAAAAGAAACTTTTTTTTTTTAGAAAAAAATATTTTTTTTAATTTTTTTTTTTACTGGGGCCCCCTCCCAGCCATGTGCTGGTGGGGCCCCCCACACCGCGGGCCCCCCCGCGCCGCGGGGGCTGCGGGGGCCCCTGTTACGCCAGTGCTGTCTGAAGACAAGACAGAATACAATACTTAAGGTAAGAAGTGCATCATGTATGATGGTATGTGTGTTTGAATATACTGTATTGTGTGCCTGTGTGTGTGTGTAGGTATGTGTGTGTGTGTGTGTAAGATGATTGAGTGTTCCAGTAGCTGTGTGTGTATACATGTTAGCATCCAAGCGTGTGTGTGCAGGTGTCTGGTCATGAGTATGTGTATTCATGTGTTTGTATGTGTGGACATGGTAAAGTATTTGCAGGGGCTGCTGGTATAAATAGGTTGTGTCGGCAGCTTCTTCCTTGTGATTTACAGTGACCATTACTGGCAAATATAGATTGTGGCAGCAGCTTAATTCATGTGTTTTACAATGACCACTACTGGCATAGATAGGTTGTGGCAACGGCTTCATGCATCTGATTTACACCGACCATTAATGGCAATGATAGATTTTGGCAGCAGCCTCATGCATTTCATTCAAAGTGACCTTTCCTGGCAGAGATGGATAATGGCAGCACCCACGTGCATGGGATTTACTCTGAGCATTACTGGCGTAAAGCGGTTGTGTATGCAGTGTCACGCATGCGATTTACACTTTCCCATATAGCATAGATATACTGTGGCAGCAGCTACATACATATGACCATTACTGACATAGATAGGGTGTGGCAGCAGCTGCATACATGTGATTTACAATGATCATTTTTGGCATATATATGTTGTGGCAGCAGCGTCATGCATGGGATTTACAGTGGCCATTGGTTGCATAGATATGTTATGGCAGAGCGTCATGAGAATTGTATTGTGCTCATATGTAGTGTACTGTTCGTGACATGGCATTTAGCGGATTCTTTCATGTGCTACCATAGAGAACTGATTGTAAATTGCATGTTTTTCATCTAATTTTCCCCAATAATTGTGCAGCAAAATCACTTCTTCACTATGGCTGGTCGCTTGCACTGATTTAAATAAATATTTAGGCCCCTCCACTGAAAATATTTGTGGTGAAACATAAAATGTACTTGATATTTGTCATGTTTTCCTAGCAAACCAAATGTAAATGGAATTGTTCTTCATCCAATTGTTCTCAAAATGAAGCACAATGTTTGTAATAAGTTTCTCCGTGGGGAAATCCCCTAGAACCCTCAAGTGATATTGTGGGCTCCCTCGCTACAATCAATCACTCATGCTAAATATAGGAAATACATTGGCCCACTCCACTGAAAGCATTCACAACCCATGAGTACTTTGTGTTAAAGGAAGTGGAGGGGGCACCAAGGAAGAGAAATAGAGGAAAACAAGATGGTGGAATCTTCCTCCAGCCCTCTCTAGGATAGCTACACCCCTTCTCTTGTCAATGGTATCAAAATCCCTTTTGGTATGCAGCACCTTGGTGCGAGGCTAGTCCTTTTCCGATGGGTGTGCCCTCTGATTCCTGTTTCCCAGGCCAGGACCTGCTGCTAGGATGGCTCACTGGGGAGAGGGGTTGCACAACCTCACAATGATCAAAAGGGGAGGAATTTCCATCCAGTCTCCTGCCCAGTCACTTGGCAGGTCCAGACTGTCTGATGAGAATACACATAGCCCTCACACAGCTGATCGGGGCTCACAGTGCCGACACGTGTATGATATCATATAGACATGGCTGTATAAAGTATGTGAGATAGCCACCATAGCTTAGTCAGATATGGCTTATATTTAAAGTTTATAACTACCAACAGGAAAGTAACTCCCAAAGTTCTCTGGTTTTGGAACAAGAGTGCATATCTTAAATGCATTCCCTGTGCACCCCTCAACCTGCTGAGAGCCACAGGAGGGCAGGCGCTGCAGATCAGGATACTGATCCAGCCGGGCACAGGTGTGCACTATACTTTTGGCATGGAGATTATGAAAGGGAGGTCTGGTTAGCAGATCAACTTTTCAGAGATGGAATTAGCCACCTGCTATTATTCATTAATACAAATCTACCTTCCTATGCACATCTCTTACTCACTCAGTTCTTCTCTCTGTACCTATATTTATGAGCACCAATTCCACTCTTCCTTCTCCTGTACTGACACTGCTTTCTCTCTAAACATCTCTCTCTCTGAAACTATCTGTTGCCCTGCTTCTATCACCTCCCACATACCTCTTTCTCATATACGCTGCTCTTATCCCCTGTGCATCTCTCTCTCTCTAGGAATCGTCTTTCTTCCTTCTCTCCACTCTTAGATGCACAGTGTGCTGTTCTTTTCTAGGAACCTCTCCAATTATTACCGACCTCTCTCTAATTTTCACTTTTTCCGGCTCCACATACGCAAATTAGCTTTCCCCAAGTCACAGTGCACAAGGCATCTGCTGACAGCTAGCATTGATGCAATTCACCATTGTTTCATGGTGCTTTGACCCATGCCATAAAAAAGGCAAGAATCCGGCAGTGGCCAGTGCCCTGCTGCGAGTCCCCCTGTGGCATGTACCGTGTCTATTGCTCCGTCTTTCCTCTACAGCGGGCCCAGATTTCATCTTGTCACTTCAGATTTGCTGTGCAGCTACATGCCAAGTAAGTGTGGTGAGCAGCTCATGCCCAGTCATCTTGTCACTTTAGATTTGCAGTGCAAGACCAGGTCTGCTTCTGGGAGGAGGCGCATGCGGGAACTGGAACAGTGACAACCTGTCCCAGGCCGGTAAGGGAAGCTACGGCACCCATGACTGCGTTATCACTGTGAATATTTGTGGGTGGACGGGAGGACGATAATGACTCCTGCAGGGTAGAGGAAATAGCATGATTGTTCCACTGACAGTGGGCCTAGAGACCCAACCTACTCCTCACAGATGATGTGCAATGAGGCCAAAACATGTCTGGGGATGCTTGGTCTCCTGCAGGAGCGATGCGACCTAGCAGTTCAAGCTGGACTGCCCATTTGGCAGAGAGACCAAGCCTGATTTGCATATGGCCTTTCTCCTTTCCGTACTGGCTTGGCAGGCAAAGAACAATGGTCTGAATGGTTGCCCTTAGCAATTGCCAGAGGTTCAAGATTCATTCTAAACCTTCCAGCCATCACTCTTCATTTTTGCTTTGTCACCACGAGTGGGCATACCAGACGTGTGTCCTGGGCCTGCTGGGCCTAGAGACCCAAGCTACTTGTAGGGATTTGGTATTATCCTGCATCCTAATGGAATCTTTAGTCAGTGTCTTGATTGACAATGGAGTGTTAAGGGTTAGAATGTTTATGTGTGACTGGGGTTCTATGTGAGGCAGTTGGGAGATGTAAGCCTACCTGGGAGGATGCAGGTGTATGTTGCCCTGAACCCAGATGTACTTGACATTATATGACCACCATAATGTACTGGAACTAAATAAAGAAGTTACTGGTACTTCACCTGAGGTCATGGTCATCTGTGGGGAACAAGGAGTTCTACATGGTGACGAGGATGCTGGCTGTGCTGGGGGGACAGCGTTGAAGATGGCACATACACCTCCCCCCAACCCAAGAAGAAGACCTCCCAGGTAGGGCGAGTGCTTAAAACTGTAGGCGCAGAAGGGCCCAGCGCTTGGAGCTCAGGCGCAGAAAGTAAGGGGCTGCGCCAGAGCCAGGGGCCAGCTGGCCTGTCACTAGCAGGACAGGTCAGGCAAAGAGGAAAGCAAGAGACTGAGGAGGGGCTGAGGGCCCAGAGACTGATGGCTTAAGGGGTCTGGGACCACTAGCTGCAGCATGGAGGGCTTGGTGCCCATGGCAGTAGCAATTTGAAGAGGCCTAGGGTCTAGTTACGCCTGGAAATTGTGAAGAAGCCATGCTGTGCAGCTGAGCGCTGTAAGCTAAGGCAGTAGCAACAGGAGAGGCTGAGGGCCTAAGCTGCACCTGTACATTAAAGAATAGGAAGTCATGTTAGGCAGCAGCAGGCTTGGAGCCCAGGGCAGTGGCTTCATAAGAAGTAGGGAACCTACGCAGCGCCTGGATGTTAAATAGAAGATTGGTGGCGAATGTGAAAAGCGCCTGGAGCAGAGGAGGGTCCTAGGGGGCCATTCCAGCGTTTGAGGGGGCTTGGAGCCCATACCTGCACCTAAGAGACTTGTAGCCCGTGGCTGCACCTTAGGGGCTTAGAGCCCATGTGCAGCGATGAAGGGTATATTGCCCAAGACAAAATGTGTAGTGCCTGGAGGGGCTAGGAGCCCATTTGCAGCATCGCTAAGGAGGTGCCTGAGGAGCTATCACTCATATGAGGTGATGAGGATCTTTGAGGGCATGTTGTGAGTAGTTCCTGAGGGGCTTGGAGCCTACTAAAGGACTGAGAGATCAACTAGTGATTAAAAGTAGTAAGACAGCTATAATGGTGAAGTCAGCAGACATGGTACTGACCGTGGTGTAGATTGGCCTGTCCCGTTGTCAAGGAGCGCAGTATAACACTGCGGGTGGAGTGCCGGCTGTGCTGTGAGGCGCGGCGCAGTGGAAGATCCGAGATCTGTGTCGAGGGCGCAGGGTTGCAGGAGCAGCGTTAGTTGCTGGATTTGTAACATGTTGCGGTAGTCGTGGCGGCGACGGTTGGGGGCCTGGAGGTCTGTGCTCTGTAAATGCTGAGTGAAAGTGATGACATCACGCGGCTGACCGGGGGAGTTGGCGATCCGGTGGAACGTTTGGAGTAGTACGTTCGTATTACGAGAATGGTTGTTACTGCAAGGGAAGTTCGGAGTCATTAAAGAAAAGGACCTTGCAACGTGGCCCGACGTCACGGTAAAGGAACACTTCCTGATTATATGTGAGAAGATAAACGTTTTGGGAAACGTTCTGCGAAATGGACAGTGCGGCAAGTAAGCGGAATTCAATTTCTAGAAGCATCTTGCGGCAATGGCAGCAAAGTGGGAAACAATTTTGGGTATGCTGACAGTGGCAGTAGGCGGCAATATGGTTTCAAAATGTTAAAGCAGGCGGCTGGCAGCAACAAAAAGCAGCATTATGAACATACAATTTGTGAGGAGACCGGTGGCAAACAAGAAAGTATTTTGCTGTAATGTAGATGTCAGAGGTACTTTTGGGTATAAAGGATGACGCTGCCACGAAGAAAAGTGATTGTAGAAAATGTGGTTGCTTTTATGGATTAGTTTCACGGTTATGTTTAAGTGTTTACAAATATTTATTGTCGATTAAAGCCTGCTATTGACATGTAAAAGGATGAGTGAGTGTGAGTGTAAATCTGAAGATGACGGATTTGGTCTTTTGTTGAACGTGGTGACATGAAATTGAAATGCCCCGATTTTAAGTGGTCGTACCCTGAGGAGCATAGATAAGTGAGATTTTTATGGTGACATTCTTGATGTGAGAGATAGTAACATGGTAATTTAGAAATATTCTAAAATGTTTCTCGGGATTCATGTGGTTGGAACAATTGTTTTGAGAGGTCTTTCGCAAGTGGCGGTGCATGAATTATGAACTATAGGTGTGCACGGGGGGAATGTTAAGGTCGTGGCCTCTGTTAAAAAAAATGTTTAGTAGTGAAATATGGTGGATGTTCGACTAACACACTTTTCCTTCCACAGGTGGACTTTAAATTGCTGTATAAGTTGCACATTCAGCATTGCTAGAGTTTGGTATGTAGAAACTGAAGTAGAGTTATGTGCACTAATGTTTTACTTCCACAGGTGGGACTTTTGTAATCCAGATGTATTGAGACCTTATTTAATGCTAAAGTTTAGAGTGCTTAGTGTTAAACAGAGTTTTTGTTTGGTTGTTTTGTTTAGAAACCATGCAGTGTTTCATGATGATACAGTAAAGACTTTAGTAGAGTTATTGATGGTTGTATGATGCTGGTGTGAATGAAGTGCGGTTTTCCCTAATAGGAGCTGTATTGTATTGAGGAATACTTTCAACATGGGCAATTAGGGGGTAATGGTGTCACTAGTTGTGAAGTAGTTACCCGGGTATTTGGGATACTCAGTCTAGTTTTAGGTGGTGTGTGTTTAGGCACATACCGGTTTGCATTGTTGGGTGTGAGGGAGATGTGTGTGTGTGTTCTTTTGTGGGATGATGAAGTCAAGTTTAGGAAGAGAGGTATGGGTGCCTCTAGGTGTAAAGGTATTAGTAAGGATGTTTAAGCAGTTGGGTGCCTTTTCCTCACTTGGTAGAAAGAGGAAGGGGGATTGATTATAAGTGTGTCCCACGGCTGTGAGGACGATTTTGGAATATAGAATGAGACTAGCAGAATGTTCTCAGTCAGGAGTGATGATGCAAGTGCATTGTACGTGGGGTTGTGTGTGTGTTGTTTTTAGCCGTTATGGTTAAGTTATCTACTTGTGTTTTTTTATGTCCCTAAGGAAGGGAGATATGTAGGGATTTGGTATTATCCTGCATCCTAATGGAACCTTTAGTCAGTGTCCTGATTGACAATGGAGTGTTAAGGGTTAGAAAGTTAATGTGTGACTGGGGTTCTTTGTGAGGCAGTTGGGAGATGTAAGCCTACCTCGGAGGATGCAGGTGTATGTTGCCTTGAACCCAGATGTACTTGACATTATATGACCACCATAATGTACTGGAACTAAATAAAGAAGTTACTGGTACTTCACCTGAGGTCATGGTCATCTGTGGGGAACAAGGAGTTCTACACTACTCCTCACTGATGACGCCCAATGAGGCTGACACATGTCTGGGGATGGTTGTAGTCACCTGTAGAAGGGATGTGACCTAGCAGTTCGGGCTGGACTGCCCCTTTGGGGTTGGAACCAAGCCTGATTTGCATTTGATCTTTCCCCTTTCTGTCATGGCTTGGCAGGTGATGCGCGATGGTCGGGACAGTATGTCCAGAGCAATTGTCAAAGGTTTCAGATTAATTCTAAACCTTCCAGCCATCACCTCTTTTTTTTGCTTTGTGCCACTGACATGATCAGTGCTTAAATTGGGTAAATCCATAGGCGCAGGAGGTATGCCTTGATGTGCTGCAAAACAATATCAGGCTTCAGGACTTGAGAAGTATCTGGTGGGCCTAAGGAGTGTCAGTGTAAGACTATTATAAACTGTGGCCAATAGAACTAAAGATATGACTTAACAGGCGCCGCGTTTGTGATGCATTACAAAATATACTTAGTGTGGTGGAGAACAATAATATAGTGTGTAAGTAATAATATAATATATTTTTAAGTAAAAATGCTGCTAAAATACAAGCTTAAAACACGCAGGAAAATCATATCAACATAGTGAAATGCATATTTTAACTACTGTATCATTGTTCATTACATAGGATCTACGTTGAAAAACGGAATCCCAAAGGATTCAGTCACAAAGCCCACTTGTTTGTATTTTGTAACTCAAGCCTTTGAGATGTTGGTTATTTGTCTTTTACTGTGCATTTAATGTATGCGGGGGCCAACCCCACAAACCCTTCAGCCCATAATCCTGAACTAGGGGGCCGGGAGACACCCTGCAACCCCCGCTGCCCTTGTTCTGTGTTATAGGCGTCAGTTTATTTTTACCATGCCGAATGCGCACTAAATGTGCATTCGACTTTTTGTTTCCATCTTCTCGACTGAAGCGCATTATATACAAGGCCTGCTGACCCAGGTGCTGAACTGTTCACTCCGGTAAAATAGCTGTAATGGTTAATGTACCTGTGGCAGTTATCTGCATGTAAGAAGCAAGGCACATCCACTTTATTCTGCCCTACCGCCAAGAAGTGAAATACTTAAAGTCGCTGCTTATAAAACGAAAAACTACATGATGACACAATATCTTCTCTTAGGACAGAAAGGTGCAAGGCAGAGGTGCAGGTTTTAATGGCTTGAACAGGCTCCTAATGTGTGTGAATGGTTGCAGACATTATAGGGAAATGCTACCACAGTAGTGGCAGAAGCATGTAGGGAGAGGAGGGGTGATCTGCTGTGCTTCTGGTAGACAGTGAGGACACATCAATATAAGGCACAGGAGTTATCAGCAAAATGTTTTCAATGCTGCAACGTGTAAAGTTGAAGGTTGCAGCCTTGCGAGGAGAGGAAGGTATTTGAGTCGTGGCAGGATGCCCTAGCGGTAGTCACACATTCTATAATCCATGTGCCTGATCTGTCCCTGAGTGGTACAGTGATTTGTGGCGTCTTGCTGCAGCTGCTGCTGTGGCGGGGTCTGTTCAAGGCGTATACCTTGGAGCTAGAGGTGGAGACTAACCGTGGAGAGGGGTATAGATTCATCATGTCTTGTCCTCCCTGGTGATGAGCGGCATTGGGGAGGTACAAGGGTGTTTGCACGCCCAACTCTCTTGCCACACCATTTTGTTCCCCTCATTTGGCAGTGCCCCCTTTGCTTTAGATATAATGTCCCCCACAACATTTTCAGCAAAGGTACTCCACTGCATGCAGACTTTACGCACCATCTTCTCCATCCACGCAGGAACGGCAGGAAAATCCCATGCATCAATCCTTCCTGTGTAGGACCATGTCTTGGCGAGTAAATAGCGATCCGTGCTGGAAATCAAAATGGCCGCCAACAGGCATTCATATTTCCTTTTTATGCAAAACAACACATACCTTGTGGGAAAATGGGCGAGGTTTCTGCCCTGACTCAGTACACTCAATGCATTCAGCACAATGCTGAACTCCAAGCAACAGAACAACAACGTTAGAATTAATGACCTGTCGCTTTCTGTTCTCTCCCTGATCCTTAGGACTTTAATCAAGGATCACAAAACATCAACAACAGAGCAAAGGGTCAATGCATCACAAACAGAGCTGCGTCAAAGACGTTTCCAGACTGTTACCATGAGCGATGACCATCGACGTTGAGAGACAAATAAATATGCACCTTAGCCAGTCATGTGTATTGAATTCAATACTGAAAATATAATTACTGGTAAGCGTGGGCAATTGATTAATGGTTTTGTGCCAGAGCTATTTCTGTGTTTGTTTTTCTGTTTACAATTCTAGAATAGTGGGCTCAGTGGAGTGTTCCTTTCTTGGAATTAAAGAAACTAAAGGCAGTGGGTGGGCTGCCTAGTATGTCAGACTATATCCATTTTTAGCAAAGCACAGAACATATTAAACCTAACCATTAGGACTCTCCTCTATAATTTTGCATATAACAAAGACAGGAGAAAGGAATGAATTAATCGGAAACATGTGAAAAGGGTTTCAGATTGAAACAAAAATAGCATTTTTGGATCTGGCTATAGAAATAATTAGTTCTCTGATCTTAAGTAGTTGACACATGTCAAATAGGGGATGTTTGTGTAACAAATCAATCGAAAATAGGCCAGGTCATCAGGACACCTACATGTATTTTTGTATTTATTGTTCATCTGTTTGGCATCAACTGCAAGGTGTGTTGCTTTGTGGCACCCTAAGGAGAATGGACTTGGAGAATATGAACAGAGTGAGGGAGTTACAGCAAGTCTGATACTTGCAGTCCTTGGTACATTTGGATCAGCTAAGTGAGAGGAGAAGAAGGCGAGAGAAGAGCAATCGTAGATGGGGAGACTTAAAGAAGGGCTCGAGTTCCAACATGCCGGATCCTAGGCAGTCCATTGGTTCATTCAGATCAATAAAGTGCAGTGTAGTGCCTGGAGGGGCTAGGAGCCCATTTGCAGCATCGCTAAGGAGGTGCCTGAGGAGCTATCACTCATATGAGGTGATGAGGAACTTTGAGGGCATGTTGTGAGTAGTTCCTGAGGGGCTTGGAGCCTACTAAAGGACTGAGAGATCAACTAGTGATTAAAAGTAGTAAGACAGCTATAATGGTGAAGTCAGCAGACATGGTACTGACCGTGGTGTAGATTGGCACGTCCCGTTGTCAAGGAGCGCAGTATAACACTGCGGGTGGAGTGCCGGCTGTGCTGTTAGGCGCGGCGCAGTGGAAGATCCGAGATCTGTGTCGAGGGCGCAGGGTTGCAGGAGCGGCGTTAGTTGCTGGATTTGTAACATGTTGCGGTGGTCGTGGCGGCGACGGTTGGGGGCCTGGAGGTCTGTGCTCTGTAAATGCTGAGTGAAAGTGATGAAGTCACGCGGCTGACCGGGGGAGTTGGCGATCCGGTGGAACGTTTGGAGTAGTACGTTCGTGCTACGAGAATGGTCGTTACTGCAAGGGAAGTTCGGAGTCATTAAAGAAAAGGACCTTGCAACGTGGCCCGACGTCACGGTAAAGGAACACTTCCTGATTATATGAGAGAAGATAAACGTTTTGGGAAACGTTCTGCGAAATGGACAGTGCGGCGAGTAAGCGGAATTCAATTTCTAGAAGCATCTTGCGGCAATGGCAGCAAAGTGGGAAACAATTTTGGGGATGCTGACAGTGGCAGTAGGCGGCAATATGATTTCAAAATTTTAAAGCAGGCGGCTGGCAGCAACAAAAAGCAGCATTATGAACATACAATTTGTGAGGAGACCGGTGGCAAACAAGAAAGTATTTTGCTGTAATGGAGATGTCAGAGGTACTTTTGGGTATAAAGGATGACGCTGCCACGAAGAAAAGTGATTGTAGAAAATGTGGTTGCTTTTATGGATTAGTTTCACGGTTATGTTTAAGTGTTTACAAATATTTATTGTCGATTAAAGCCTGCTATTGACATGTAAAAGGATGAATGAGTGTGAGTGTAAATCTGAAGATGACGGATTTGGTCCTTTGTTGAACGTGGTGACATGAAATTGAAATGCCCCAATTTTAAGTGGTCGTACCCTGAGGAGCATAGATAAGTGAGATTTTTACGGTGACATTCTTGATGTGAGAGATAGTAACATGGTAATTTAGAAATATTCTAAAATGTTTCTCGGGATTCATGTGGTTGGAACAATTGTTTTGAGAGGTCTTTCGCAAGTGGCGGTGCATGAATTATGAACTATAGGTGTGCACGGGGGGAATGTTAAGGTTGTGGCCTCTGTTAAAAAAATTTTTAGTAGTGAAATATGGTGGATGTTCGACTAACACACTTTTCCTTCCACAGGTGGTCTTTTAATTGCTGTATAAGTTGCACATTCAGCATTGCTAGAGTTTGGTATGTAGAAACTGAAGTAGAGTTATGTGCACTAATGTTTTATTTCCACAGGTGGGACTTTTGTAATCCAGATGCATTGAGACCTTATTTAATGCTAAAGTTTAGAGTGCTTAGTGTTAAACAAAGTTTTTGTTTGGTTGTTTTGTTTAGAAACCATGCAGTGTTTCATGATGATACAGTAAAGACTTTAGTAGAGTTATTGATGGTTGTATGATGCTGGTGTGAATGAAGTGTGGTTTTCCCTAATAGGAGCTGTATTGTATTGAGGAATACTTTCAACATGGGCAATTAGGGGTAATGGTGTCACTAGTTGTGAAGTAGTTACCCGGGTATTTGGGATACTCAGTCTAGTTGGAGGTGGTGTGTGTTTAGGCACATACCGGTTTGCATTGTTGGGTGTGAGGGAGATGTGTGTGTGTTCTTTTGTGGGATGATGAAGTCAAGTTTAGGAAGAGAGGTATGGGTGCCTCTAGGTGTAAAGGTATTAGTAAGGATGTTTAAGCAGTTGGGTGCCTTTTCCTCACTTGGTAGAAAGAGGAAGGGGCATTGATTATAAGTGTGTCCCACGGCTGTGAGGACGATTTTGGAATATAGAATGAGACTAGCAGAATGTTCTCAGTCAGGAGTGATGATGCAAGTGCATTGTACGTGGGGTTGTGTGTGTGTGTTGTTTTTAGCCGTTATGGTTAAGTTATCTACGTGTTTTTTTATGTCCCTAAGGAAGGGAGATATGTAGGGATTTGGTATTATCCTGCATCCTAATGGAACCTTTAGTCAGTGTCTTGATTGACAATGGAGTGTTAAGGGTTAGAATGTTTATGTGTGACTGGGGTTCTATGTGAGGCAGTTGGGAGATGTAAGCCTACCTGGGAGGATGCAGGTGTATGTTGCCTTGAACCCAGATGTACTTGACATTATATGACCACCATAAAGTACTGGAACTAAATAAAGAAGTTACTGATACTTCACCTGAGGTCATGGTCATCTGTGGGGAACAAGGAGTTCTACACTACTCCTCACTGATGGCGCCCAATGAGGCTGACACATGTCTGGGGATGGTTGTAGTCTCCTGTAGAAGGGATGTGACCTAGCAGTTCGGGCTGGACTGCCCCTTTGGGGTTGGAACCAAGCCTGATTTGCATTTGAGCTTTCCCCTTTCTGTCATGGCTTGGCAGGTGATGCGCGATGGTCGGGACAGTATGTCTAGAGCAATTGTCAAAGGTTTAAGATTAATTCTAAACCTTCCAGCCATCACCTCTTTTTTTTGCTTTGTGCCACTGACATGATCAGTGCTTAAATTGGGTAAATCCATAGGCGCAGGAGGTATGCCTTGATGTGCTGCAAAACAATATCAGGCTTCAGGACTTGGGAAGTATCTGGTGGGACTAAGGAGTGTCAGTGTAAGACTATTATAAACTGTGGCTAATAGAACTAAAGATATGACTTAACAGGCGCCGCGTTTGTGATGCATTACAAAATATACTTACAGGGTAATTCATAGAATTTCGCAGAAAAGTGTCGCAAGCGGCTGGCGCAGAGTGTCCGCGTGCGATTGTCTGCGCCAGGCACGTGCGCTAAAACCGATTTCCGCGCACAGCGTATTCATGGATTTTAGGCTCCCAAACCAGCCGTGGCGCAGAGAATCGCAGCGACCCTGCAGCAGCGCCAGTAACGCCCCCAAGAACGCCCTTGCGCAAGGAAAAGCCATCAAAATCGCTAAATCATCGCAAAGGGCTGCGCTAACCCTGGACCAGTTCACCGGGCTGGCAAACAGCAAACGCCAAGCGGGGAACGTGTATTTCAGGGGTGCGCGGGAAGTTCCACACGCGTTTGGCCCCGTGCAAGCAGGGTACGTGTATTCCATGGGTGCACGGGAAGTTCCACACGCGATTTCAGCAGGGTACGTGTATTCCAGGGGTGCGCGGAAAGTTCCACACGCGATTACAGCAGGGTACGTGTATTTCAGGGGTGCGCGGGAAGTTCCACACGTAATTGGCCCAGTGTGAGCAGGGTACGTGTATTCCATGGGTGCGCGGGAAGTACCACACGCAATTTCAGCAGGGTACGTGTATTCCAGGGGTGCGCGGGAAGTTCCACACGCGATTGGGCCAGTGCGAGCAGGGTACGTGTATTCCATGGGTGCGCGGGAAGTACCACACGCGATTTCAGCAGGGTACGTGTATTCCAGGGGTGCGCGGGAAGTTCCACACGCGATTCAAGCGGGTACGTGTATTTCAGGAGTGCGTGAGAAGTTCCACACGCGATTGGCCCAGTGCGAGCAGGGTACGTGTATTCCATGGGTGCGCGGGAAGTTCCACACGCGATTTCAGCAGGGTACGTGTATTCCAGGGGTGCGCGGGAAGTTCCACACGCGATTTCAGCAGGGTACGTGTATTTCAGGAGTGCGCAGGAAGTTCCACACGCGATTGGGCCAGTGCGAGCAGGGTACGTGTATTCCATGGGTGCGCGGGAAGTACCACACACGATTTCAGCAGGGTACGTGTATTCCAGGGGTGCGCGGGAAGTTCAACACGCGATTGGGCCAGTGCGAGCAGGGTACTTGTATTCCATGGGTGCGCGGGAAGTACCACACGCGATTTCAGCAGGGTATGTGTATTCCAGGGGTGCGCGGGAAGTTCCACACGCGATTCCAGCAGGGTACGTGTATTTCAGGGGTGCGCGGGAAGTTCCACACGCGATTTCAGCAGGGTATGTGTATTTCAGGGGTTCTGGGGAGTACTACACGTGAATTGGCCGTGTGGGTCCTCCCAGGTGTACGCTCCACAACCTCCACGGCCCCTGCAGGCAGCCCACACCACGGGGGGCTACCCTGCACCCCTGCTCATGTCCCGCAGGCAGCCCATCCACCATGGGCATGCCCCCCAGCCAACCCACATGTCACCTTGCACTACTGATCAACAATGCATGTCTCCCACCACCCCCACCCCCCAGCAGTGCAGGGGCAGCCTCCACCAGGCACCCACTCATGTCTCCCACCACCCTCATCCCCAGCCACCAGGGGCAGCCTCCACCAGGCCCCCACTCATGTCTCCCACCAACCCACCCCCCAGCCACCAGGGGCAGCCTCCACCAGGCCCCCACTCATGTCTCCCACCACCCCCACCCCCCAGCAGTGCAGGGGAACCCTCCACCAGGCCCCCACTCATGTCTCCCACCACCCCCACCACCCAGCCACCAGGGGCACCCTCCACCAGGCCCCCACTCATGTCTCCCACCACCCCCACCCCCAAGCAGTGCAGGGGCACCCTCCACCAGGCCCACACTCATGTCTCCCACCACCCCCACCACCCAGCAGTGCAGGGGCACCCTCCACCAGGCCCCCACTCATGTCTCCCACCACCCCCACCCCCCAGCCACCAGGGGCACCCTCCACCAGGCCCCCACTCATGTCCCCCTGCACCCCCACCCCCCAGATTCCAGGGGCACCCTCCACCAGCCCCCCACTCATGTCTCCCACCACCCCCACCCCCCAGGAGTGCAGGGGCACCCTCCACCAGGCCCCCACTCATGTCTCCCACCACCCCCACCCCCCAGCAGTGCAGGGGCACCCTCCACCAGGCCCCCACCCATGTCTCCCACCACCCACACCCCCCAGCCACCAGGGGCAGCCTCCACCAGGCCCCCACTCATGTCTCCCACCACCCCCACCCCCCAGCCACCAGGGGCACCCTCCACCAGGCCCCCACTCATGTCTCCCACCACCCCCACCCCCCAGCCACCAGGGGCAGCCCCAACCAGGACCCCACTCATGTCTCCCACCACCCCCACCCCCCAGCAGTGCAGGGGCACCCTCCACCAGGCCCCCACTCATGTCTCCCACCACCCCCACCCCCCCGGCAGTGCAGGGGCACCCTCCACCAGGCCCCCACCCATGTCTCCCACCACCCACACCCCCCAGCCACCAGGGGCAGCCTCCACCAGGCCCCCACTCATGTCTCCCACCACCCCCACCCCCATCCACCAGGGGCACCCTCCACCAGGCCCCCAGTCATGTCTCCCACCCCCCCACCCCCCAGCATCCAGGGGCACCCTCCACCAGGCCCCCACTCATGTCTCCCACCACCCCCACCCCCCAGCAGTGCAGGGGCACCCTCCACCAGGCCCCCACCCATGTCTCCCACCACCCACACCCCCCAGCCACCAGGGGCAACCTCCACCAGGCCCACACTCATGTCTCCCACCACCCCCACCCCCCAGCCACCAGGGGCACCCTCCACCAGGCCCCCACTCATGTCTTCCACCACCCCCACCACCCAGCCACCAGGGGCACCCTCCACCAGGCCCCCACTCATGTCTCCCACCACCCCCACCCCCCAGCAACCAGGGGCACCCTCCACCAGGCCCCCACTCATGTCTCCCACCACCCCCACCCCCCAGCAGTGCAGGGGCACCCTCCACCAGGCCCCCACCCATGTCTCCAACCACCCACACCCCCCAGCCACCAGGGGCAGCCTCCACCAGGCCCCCACTCATGTCTCCCACCACCCCCACCCCCCAGCCACCAGGGGCACCCTCCACCAGGCCCCCACTCATGTCTCCCACCACCCCCGACCCCCAGCAGTGCAGGGGCACCCTCCACCAGGCCCACACTCATGTCTACCACCACCCCCACCACCCAGCAGTGCAGGGGCACCCTCCACCAGGCCCCCACTCATGTCTCCCACCACCCCCACCCCCCAGCCACCAGGAGCACCCTCCACCAGGCCCCCACTCATGTCTCCCACCACCCCCACCCCCCAGCCACCAGGGGCACCCTCCACCAGGCCCCCACTCATGTCTCCCACCATCCCCACCCCCCAGCCACCAGGGGCACCCTCCACCAGGCCCCCACTCACGTCTCCCACCACCCCCACCACCCAGCCACAGGGGGCACCCTCCACCAGGCCCCCACTCATGTCTCCCACCACCCCCACCCCCCAGCCACCAGGGGCACCCTCCACCAGGCCCCCACTCATGTCTCCCACCATCCTCACCCCCCAGCCACCAGGGGCACCCTCCACCAGGCCCCCACTCACGTCTCCCACCACCCCCACCACCCAGCCACAGGGGGCACCCTCCACCAGGCCCCCACTCATGTCTCCCACCACCCCCACCCCCCAGCCACCAGGGGCACCCTCCACCAGGCCCCCACTCATGTCTCCCACCACCCCCACCCCCCAGCAGTGCAGGGGCACCCTCCACCAGGCCCACACTCATGTCTCCCACCACCCCCACCACCCAGCAGTGCAGGGGCACCCTCCACCAGGCCCCCACTCATGTCTCCCACCGCCCCCACCCCCCAGCAGTGCAGGGGCACCCTACACCAGGCCCCCACCCATGTCTCCCACCACCCACACCCCCCAGCCACCAGGGGCAGCCTCCACTAGGCCCCCACTCATGTCTCCCACCACCCCCACCCCCCAGCCACCAGGGGCACCCTCCACCAGGCCCCCACTCATGTCTCCCACCACCCCCACCCCCCAGCAGTGCAGGGGCACCCTCCACCAGGCCCCCACTCATGTCTCCCACCACCCCCACCACCCAGCAGTGCAGGGGCACCCTCCACCAGGCCCCCACTCATGTCTCCCACCACCCCCAGCCCCCAGCCACCATGGGCAGCCTCCACCAGGTCCTCACAATCCCCAATCATGTGCGTTATGGTCAGCCTCCACAGCCAAAAAGCCCTACCAAGTAACCCATTCACCCACATGGAAATGGAAATTACATGTTACACCCCCAATGTTCATAAAGCTAATGAACCCATGTCCGTCACACACAATGGTTGCAATTGAATGGGAAAACACCCAACATGACATGCATGAAACCAATGAGATGATACCACACAGTGAAGTATGAAAACAAAATTGTATTAAAAAAAATAAGAATGCAAAAGAAGTGAAACAAACTACAATGGCAATGAAAAAAAGATAAGCTGCATGTCCGTTTAAAAAAATAAAAACACCAAATCCTAATCCAAAAAAATGTTGTCCAAAGTCAAATGAAAAATAAAATCAATCCAATGAAGAACTATGTACAAAACTTCCAAGGGTCCATGAGCCCAACTGAACAAAGGAAACCTACAAAAAACCCTAACTAAAATGCAACTATTTACAAAAAGTGGAGCAGTGTCCGTCGACTCCAAATCATAAGAACAAACAAAGGAAACCTAAAACTAAAGAACTATATACAAAGGCGGCGGGCAAGTCCAGCGGCTCACTCCGTGGTGTTCCGGGCCAGGGCATCATCGAACTCCTGTTCGATGTCCCGGAGGCGGTCCTGTTCCATGGCCCCGAGGGTCCGCAGGGACGACGCCGTGTCCTCCTCCAACCCCCTGCGGATTGCCTCGAGGCACTCGGCCCGCCTCAGGGCCCTCCGCATGGAGTTCTCCGCCCTGACCATTGTAAGCCGCGCCTCTTCCGCCCGCCGCCACTCCGCATCTATGGCGTGGCCCAACCGCTGCCACACGGAAGACACTCTCTGTCCTGGGTCCTCCTGCCCTCCGGCCGATGCCTGCCCCTCCGATGTCGAAGGCCCCGAGCCTTCATGGCTCCCACCATGTTGCTGCTGCTGCTCTGCCTCTGCCCGTGCACTGTCTCCTGCTGCCTGCACATCCTCCGCCGGCTGGGGTGCAGTCGTAGATGTGGCCACCCCTGCTGGACGTCCGACTCCCGACTGTGGCAGGGATGCCTCCTCCACCAGCCTGGCCGCACCGTCAGAGGCAGCTCCACAGGGCACCCAGGTGTCAGATATCCTGAAGCACGGTTCCGTGTTGACCCGTCGTGAAGTATATATTTCTTCCTACCAATGTGATTCTCAGGAGTACGAAAGGACAGACTGAGAAACTAATTGATCGGAAGATGTGTAGAGTCGTTGGGATCCGTAGAGTTGAGCGGACCGCAAACTTCCCGATAGATGGAGAATCCAGGTTCCTTTCAACGACTGCAGAATATTACACTGATTAACAATCAAATACACCCCTTTCCGGATAAACTTTAAATCAATAGTTAACAGACTAACCTGAAGAAAGCGGGTTTTAAACCAGAAGTGTTTCATGTAAGAATGTCCTCATTACAGGGAAATCTGGAGACCATAAGAAGAGAAAATACAATCAGTACCAGATAGTAAGTGAGTAGAGAATGGTAATGAAAGTTAGGTTTCTTACCCTGGTTACCCTGGAAATGGTCGTCTCTGGCAGCAGATCCCCTTCTCCTTTTCGGTACGGACTGTGTGATGGTATCAGCCCCGCCTGTCCGACGAACCAATTAATCCAATGGAGCACGGAAGTCACTAGTCCAGCAACAACCTATTCCCGCCGGCACGAGGACGCCTAAAAGGTGCTCAGGAAGTCTCTAGTCCAGCACCTAGCCTATTCCCGCCGGCACGAGGACGCCTACAGCACCCTGGAGGAAAGGACAGGGAAGGAATAGGAGGGGAAGAGGAAGGAAGGAAAGAAGAAGGTAAGAGGTCTCCCAACCTTCAAGGTCCAAAGTCGACTTAACCAAACCACTAGGCAAGAATAACCAAAAAACAATCCGAGGTCAAAATGCTAGAACAGGTAAGGGCAATCCGTGAGCAAATCCAATAAACGTAATCCGAGATCAAAAACCCACCAAAACTTTCAAACTAGAAGAGCCGCTGTCAATAAGGGATCAGAAGCAGCGAGAAGTAGGCGCCGGGCCATTAAGTACCTGAACTACCGGCAACAAGATGGTCACGTGACCCTGAACGTTTCCTGTCACGTGGAAGACGCCGCGCCCACTGACGTAACCTCCATGGCAACTTCCACGTGAGGCGTCGGGAACTACGTTCCCGATGAAAACGTCTACCGCGAGTAGAGTGTGGATAAGGCAAGCCCGCCTCCTGTCCGATGTTCGAGCGTGACAGGCGCTTTTGGCTACGCGAAGACAAGAGAAACGAAGGGGTATCACAAGACCTGAGGCGTTTTCTGACAGTATCCTCCCCCAAAGGACCCCCATGCCCCCGTGAGGCCAGAAACCGGGATACCAACAACGGGGCATGCACATTCTGCTCTGGTTCCCATGTCCGATCTTCCGGACCGTAACCCTTCCAATCCACTAAGAAATACCTGGTACCACGGGAAACATTGGAATCAAGAATGGAATTGACTTCATACTCCTCTACCCCTTGAACCAGTATCGGAGACGGAGAAGCCACTACCCTGGTACTGTCCACACAAGGCTTAACCATGGACACATGAAAGACCGGATGTATCCTCCAAGAGCACGGCAAATCCAACTTGACTACCAATGGACTCAAGACCTCCTTAACCACATAAGGACCGACAAAACGAGGCAACAAACATCGTCGTCCTGGAATACGTAGATTCTTTGTGGACAACCATACCCGCGAACCTGGAACGTAAGTGGGTGCAGGACGGCGATTCCGATCCGCGTACTTCTTTGCCTGCTCTTGAGCTTGTTCCAGATGTTCCAGCACCCTATCACGGACCAGAGACAGGTCCTTGATACAGGACTGAACTGCCGGGCAATCCGCAGGTAGTTTCCAATCAAGAGGAAGGGTGCGTGGGTGTTGCCCATATAAGGCATAAAATGGCGATGTTCCCGTAGATGAATGGCTAGAATTATTATAGGCGAATTCCGCTAATGGAAGAACGGCTAACCAGGATTCCTGATGTTGAAGGATGAGACACCTGAGATACTGCTCCATAGTAGCGTTCACCCGCTCTGTTTGACCATCAGTCTGGGGATGGAATGCTGTGGAACACCGTTCATCCACCCCTAATGAGGACATAAGATGTCTCCAGAAGCGTGATGTAAACTGTGACCCTCTGTCCGAAACCACAATCTCCGGTAATCCAAAAACCCTGAAGACATGTCGCAAGAACAGCTCCGCCAGCTTAGTAGCTGATGGCAACCCTTGGCAGGGAACAAATAGAGACATTTTTGAAAAGCTGTCAACCACTACCCATATAGTATCAAAACCGTCGATCAAAGGCAACTCCACCACAAAATCCATGGTAATCATCGCCCATGGTTTGGCCGGTACTGGTAATGGTTGGAGTAACCCCATGGGTTTCGCCGAATGGGATTTACATTGGGCACAGATGGCGCAGGTCGAGATATACTGCGAGACATCTCTTCGCATAGAGGGCCACCAACACCAGCGTTTGAGGAGTTCGAGGGTCTTCTGTGAACCAGGGTGTGCTGCGATCGCGGCATCGTGACATAATGAAATAGCTGCACACCGGGTATCCTGATTAGGCATAAAGACACGACCCTGGACATATGGAAGACCATGCCAAATATCCATGTTATATTCTGCCAATTCTGCGGGCTCTTTATCAACCCAGGTCTGAAGCGTTGATTTCAAAGTGGGTTGTAGAACACAACTACAAACCACTTGTGTTGGTAACAACAACGACCCATCCTGTGGACGTGAAACCTCATTCCCCAAGCTTCTGGATAGAGCGTCAGCCTTGGAATTAAGAACACCTGGGCGATAAGTCAACGTAAAGTTGTACATAGAAAAGAACTCATGCCAGCGGGCATGTCTCGCAGTGGTACACGTCAAGGACTGCAATGCCAACAGGTTTCTGTGGTCAGTAAAGACCTGGACCGGTACTTCCGTACCAAGAAGATGATGTCGCCAGACCATAAATGCGTCCCTAACGGCCAACAGTTCCCGTTCGGTTACAGTATAATTGCGCTCATAGGGCGTTAACTTGCGTGAATGATAAGCGACTGGATGTAATTCCCCGGTATCAGCGCATGTCTGGGATAGGATAGCTCCTACCGCAACATCCGAAGCATCAGCTTCGATGACGAAGGGACGTTGGACATTTGGATGCAGCAAAACAGGAGCTGTAGTGAATGCAGCCTTTAAAGACTCAAAGGCTATTTGGGCTTTATCGTTCCATAGATAGGGTTTCTTGTTACTGGTCAATTCGGTGAGGGGTGCAGCAATAGAAGAGAACTGTCTAATGAACCACCTGTAAAAGTTAGAAAACCCCAGAAACGATTGCAACTCTTTCCTTGAAGTTGGTACAGGCCAGTTTAAGACCGCCTTTACCTTACTGCTACTCATCTGCACTCCTTTGTTGGTGATATCATAACCAAGGAATTCGACCTGATTTGCATGGAATACACATTTTTCCAACTTGACAAACAGGTGATGCTCCCGCAAGCGTTGTAAGACTTCTGCAACATGTCGTACATGATCTTCCATAGATGGCGAATAGATAAGTATATCGTCTAGATAGACGATAACAAACCGGTCGATCATGTCCCGCAGAACGTCGTTGATGAAGTTCTGGAATGTGGCCGGGGCATTGCAAAGCCCGAATGGCATCACCAAGTACTCGAATAGGCCATATCGAGTCTTGAAGGCGGTTTTCCACTCGTCCCCTCGACGTATCCGGACCAAGTTGTAAGCACCCCTTAAATCCAACTTGGTGAAGTATTCCGAAGACCCTAACTGATCCAGTAAGACAGAAATCAGCGGAATCGGGTACTGATTTCGGATAGTACCTGCATTGAGCTCCCGATAATCAATACAAGGTCTTAAGTCACCCTCCTTTTTAGGTACAAAGAATAGCGGTGACGCAAATGGAGAGTGAGAAGGCCGAATGAAACCTAACTCAAGGGCTTTATCCAAATATTCCTTAAGGACGACTTCTTCCTTTTGGGTAAGGGAATAAATTCGTCCCGATGGTGTCTTAACATCTGGTTTGAGAACAATTGGGCAATCGTAGGGCCGATGAGGCGGCAGAATCTCCGCTTTCCCTTTGTCAAAAACATCCTGATAACTTGTGTATTCGACAGGCAATACGGTGTTAACAATTGCTCCAATGGTAACCACAGCGTCCAACAAAGCCCGACTAGGAGCTTCAGACGCTTCATACATAGCCTGTACTGTATTGCATGATCGAAGACATTGCTGAGAACTGAAAGCGATAACCCCGGCCTCCCAGTTGATGACCGGATTATGAAGCTTGAGCCACGGTAAACCCAGGATTAGTTTATATTGCGGTGCCATAATGACGTCGAATGTGATGGTTTCCGAATGCTCAACACCAATGGTTAACAATAACGGAACGGTATGTTCAGTAACAAGCCCGGAAAGAAGGGTTGATCCGTCAACGGCATTGACAACCTCAGGAACACTCTTTGACAATAAGGGAATACCCCGTTCCTGAACATATTGGGCGTCGATGTAGTTACCAGTTGCCCCAGAGTCAAGAACAGCTAGCGAACTCCAAGGCGTGACCTGGTCATAACTTAACATAGCGTCAATATAAAAGGGTGTGGACAACAAGGAACCCTGCATGGAAGAGCTCGGCGTAGGGGTTCCTTCTACGACCGGGCTTTGGCGTTTCCCGACTTGCGGGGTCTCTTTGGGCATGCACTGAGTAGATGACTCGCGGAACCGCAATAAAAGCACAGATTGTTCCGTCTGCGATGTTCTCTTTCTTCCGAAGTTAACGGGCCCCTTACTGCCCCGATTTGCATCGGTTCGTCACCGCCAGAAACAGGAATCGGGGAAACGGTAGTATTGACTGGAACTACTCTCTTCTCCCCTTTTCTTTCGGCGCGTCGGGCATCAATCTGAAGTACTAGGTCCAAGAAATCAGGAAAGGACGTTGGAACCACCGGAACCGTGGCTATAGTATCTTTCAATGAATCTGATAATCCTTTATAGAACAGGGCTGCCTTTTTATCTTCCGGCCAACCAGTCTCAGCAACCAACTGGTTAAATTTAGCCAAATACGACAACAAAGGAGTATCCCCCTGACGGAGACTCAACAATTCCAGATCCGTGGCTTGAGTCTTGTAGCGAGTATCAAACACCCTAGTCATGGCATTGATCAATGCATCGCAGTCGAACAATAGCGGACTGCCTTGTTCCAAAAAAGGATTAGCCCAAACAGCAGCCATACCACCGAGATTAGATAAGACAAAGGCAGCTTTAGTAGTCGCATCAGGAAAAGAGGTAGGCCGACACAAGAAATGCAACCTGCATTGGTTAACGAAAGTCCGAAAGGATTTAGGATCCCCAGTGAATCTTTCTGGGGGAGCAAGCGGAAACTGAGCGGCCATGTACACATGCGTGGAGTCAGATCTGACCGATGGCCCTGCCTGACCTGAAGCGGAAGCGGAGGCCAAAGACGGAGAGCCTGTAACCACTTCCCTGATACCAGCTTGCATTTCGTCAATGCGCCGGTGGGTGTCAGCCTGGGCCGCCGTCAAATCGGCACGTAAGTCGGCCACCAACTGAACCAAAACGGCCAACGGGTCATTCGCGGCATCCATGATAAGGCTTCTGATTCTGTCAGATATCCTGAAGCACGGTTCCGTGTTGACCCGTCGTGAAGTATATATTTCTTCCTACCAATGTGATTCTCAGGAGTACGAAAGGACAGACTGAGAAACTAATTGATCGGAAGATGTGTAGAGTCGTTGGGATCGGTAGAGTTGAGCGGACCGCAAACTTCCCGATAGATGGAGAATCCAGGTTCCTTTCAACGACTGCAGAATATTACACTGATTAACAATCAAATACACCCCTTTCCGGATAAACTTTAAATCAATAGTTAACAGACTAACCTGAAGAAAGCGGGTTTTAAACCAGAAGTGTTTCATGTAAGAATGTCCTCATTACAGGGAAATCTGGAGACCATAAGAAGAGAAAATACAATCAGTACCAGATAGTAAGTGAGTAGAGAATGGTAATGAAAGTTAGGTTTCTTACCCTGGTTTCCCTGGAAATGGTCGTCTCTGGCAGCAGATCCCCTTCTCCTTTTCGGTACGGACTGTGTGATGGTATCAGCCCCGCCTGTCCGACGAACCAATTAATCCAATGGAGCACGGAAGTCACTAGTCCAGCAACAACCTATTCCCGCCGGCACGAGGACGCCTAAAAGGTGCTCAGGAAGTCTCTAGTCCAGCACCTAGCCTATTCCCGCCGGCACGAGGACGCCTACAGCACCCTGGAGGAAAGGACAGGGAAGGAATAGGAGGGGAAGAGGAAGGAAGGAAAGAAGAAGGTAAGAGGTCTCCCAACCTTCAAGGTCCAAAGTCGACTTAACCAAACCACTAGGCAAGAATAACCAAAAAACAATCCGAGGTCAAAATGCTAGAACAGGTAAGGGCAATCCGTGAGCAAATCCAATAAACGTAATCCGAGATCAAAAACCCACCAAAACTTTCAAACTAGAAGAGCCGCTGTCAATAAGGGATCAGAAGCAGCGAGAAGTAGGCGCCGGGCCATTAAGTACCTGAACTACCGGCAACAAGATGGTCACGTGACCCTGAACGTTTCCTGTCACGTGGAAGACGCCGCGCCCACTGACGTAACCTCCATGGCAACTTCCACGTGAGGCGTCGGGAACTACGTTCCCGATGAAAACGTCTACCGCGAGTAGAGTGTGGATAAGGCAAGCCCGCCTCCTGTCCGATGTTCGAGCGTGACAGGCGCTTTTGGCTACGCGAAGACAAGAGAACCGAAGGGGTATCACAAGACCTGAGGCGTTTTCTGACACCAGGTGACTGATGGGTGGGAAGATGGCACAGAGGACGACTGGCGCGTAGGGGGTCCAGTTGAGGAGGGGGTCGGAGCAAGCCCCACCATACGGAGGAATCCGGCCTGGTTGACCTGTCCCAGCAGGCTGACACGGTCAACGAGCCATTCGAGATGACGTGCAGTCTCTCCATGAAAAGACTGCAGGTCACCTCGCATGGCCCGTTGACGCAACGCTACACCAGCCAGGACAGGCTCAACCCGGACCTGGATAGCCATGTCCGCAGGCAGAGGAAGGCCAGTTGACGTCAGCTCATCCCCTGCCTGAAAACGGGTCTGGACGTAGGCATCCCTGCTGGTGCAAGATGATGCAGGGACAGGATCGGGGACAGGATTGCACACAGGCACCTCCACGGCGGCCTGTGCTGCCTCCTGTCCCTGGTCCTGCACTGCACCACTAGCACCAGTGGGATCCCCACCTCCAGACCCCGTCTCTGGTGCTCGTATGGCCTCCTCCTCCACCAAACCCCCCACCAACCTGGATGACTCCGTGCCATCTTCCCCTGTTGGGCCCTGTGGGGTCCCAGCTGCCCCTTCTGCTGCCGAGGAGTCCAACTCCAACCTCTGCCTCTTGGACCTCCCCCCGGCAGCTGCGGCCTGGGACGCGGCACCAGACTCCTCACTCCCCGACGAGATGACAACATGGGAGGGGAGCCGGGCCTTGCGTCTCCGGCTGGCGGTGGGATCCCCGCCGCTGTGCTCCACAGCACCTTCTCCGCCCTCTTCATCAGTTGACGCTGCAAACAGAGAGAAATAAAACACAGGCATCAGGGCACTGTACAATGGACACATACACACATGACAGTTGCATATGAGTGGCATTGGCAAACCTCAGACATGTCATCACAATCCCCAACACACATGTCATTACAACTCGCACACATGAGCCATACCACAGCCATATCGCAACTGCCACCACCATCCCTACACATACAACAGCATGAGCAGCCAAAGGTGAGCCCGACATCACATGCAACACAGGAAGTGCACCACACATGTACACACACCACCACACTTGCATGCATGTGTACACCTCTGCCAAGTTTCGCACTGTTCAGACGGGCATCCATGTCACATCTGCCAATCAGGCTTCCACATACCGCTGTCACATGCATCCATGTTGCATCACTGTTGCACCCTTGTCAAATACACACACATGCACATGTACACAGGTCTGATACATGCAGCCGAAAACAACATACATGCGTGACATCACGGACATGTCTACTTACATACACATTCATCCAAACATGTGTGCCCACACAACTGCATTTGGCATGCAAGCCTACACACACAAGCACCATCCATGTCTCACACATTACAGCCCTCGCATGTGTCAGCCCCACGGCCCTGTACACCCCCACCCATACTCGACCCCATACAAACAGATGTGCAACCTGCACACTACCGAATAATCACCACACGCACTGCTCACAATCAGGATGCATGTACACTCACCGCTCGAATCCAGACGGGTCTGCTTCTCTAGGACCTGGACGTGGAGCGCTGGGGATATGCGTTCCAGGACCCTCATCTGTTCTTCCGACCAGTGGCCCCGGCGCCCCTTGGCACCCGCTGCCTCATCAAGAGGTGCCGGGCCTTGTTCAGGGTCCTGGACCTGAAGTCCTCCCAGCGCTTCCTGACATGTTGTAAGTCGCGGACTGCCACCCCCTCCGCGTTGATGGCAGTCACGATGTCAGTCCAGATCCGAGTCCGTCCTTCCTTGTCGGCGCGGGAACTTCCGAAGAGGGCATCATACTGCCCCAGGACTTGCCCCACCAGGACACCAACTTCGGTGGCACTGAAGCTGGTGCCCCTCTGCCTCTCTGGCCGGGGGTTGTCAGTGGTCACAGATGGTGTTTGCCCCGACATGACAACCCCAGAGGCAGGAGTAGGTGGGCAACTGGGTCCTGGGGCTGGGCTGTGGAGCGATGGAATCCCAGTCGGGAGTCGTCGGTTCCAGCAGGGGTGGTCACAGCAACAGCACCCCTGGCTGATGTGCAGGCAGCAAATGGCAGTGCACGTGGGCAGCAGGCAGTCAGGCAGCAGCAGATGACAGGTGGGAGCGTGCTTGGGGTTCTAGGGGGCAGTAGTTCGGCCTTCTGGGCAGGAGCGTGGTCTTCCGTGTGCATACGCGTGGCCAGCTTGATACGGAGTGATTTGGCACGTGAAAAATCTGCACGTCAGCGTGTAATTCGAGGAAAGGCCCTTAGCGCGTAAGCGCGTCTGCACGCATACGCATTTTCATTGGACAGAAGGCCCCTCAAGCGCAAGCGCCCCTGTGACGTGACGCGTACAGACGTGCATGCGCATTTCAGCGCGCGTGAAAAACTGCACGTCCGCGTGTAATACGAGGAAAAGACCATGCGCGTATGCACGGCAGCACGCATATGCGATGTCATTGGACCAAAGACCCTTAGCGCGTAAAGGCATCGCCAGCGTATGCGCGTCTATGAAGTCACGTGCACGTTGAATTGGGCACACGTTTGAAAATGTTGCGTGTTAAAAAAATGAAAGACACGTCAAAGCGTGTAATTGGTGGGAATGGGCCTAGCGCGCACACGCGGCAGTGACAAAGCGTGTAATTGGTGGAAATGGCCCAAGCGCGTACACGCCGCGTAAGTGACGCTGGACGGGTGGGCCTGTATAAATGGTCCGTGTAGAACATCATTTCCTTCTACGTGCTTTTCGTGGAGAGCGAGTGGGTGAATTCTGTACTTCTTGTCGTTTCACACGCGATTTACTTCACAGTGTTTCAAGTTCGTATTCCCTGTTACCTCTGACAGCTTTTTCTCTTTTTTCTCTTTTACTGGTTTACCTGGGCCTGTTCCCTCAAACAGTGTTCCCTTCTACTGTTGTCCTGTCTCCTCAGACAGCGTACAAATCTTCTTTTGGCGGGGGTGTTGCCAACCAAACGCGCTCCTTTTTCACGATCTTTTACCTGGCAGACAGTGAGTCACGCACGTATCTAACATCTGTGCTTGCCCCGTGTGTCGCCTACCCCTTCAGAGGTCATTCTAGGCTGCGTGTGACACGCATACGTTCATTCTTGTGTTACTGGGTGCCACAGCGTAGTACAGGTTTTTCTTTCTGCACACGTGGTCTAGGAGGGGTTGTGTGCACATCATCTCCCTTTTTTGGGGCTCTTGTGCGTAGCGTGACCCGTCATCTTTCACCAGGGGTTACATTCAGCCTTGCTAGAGCACTAGGGTACAATTACCATCTGGTACCCTACCCCTTTGACCCCCAATTGCCCAGGACAATAGTTTACAGCCACTCCCATACGCACATTAACATCAGTGCCATGGCTGGGAGGCGAGGATTCCGTATGGGTGGCAAAGGTGGAAGAGCCACAAGTGGTGGCCGTGGTGGATCCGGTAGGGGACGTGGTCGTTACTTGCAGGGTGAGCCTGTCCCCCATGTGTGGAGGACCAGTCAAGGGCACCCATAATCCCCCCCCTCCCGTTGAGGCTGATGTGGCTGACACCATCCATGCTCAGCCCTTGTTGGACCAGCCCATTGTGGCACCAGACCTGGCTGACTCCATGGCTGACTTCCAGGTCAGCAGGCCTATGACACGTGCGCTGGTGCACGTTGATGTCATCATGCCACGTGCATCTGGGGCAGCAAGGTCATCTGCTGCCCCAAGTAGGAAGGGCGGAGAGGCTGCAGGGGCAGCTGCGGCTCGTATCCACCCCAGCTCTCACACACCCAGCCAGGACAGTATCGGTCCTAGTCCATCCTGCTGACATTCCCCCTGACACCATTACACTTGAGCCAATGCCTGCACCAACTCCCATGCTGAGTGTGCAATCCCACACTCCTGATACAGAGTCCACCAGGGCTCCTGCCCCTAGTGTCCAGAGCGGCGCAGGACACTCAGGATCACCACCACCTTCCAAGCGGAAGAGGAAGAGTGCTCGTCCGGCACAGGCTGATGCCCCAGACACGGCTACACAGTTCGGCCCGTCGAGGAAGCCCAGCTTCACGGATGACGAACTGAATGCACTTGTCGAGTATGTGTCCGCACATGATAACGAGATGGTCATTGTTGCAGGATCCAAGACCACACCTGCACAACACCAGGCACACTGGCAGACCGTTGCAGACATCGTAAGTGCCCTTGGAATCGTGAGGCGCACAGCCAATGATTGCTATAAGGGCTGGAATGACCTAAAGCGCAGGGCAAAGAGTAAGCTGGCCTCAAGTCATGCCGCAACTCTAGTGACTGGAGGTGGGTCTCCAGTAGTAGACATGGAAATCAATCCACATGAGTCAGTCGCTGGGACCTACGTCACGGAGGAACAGATCCAAGGCGTGGGAGATCTGCCTGATTACGAGGCATTGTCCGGTGAGTGCACATGCATGTGTGTGTCATCCATGTGCATGGTGTGTGTGTGAGGGCTTCTGTTTGTGTGCCAGGTGAGAGTGTGTGCGCCTGAGTCGTATGGGTCAGCCATGTGCTTCATGCAATACATCCTGCGCAGCTGCATTTGGCCATAGCAGTATCCCTTCTGCCAACAGTAGACATCTAGCCCAACTGCACGCCAGTTGCCCTTGAAGTGTCACCTTGCCACAACATTGTTGCTTATTTTTCACTGTTCATTCAGTCAGATTGTTTGCATTCCACCACTTTTACTAGGCATTTCGCAGTCCTCTAGTCACATGTCTGCCATGGCTATGGTAAAGTGGAGTGACTTTGTTACCTGGATATCATTTGTTCACACATGTCCCTGTGCAATTGGACCATTTTGGACTGGCAGCTCCAGGAGAAAAATCTGACCTGTTTGAATTAGAAAAGCTATTACATGCGGGAACTGGACTGAATGAATAGGTGCTGCCCTCCTCTCCATCTTCACTCAATAGCAATGGTGCATGCCATCTGGGTGATGGCATGTGTGTTTCACCTGGCAATCACAGGCCAATGTGTGATGCCACTGCCAGGCAGCATGCAGAAAATGTGTTCATCTTCCATCTTGGTGTCATCAATGTGTGCCATTTGCCTCCCCTTCATACGCAGTAAGGGTGCATGCATGGGAGGGTTTTAGTCATGTGGGACATGTGTCAATGAAGTACTGGTTCTCTTGCTTCTCAGCCCTCATTGTGTGCCATGGTGCTAATGCCTGTTTCCATTTCTTTGTTTTTATGTCTTTGCAGGGGAAGACGCACCTGATACTGCTGGGGTTGTGGAGATGGTGCAGACCCAGGAGGGGTCCGAGGGCCGACCAACCACCAGTGAGGGACGTGGTGTGGTGGTGGGTGAGAACCCACAAGTGCTGCAGGTCGTGCTCTCAAGGGGTGTCTCTGGCTGCACCTCCCCCGAGCTGTACTCAGGTGTTGATTCGGATGAGACCTACGTGCCGTCGCAGGTGAGTGTTCCAGGGAGGGATTCTGTTCTGTCCCACCCACCTGCACCAGGGTCAGAACCCTCAATGGGGATGTCAGTGTTGGCAGCTACGCCTTTGGTGGTTACGGATGCAGGGTCACACTCCGCGACATCTGATCCTGTTCCTGGGCCAGCAGATCAGAGGGGGAATGCAGTCCTGCAGCCTCAGGCAGTGCCGGCACAGCAAGGCGCAGTTCGCCTTGCCCCAGACAGGTGTGGTGCCCGCCGACGTGGTGGCCGTACGCCACCTGGCAATACCGCATGGGAGCAATCCATTTACGGTATGGCAACCCAACAGGCAGCATCATCCGAGATGATGGCTCAGGCCATGGATAGGGTGGCCACTTCCATTGTCCCCCCTAAAAGGCTGATGGAGCGACTACAGCAGGCAACCGACTTCATCTGCCAGTCACACAGGGAGGACATGTTGGCGTCCAACAGGGACAGGCGGGCGGCACTGGCGACTCTGCAGGAGGCCATCTCCTTAGAGTCCCAGGGCCACAGGGAAGCCCTGAGGCAGGAGCTCCTTCACCTCAGGACGACTCTTGTTGAGCTTGAGGCTTCAACACACCAAAGGACAGAACAGCAGCTGGAGCGTCTCACCCGTACGCTCTCAGCTGAGATGCAGGCAACGAGGGCGGAGGTCCGGGCATCCCGTGAGTTGTTGCATGGGGACCTCCGCACACTCATCCTCCAGAACGAGACCTACCACACCCGCATGCTTGCAGCCATGGAGGAACAGACTAGGGCCTTGCGTGGGCTGCCTCCCATAGTGCAACCACCTCCGGATGCAGCTGCACAGGGTGATAATAGCGACAGCAGTGATACTCCCACAATAGGGTAGCCGTGTGGGCCATGAGCCCATGGAGGTGTTTTTTTTTCCCAGGATCCACACAGGTGGGTTTTGGTGTGCACCCTGTCCTCGGACCTCCTGGGTGGCCTCCCCAACCCCCCCGGGACCATCAATGGCCATTTTTGATTTTTTTATTTTTATTTTTATTTTTAATTATTTTTTTCCCAATTTTTTTGGGACAATTTCTTGCCTTCCGTGGTTCCTGTGGGCATACGCTGCATTGTGGCTGGGCACATGCAGGCTTGTCATGTATTTGGTTCAGATGCTTGGGTTTGAGTCACACACACCCCTCCTGCTTCCCGTTTCCATGGGCTTGCAAAGGGTGTGCCCAAGTGACATTGACGTACATGGTGACATTGGACTCCCACTACATGTGTGGGTAGTCTAGTCAATACTGTGTATACATTCCTAGTGCATATTGCTGTTGTGTTGTACACTGCATGTTGCATTGATGTGTAACTCATCATCTGTGTCTACCTCCCAATTTGCAGGTCCCTTCCTCATGTCTACACAAGGCCCTCTAGTTTGGAGATGGGGTCCATGTTGGCAGCAGTGCACCTACAACTCTACATGGCGCCAACACTGCACAGTTGGTAGTGGTGGGAGTGCAGGCATTTCCAGGTGGTGAGACTACTAATTTATTACATTTGTGATGTCATGTTAATGGTAGTACCTGCTCAAGTTTGTTGTTGGTCCTGCATTACTGTGAGCATTTCAGGTGTTGCAAGTTTCAATTAGGGACACTGTACATTGTGACACTAGTGTCATGTTGTGGGGATTACTTTGTTTACCTGCAAATAGCATGACATGGCACGGTGTGTCGTGTGGCGGTGCTGGGGATGGGTTGGCTGACATGGCACTGTCCTCTTGTTGCATTTTGCAAGTGGGTATTCATTTTAGCTGCTTGAATGTGTTTCTTCACAAAACTGCATTGGTGGTGTCTGTGTGGGTAGGGATGCACACATTGTAACACTTCCAGGTGAACAATCTCAGGCTGATATGGTTTTCACGGTTGATTCTCCAGACATTCAGGATCAGTGTCAGGTTGAGTCATCATTGATTGTCAGATGGAATGTGCCAGGGCAGTGTGCACTCCACAGGGGTGTGATTTCTATGTGAAGTAATTAGCCACTAGCTGTGTACGGGCTGCCTCCCCCGTGCCCTTTCCCCTCCCATGCGCAGCGGCTGTGCATGTGGTTGGGGATGTGGGGCCACCACCATGTCCACGGCCAGGCCCCGGCGTGTTGCAACGTTGTGCAGGACACATGCTGCCACTATGATCCTGCACACTACTGGGGGAGCGTACAACAGCTGCCCGCCAGAACGGTCAAGGGAGCGAAAGCGTGACTTTAGCACTCCGAATGTGCGCTCCACTATGCCCCGGGTTGTAATGTGGGCTGTGTTATATCTTACCTGGGGTTGCGTGGTGGGGTTCCGAATTGGCGTCATCATGTGGGGGCTGAGAGGGTAGGCACTTTCCCCTGTGGAGGTGGTGATTGGTATCATTGGTGGGGTTGTGACCTTGCTCAGTATCTGACATGCATGCATGTGCAGTGGCATTCATACTCACCAAGCAGCCATGTATCGCCATGCCGCCCAGCTTCTAGGTCCCGGCTTAGGGTGGACATTCGGTAAATGAAGCTGTCGTGGGTGGACCCGGGATAGTTGGCATATACGGAGGTGATGATTCCCTTGGCATTATGATGCACGTTGATGGAATGCCAGTGCTTGCGGTTCCTATAGATGTGCTCTGATGCCCTGGGGGGACGTAGAGCCACATGGGTGCAGTCGATGGCACCTAGCACTTTGGGGAATCGTGCCACACCCTAAAAATCCAGGGCGGCAGCATGCCTTTCTGCAGGTGTTCTGGGCAGGTATATGTGCCTGCGGACTGATGGGCTTGCAGTGATGATGTTCAAGACCTGGTGTAGGCAGCGTGACTGGGTGGCCTGTGATACCCCACCCACTATGGCACTTGTCCGCTGAAATGATCCAGTGGCTAAGAAGTGCAGTACATTGAGGACCTTCTCCAGGGGGGTGAGTGCTTGGGAGCACAGGGTGGGTGATGTGAGGTCATCCTCCCACTCACTCACCAGGTCCAGTATTATGTGTGGTGGAAACCTGTACCTCCCATACACCTGGTCATCAGGCATCCCGAAAAGGCTGGTTCTGGGTGTGAATATTCTGGCCCTGACTATCCTCCTCCTCCTCCTTTGGTAGCCCACGCCCACTGCTGCTAGGAACGGTATGTTCATCCTGGGTCTGAGCTTGTTATTTTGTTAGCGCGCAAATTTATGCGTTGCGCGTGTTGTAGGCGAGCGTGTGACCCGCGCACCCCTGAAATCCAGTACCCAGTCCAATAGCGTGTGGAAATTCTAGCGCACCCCGGGATACAGGTGCACTGATGTACTTGCGTGTGTAAGTGCCCGCGCACCCCTGATATACACGTACATAGGCCAATCGCGTGTACGTGCTCTTTTGTCCAATTACACGCGATGACACTCTGACGTGCTGTCCAATTACATGCGATGACACTCTGACGTGCAGTCTTTCCACGTGTGCTCTGTCATCACGTGCTGTGTGGGAAACACCCGTGCGGGTCACGTCACAGACGCGCTTACGCGCTGAGGGCCTTTGGTCCAATAGAATCGCGTATGCGTGCTGACGCGCTTACGCGCTAAGGGCCTTTCCTCGAATTTCACGCTGACGTGCAGGATTTTCACACGCCAAATCACTCCGTATAAAGCTGGCCACGCGAAAACACACGGAAGACCACGCTCCTGCCCAGAAGGCCGAATTACTGCCCCCCAGTGCCCCGAGCAGCCTCCCACGTGCCATCTGCTGCTGCCTGCCTGCCTGCCTGCTGCCACCATGCCCTGCCATTTGGTGCCTGCACATCAGCCATCTGCAGGGGTCCAGTTGCTGTGTCCACCCCTGCTGGAACTGAAGACTCCCGACTGGGATTACATCGCTCCACAGCCCAGCCCCAGGACCCAGTTGCCCACCCACACCTGCCTCTGGGGTTGCCATGTCGGGCACTTCCACATCTGGCACCAGTGGCAACCCCAGGCCAGAGGGGCAGAGGGGCACCAGCTTCACTGCCACCGAAGTTGGTGTCCTGGTGGAGCATGTCCTAGGGCAGTATGATGCCCTCTTTGGATCGTCCCGTGCCAGCAAGGAAGGACGGGAGAGGATCTGGGCCGACTGTGTGGTTGCCATCAACGCGGAGGGGGTGGCAACCCGCGACATCCAGAAGATCAAGAAGCGCTGGGAGGACTTGAGGTCCAGGACCCTCGTGAAGGCCCGGCGCCTCGTGGAGGGGGGCCGGGGCCGCATGAGTTCCATCCAGATGAGGGTCCTGGAACGCATACGCCCAGCGCTCCACGGCCAGATCCTTGAGAGGGAGACCCGTCTGGAGTTGAGCGGTAAGTGTCCAAGCATTGCTGTGTGAGACAGGGCATGTTGCGGTGTGCTGGTTCTCTGATACTTGCCTGTATGTGTGACATAGGCCATGTATGCATGTATGTGTGCAGGGACATCATGGTGATGCATGTGCGACCAGTGATGTGTGAACCACATGGTTGTTGCATGTGTTTAAATGCCACATGGGGAGCCCTATGCAGATTTTAGACATGAGAGCATGCCAGTCTCTGTTCCTGGACATGGGTGGGGGTGAGGGATGGGTGCTGATGGCAGGTACATATATGGTAGCCATGTCTGTGTGCCTGACCTGCGTGTCTGTGACTTGTGCATGCCATGGATGCATGACACATGTGTGTGACAATGCACAGATTCACTGATGCAGCCTGGTTACCCTTGTATCCGCTGTGTTTGGGGTGTATGGGGCCAGATGGATGTGACTGAGTTGAAGTGTGTGCATGTGATAGGCATGACCCATGATGCATGTGAGTTCCATATCATGGTATGTTTCAAGAGTCCATTGGACATGTATGGAAATGTCCATGGCATGCACCATGCCTGTTACTGTGTGTGTTTTGCCTGGACTGACCCATGTGTTGTGGAGGGACATGATGGAAGTGTACTTTGACAGTGGTACTCATCTGCTATTGCTTCCTGTCTAGGGGACCATTGTACAGTACCCTGATGCTTGTGTTCTTTGTCTCCCTCTACGCAGCGGCTAGTGAAGAAGAGTGCGGAGACGGCGCTGTGGAGCAAGGCGGCGGGGATGCCCCCACGGCTGCAGCGGAAGGGGTGGGTGAGCCCCCACAGGGGCCTGCTACGGTGGAAGATGGTGAGGAGCCATCCAGGTTGGTGGTTTCCACAGAGGAGGAGGAGGCCGCCACAGAGGCACACATGGGGCCTGGTGGGGGCATCCCTGCTGGTGCAAGTGGTGCAGTCCAGGGCCAGGGGCAGGAGGCAGCACAGGTCACCGTGGAGGGGCCTGTGCATGTCTCTGTCCCTGACCCTGTGAGTGCACCACCATGCACCAGCAGGGTTGCCCCGTCCCAGGCCCGTCCGCAGGTAGAGGGGATGTCCATGTCACCTGACTCCCCTCCACCTGCGGACGAGGGGACCCGTGTCCGTATGGAGAAGGTCCTGATTGGGGTTGCGATGCGCGCGGGTACAATTCGTGATGACGTGCGTGCTTCCCGGGAGGAGCACGCACATCATCACGAAGAGCACCGTGCCGACGTGGCCCAATTAGGATCTTCCATGTTCGGGGGTTTCCTGCATGTGTCGGCCAATCTGGCGGCCCTCTCCTCCTCTTTGGAGGCTATACGCCAGTCGTTCTCCTTGCCATCTTCCGGCCCAGATGCCACCAGGGCCCCCTGTGGACCTGCCCTGACCTATGCAGCCAGCTCGGTGGGGATCCCATCCCTGCCACAGTCAGGAGTCGGAGGTCAAGCAGGGGTGGACACCACAGCAACTGTACCCCAGCAGATGGAGGATGTGCCGGCATCATCAGGCAGGGCACGTGCACAACGTCGTCGGTGGATTCCATCAGCCTGGATGCCATCGTGCTGGCAGAGGCAGTTGCGTCGGAGGCAGCAGCAGAGTCAACGTGGGAGGCATCATGGCTCGGGGCCATCAACATCGGAGGGGCAGGCATCGGCCGAAGGGCAGGAGGACCCAGGACAGGAAGTGTCTTCCGTGTGGCTGCGGTTGGGCTTGCAGATAGGTGCGGAGCGGCGGCGGGCGGAAGAGGAGCGGCTCATGATGGTCAGGGCAGAGAACTCCATGCGGAGGGCCCTGAGGCGGGCCGAGTGCCTCGAGGCAATCCGCAGGGGGTTGGAGGAGCAGATGGCGTCGTCCCTGCGGACCCTCGGGGCCATGGAACAGGACCGCCTCCGGGACATAGACGAGGAGTTTGATGATGCCCTGGCCTGGAACACTACGGAGTGAGCCGCTGGAGTTGCCCGCCGCCTTTGTATATAGTTCTTAAGTTTTAGGTTTCATTTGTTTATTCTTATGATTTGGAGTCGACGGACACAGCTCCACTTTTTGTATATAGTTGCTTTTTTGTTAGGGTTTTTAGTAGGTTTCCTTTGTTCAGTTGGGCTCATGGACCCTTGGATATTTTGTACATAGTTCTTCATTGGATTGTTTTATTTTTTAATTTTATTTTTTCTTCTCCATGGAGCAATGGTGTTTGGATTTTATTTTTTTTCTGTCGGATTGATTTTATTTTTAATGTGATTTTGAAGTACATTTTTTTGGGTTTTGGTGTTTTTCATTTTTTGGGACGGACATGCACCTTTTCTTTTTTTCATTTGCCTTGTAGTTTGTTTCATTTCATTTGCATTCATATTTTTTTAATACATTTTTGTTTTCATACTTCACTGTGTGGTATCATCTCATTGGTTTCATGCATGTCATGTTGGGTGTTTTCAAATTCATTTGCAACCATTATGTGTGACAGACATGGGTTCATTTGCTTTATGTACGTTGGGGGTGTAACATGTAATTTTCATTTCCATGTGGGTGAGTGGGTTACTTGGTAGGGCCTTTTGGCTGTGGAGGCTGACCATTACGCACATGGTTGGTGATTGTGAGGACCTGGGTACAGGGGGACATGAGTGGGGGCCTGGTGGAGGGTGCCCCTGGATGCTGGGGGGTGAGGGTGCAGGGGGACATAAGTGGGGGCCTGGTGGGGGCTGCCCCTGGTGGCTGGGGGGTGGGGGTGGTGGGAGACATGAGTGGGGGCCTGGTGGGGGCTGCCCCTGGTGGCTGGGGGTGGGGGTGGTGGGAGACATGAGTGGGGGCCTGGTGGAGGCTGCCCCTGCACTTCTGGGGGGTGGGGGTGGTGGGAGACATGAGTGGGGGCCTGGTGGGGGCTGCCCCTGGTGGCTGGGGGGTGGGGGTGGTGGGAGACATGAGTGGGGGCCTGGTGGAGGGTGCCCCTGCACTGCTGGGGGGTGGGGGTGGTGGGAGACATGAGTGGGGGCCTGGTGGAGGGTGCCCCTGCACTGCTGGGGGGGGGGTGGTGGGAGACATGAGTGGGGGCCTGGTGGAGGGTGCCCCTGGTGGCTGGGGGGTGGGGGTGGTGGGAGACATGAGTGGGGGCCTGGTGGAGGGTGCCCCTGGTGGCTGGGGGGGTGGGGGTGGTGGGAGACATGAGTGGGGGCCTGGTGGAGGCTGCCCCTGCACTGATGGGGGTTGGGGTGGTGGGAGACATGAGTGGGGGCCTGGTGGAGGCTGCCCCTGCACTGCTGGGGGGTGGGGGTGATAGGGGACATGAGTGGGGGCCTGGTGGGGGCTGCCCCTGGTGGCTGGGGGGTGGGGGCGGTGGGAGACATGAGTGGGGGCCTGGTGGGGGCTGCCCCTGGTGGCTGGGGGGTGGGGGTGATAGGGGACATGAGTGGGGGCCTGGTGGGGGCTGCCCATGGTTGCTTGGGGGTGGGGGTGGGAGGGAGACATGAGTTGGGGCCTGGTGGAGGCTGCCCCTGGTGGCGGGGGGGTGGGGGTGATAGGGGCCATGAGTGGGGGCCTGGTGGAGGGTGCCCCTGGATGCTGGGGGGTGGGGGTGCAGGGGGACATGAGTGGGGGCCTGGTGGAGGGTGCCCCTGGTGGCTGGGGGGTGGGGGTGGTGGGAGACATGAGTGTGGGCCTGGTGGAGGGTGCCCCTGCACTGCTGGGGGGTGGGGGTGGTGGGAGACATGAGTGGGGGCCTGGTGAAGGGTGCCCCTGCACTGCTGGGGGGTGGGGGTGGTGGGAGACATGAGTGGGGGCCTGGTGGAGGGTGCCCCTGCACTGCTGGGGGGTGGGGGTGAAAGGGGCCATGAGTGGGGGCCTGGTGGAGGGTGCCCCTGGATGCTGGGGGGTGGGGGTGCAGGGGGACATGAGTGGGGGCCTGGTGGGGGCTGCCCATGGTGGCTGGGTTGTGGGGGTGGTGGGAGACATGAGAGGGGGCCTGGTGGAGGGTGCCCCTGCACTGCTGGGGGGTGAGGGTGATGGGGGCCATGAGTGGGGGCCTGGTGAAGGGTGCCCCTGGATGCTGGGGGGTGGGGGTGCAGGGGGACATGAGTGGGGGCCTGGTGGGGGCTGCCCCTGGTGGCTGGGGGGTGGGGGTGGTGGGAGACATGAGTGGGGGCGTGGTGGAGGGTGCCCCTGCACTGCTGGGGGGGTGGGGGTCATAGGGGCCATGAGTGGGGGCCTGATGGAGGGTGCCCCTGGATGCTGGGGGGTGGGGGTGCAGCGGGACATGAGTGGGGGCCTGGTGGGGGCTGCCCATGGTGGCTGGGGGGTGGGGGTGGGTGGGAGACATGAGTGGGGGCCTGGTGGAGGCTGCCCCTGGTGGCTGGGGGGTGGGGGTTGTGGGAGACATGAGTGGGGGCCTGGTGGAGGCTGCCACTGCACTGCTGGGGGGTGGGGGTGGTGGGAGACATGAGTGGGGGCCTGGTGGAGGCTGCCCCTGGTGGCTGGGGGGTGGGGGTGGTGGGAGACATGAGTGGGGGCCTGGTGGAGGCTGCCCCTGCACTGCTGGGGGATGGGGGTGGTGGGAGACATGAGTGGGGGCCTGGTGGGGGCTGCCCCTGGTGGCTGGGGGGTGGGGGTGGTGGGAGACATGAGTGGGGGCCTGGTGGGGGCTGCCCCTGGTGCCTGGGGGGTGGGGGTGGTGGGAGACATGAGTGGGGGCCTGGTGGAGGGTGCCCCTGCACTGCTGGGGGGTGGGGGTGGTGGGAGACATGAGTGGGGGCCTGGTGGAGGGTGCCCCTGGTGGCTGGGTGGTGGGGGTGGTGGGAGACATGAGTGGGGGCCTGGTGGAGGGTGCCCCTGGTGGCTGGGGGGTGGGGGTGGTGGGAGACATGAGTGGGGGCCTGTTGGAGGCTGCCCCTGCACTGCTGGGGGGTGGGGTGGTGGAAGACATGAGTGGGGGCCTGGTGGGGGCTGCCCCTGGTGGATGGGGGGTGGGGGTGGTGGGAGACATGAGTGGGGGCCTGGTGGAGGGTGCCCCTGGTGGCTGGGGGTGGGGGTGGTGGGAGACATGAGTGGGGGCCTGGTGGGGGCTGCCCCTGGTGGATGGGGGGTGGGGGTGGTGGGAGACATGAGTGGGGGCCTGGTGGGGGCTGCCCCTGGTGGCTGGGGGCTGGGGGTGGTGGGAGACATGAGTGGGGGCCTGGTGGAGGGTGCCCCTGCACTGCTGGGGGGTGGGGTTGGTGGGAGACATGAGTGGGGGCCTGCCCCTGGTGGCTGGTGGTGGGGGTGGTGGGAGACATGAGTGGGGGCCTGGTGGGGGCTGCCCCTGGTGGCTGGGTGGTGGGGGTGGTGGGAGACATGAGTGGGGGCCTGGTGGAGGGTGCCCCTGGATGCTGGGGGGTGGGGGTGCTGGGTGACATGAGCAGGTGTGCAGGGTAGTCCCCTGTGGTGTGTGCTGCCTGCAGGGGCCGTGGAGGGTGTACAGGGAATACCTGGGAGCACACAGCCAAATCGCATGTAGAATTTCCCGCGCACAACTGAAATCCACGTACCCTGACAAATAGCGTGTGGAACTTCCCACGCATCCCTGGAATCCACTTACCCGGCCAAATCGCGTGTGGGACTTCCCGCGCACCCCTGAAATCCACGTACACGGCCAAATCGCGTGTGGAACTTCCCGCGCACCCCTGAAATCCACGTGCCCTGACAAATCGCGTGTGGAACTTCCCGCGCACCCCTGAAATCCACGTACCCAGATAAATCGCGTGTGGTACTTCCCGCACACCTCTGAAATCCACGTACACGGCCAAATCGCGTGTGGAACTTCCCGCGCACCACTGAAATCCACGTACACAGCCAAATCGCGTGTGGAACTTCCCGTGCATCCCTGGAATCCACGTACACGGCCAAATCGCGTGTGGAACATCCCGCGCACCCCTGTAATCCACGTACCCTGACAAATCGCGTGTGGAACTTCCCGCAAACTCCTGGAATTCACATGCCCTGCCAATTTGCGTGTGAGACTTCCCGCGCACCCCAGTATACACGCACACGTATTTTTTGTCAGCGGGTGTCCGTGGTTGTGGGTACCCCTTTGCACGTCATTTGTCCTGGAGGGCCACAGTATAGGACATTCATCATGGCTGTATATAGGTGCTGTTTGTTGGCGCACCTTTGGCGCACATTTCTTACAGGCGCAGAGACGCTACCGCCTGCTTTCTTGTGGCGGTCGTGTTTGTGCCTGTGCGCTGGTTTGAGCATGCGCTTTTTTCCCCTATTCTATTCCATGAATACGTGTTGTAGGCGAGCGTGTGGGCGTTCCGCGCACTTGTACCCTGTACATCCCCCGTGACGCCCACATTTTGGCAAGTTGTTCCCCATTCCGAGTGTTACGCCCGTGTTCCGCCTACTTTTGTTGCGTGCGCCGCGCTATGTGCGATTTTCGCTGTGGCCTTTGCGATTTTCGCTGTCGCCTGGCTCACGCAGTTAGATGGCCTGTGCGCTAACGTGCGCCGCGCACTTTATTATCGCACATCCGATGGTTTTCTCGCGCACGGCCTTCCATGAATCGATGTGCGCTGCTTTTCGTGCAATTTTCGCACGTGCACTGCGATTTTCGCTATTCCACTGCGATTCGCACGTTTTTGGCCACTTGCGCCGCGCTAATTATTCCATGAATCGGCCTGTTAGTGTGATGGAGAACAATAATATAGTGTGTAAGTAATAATATAATATATTTTTAAGTAAAAATGCTGCTAAAATACAAGCTTAAAACACGCAGGAAAATCATATCAACATAGTGAAATGCATATTTTAACTACTGTATCATTGTTCATTACATAGGATCTACGTTGAAAAACGGAATCCCAAAGGATTCAGTCACAAAGCCCACTTGTTTGTATTTTGTAACTCAAGCCTTTGAGATGTTGGTTATTTGTCTTTTACTGTGCATTTAATGTATGCGGGGGCCAACCCCACAAACCCTTCAGCCCATAATCCTGAACTAGGGGGCCGGGGGACACCCTGCAACCCCCGCTGCCCTTGTTCTGTGTTATAGGCGTCAGTCTATTTTTACCATGCCGAATGCGCACTAAATGTGCATTCGACTTTTTGTTTCCATCTTCTCGACCGAAGCGCATTATATACAAGGCCTGCTGACCCAGGTGCTGAACTGTTCACTCCGGTAAGATAGCTGTAATGGTTAATGTACCTGTGGCAGTTATCTGCATGTAAGAAGCAAGGCACATCCACTTTATTCTGCCCTACCGCCAAGAAGTGAAATACTTAAAGTCGCTCCTTATAAAACGAAAAACTACATGATGACACAATATCTTCTCTTAGGACAGAAAGGTGCAAGGCAGAGGTGCAGGTTTTAATGGCTTGAACAGGCTCCTAATGTGTGTGAATGGTTGCAGACATTATAGGGAAATGCTAACACAGTAGTGGCAGAAGCATGTAGGGAGAGGAGGGGTGATCTGCTGGTGCTTCTGGTAGACAGTGAGGACACATCAATATAAGGCACAGGAGTTATCAGCAAAATGTTTTCAATGCTGCAACGTGTAAAGTTGAAGGTTGCAGCCTTGCGAGGAGAGGAAGGTACTTAAGTCGTGGCAGGATGCCCTGGCGGTAGTCACACATTCTGTAATCCATGTGCCTGATCTGTCCCTGAGTGGTACAGTGATTTGTGGCGTCTTGCTGCAGCTCCTGCTGTGGCGGGGTCTGTTCAAGACGTATACCTTGGAGCTAGAGGTGGAGACTAACCGTGGAGAGGGGTATAGATTCATCATGTCTTGTCCTCCCTGGTGATGAGCGGCATTGGGGAGGTACAAGGGTGTTTGCACGCCCAACTCTCTTGCCACACCATTTTGTTCCCCTCATTTGGCAGCGCCCCCTTTGCTTTAGATATAATGTCCCCCACAACATTTTCAGCAAAGGTACTCCACTGCATGCAGACTTTACGCACCATCTTCTCCATCCACGCAGGAACGGCAGGAAAATCCCATGCATCAATCCTTCCTGTGTAGGACCATGTCTTGGCGAGTAAATAGCGATCCGTGCTGGAAATCAAAATGGCTGCCAACAGGCATTCATATTTCCTTTTTATGCAAAACGACACATACCTTGTGGGAAAATGGGCGAGGTTTCTACCCTGACTCAGTACACTCAATGCATTCAGCACAATGCTGAACTCAAAGCAACAGAACAACAACGTTAGAAGTAATGATCTGTCGCTTTCTGTTCTCTCCCTGATCCTTAGGTCTTTAATCAAGGATCACAAAACATCAACAACAGAGCAAAGGGTCAATGCATCACAAACGGAGCTGCGTCAAAGACGTTTCAGACTGTTATCATGAGCGATGACCATCGACGTTGAGAGACAAATAAATATGCCCCTTAGCCAGTCATGTGTATTGAATTCAATACTGAAAATATAATTACTGGTAAGCGTGGGCAATTGATTAATGGTTTTGTGCCAGAGCTATTTCTGTGTTTGTTTTTCTGTTTACAATTCTAGAATAGTGGGCTCAGTGGAGTGTTCCTTTCTTGGAATTAAAGAAACTAAAGGCAGTGGGTGGGCTGCCTAGTATGTCAGACTATATCCATTTTTAGCAAAGCACAGAACATATTAAACCTAACCATTAGGACTCTCCTCTATAATTTTGCATATAACAAAGACAGGAGAAAGGAATGAATTCATCGGAAACACGTGAAAAGGGTTTCAGATTGAAACAAAAATAGCCTTTTTGGATCTGGCTATAGAAATAATTAGTTCTCTGATCTTAATTAGTTGACAAATGTCAAATAGGGGATGTTTGTGTATTTTTACTATATCAGTTAATTATTTAAACCATACAAATCAATCGAAAATAGGCCAGGTCATCAGGACACCTACATGTATTTTTGTATTTATTGTTCATCTGTTTGGCATCAACTGCAAGGTGTGTTGCTTTGTGGCACCCTAAGGAGAATGGACTTGGAGAATATGAACAGAGTGAGGGAGTTACAGCAAGTTTGATACTTGCAGTCCTTCGTACATTTGGATCAGCTAAGTGAGAGGAGAAGAAGGCGAGAGAAGAGCAATCGCAGATGGGGAGACTTAAAGAAGGGCTCGAGTTCCAACATGCCGGATCCTAGGCAGTTCATTGGTTCATTCAGATCAATAAAGTGCATAGAGAAGATGAAGGGGGAAGAGTATTCATTGAGAGCCGGGAGGGATTGCAAGTGTTGTGCGTGCCTGTTCTTTAGGAGTAGAAGCAGGCATGAAGAGCCTGGTAGTGTATAGGTTTTGCTGCTATTCTTCAGTGTGGGTTGACTGCAAGAAGGGATGTGGAGAGGGAGTAAAAAGCAACAATAACTTGCATTGTAGACTCCTACCTGGAGGTTTCAAGATGGGACCAGAAGGCGTGCTTGAAGAAATATCCTTTGAGTTGTTTTCATGAGTATGAGGTTATCCTCAGTTCTCCATGTAGGTGGCACCACTGCTTGTAATTTTTCAGCCTAATCTCTTCTCTTTGAAACTGGCCATGGTGACCTTTTTCTGTTGGTTGGTCTTAGGGTCCTTGGTGGACCATACGTTTGGATGTAGTTGTTCCGGTTCGTAGGGGCAATGCCTCAGCATTACTAGTACATGATGCAGAGTGCTTTTAATTAACTTTGTTTCTCCACTGCGAGCAGGCAGTACAGCAATCTGAGGTGTTGTGGTAATTGAGGGTCTTCTTTGAAAACAAGTCTTGCCATACTGTTCTCTATTAGTTGCAGTTGGTGGATCTTGTCTTTTGGGATGCCATGATAAAGGCTGTTGCAGTAGTCAACTGTAACAGGGACCAGTACCATGAACTAACAGCTGGAAGTAGCCCAAGATACTCCTCTTCAGGGAATGGTTCTTCCCTAACACCTAGGACCACACACCCTTAACTCCCCACCTCCCCACTCAACCTAAGAGTGAGTGAGGTACTCCCCCTTGTTGCCTCCCCTACATGCTTGTAGACCCCATGCTGCCAAGCTACCTTCCCTTTTCCTCCACCTAGAAAGACAGCTATCTTACAATATCTGAGGATTCTCCACTGGCTCCCAGCAGAGAATTCTGTTTAAAGTGCTCTGCCTGGTTTTGAAATGCATTCAGGGGTCGGCACCGGCTTATCTGACTGCAAAAATCCAGATGTATTGTCCTCAACAACAACTTCGCTCCAAGAACCAGCACCTTCTGCAAGTCCCCGTGGTGAGAACAACTACTTAGGGTGGCAGGCGGTTCTCCTCCTTTGGCCCCCAGTCCTAGAACTCTCTCCCAATGGAAGTCAGTGGAATCAGCCCACTGGCTGTTTTTAGGAAACAGTTAAAAACAGATATTTTCTTACAATATGTCTCGCACACCTGACAGCCTACAGTGCAGTATTCACAGTATTCACTGAATAAGCTATTACATTAGCACTTAGATGCAGTCAATGCCTGGTCCCTTCGGGGTATGCGTCATACAAATACTTAAACCAAACCACCTCCCTCATTGCAAGCTCCATGCTCCCTTATACCTCTGCTTTATTCACTCTGTACTTCCCCTTATGACTTATAAAGCACTCCGATGCTTCTCAAAGATACGTCCGAACTCAATATAAACCAAAATATTAATGATAATAATAATAATAGTAATTGAAGGTTAAGGAATTTTTTTAGCAATATTTTACAGTTGTACCTTCGCGACCTGATTGTATTTCCGCTTTAATGCCTTAGGGTTGGGTATATATCCTTGCTTGTGTTGCATAGTTGTAAGCCTCTACGGAGACTATGAGTCCCTCTACTCTGTTAGCAAGAAGACAAATAGGTTTAGGTGTGCCTACACCTTTAAATTGTGCCAATATATGTTAATCTCACGTTATGATGTATTCATTTCTTGTAAATAAGGATTCCAGTGCAAATTTGTGCATACATTATTTATTTGTGTTTTAGCCATCCAATAAGGGCTAATACACAAATAAATCATTTATGCACACATTTGAACTGGAATCCTTATTTACAAGAAATAATAATATATATATATTATATTATATATGTAATTATGGTTAAGTTGGTGTTTCCAAAGGAAGAGCATTTTTTGGGTGGCTTTTAACTTCGCTCCCTCTGGACGAATCCTCACCAACCTTTGCAAAAAAGTATATGGCCCTCTCTGAATTCTCTTGCAAAGTTTGGAGAGGTTTGGTCCAGGGGGGGCAAAGTTATAGGGGGGTCCCAAAACATTTGTTTTTTCCCATAGACATAATGGGAAAAAATGTTGCGCACGCCTACAGCCCAAACCGCTGGACGGATTTACACCAAATTTGCAGGAGCGGGGGCTTGGTCCCGAAAGCGTGCTTTTGCAAATTTGGTGTAAATCCATCCAGTAGTTTTTTTTTTTAAATGACCAAAATGTAAGGCAAAAAATTAGTGATATCTCTGTTCGCTCTGCGGACGGACTTCCCGGTTCGCTCTGCGGACAGTGCCCTGATTGGCCGAGCGGCTTGCGCGATGTCCGCGGACATGCAACGTGTTCGCTGATTGGACAGCGTGGTGCGTGAAGCGCGTCAGATTTTCAGTGACGCCCGCCATCTTGCATTCGCCGACGACTGCGGACAGCGTGGTGAAACTTGGATTAAAAATTGTATTTAGTGGAGTGTGTTGGCGTGTAAGAGTGTTTGGGGAGGGTGGGGGAGTATGAGATAGGTTAAGTGTTCTGATGTGCTAGACACTTTTTTTGTGTTCGATTTGTCTGCGGACAACACGGCTGTTCTGAAATTTTCTATATAAACTAAATGATCGTGTGTTCTGAGGATGGAGTATGTGTCCGTTTTGTTCGCAAGCAAGCTAAAATTGAGCTAAGAACACTCGCTGTGTCCTTAAATGTTCGTGCATAAACAAAATGGGGGTGTCCTGAGGACGCTGTCCACATTGTACTCTGGCAAGTTGAATGTGTTCTAAGAACACTTGCGGTGTCCTGAAATGCTCTGATTACTTACCGGTAATCTTCACTACGCCTAGTCCTATTCTTCCTCGTCACAGTACTGACGACCCTCCTCATCCTCCCTTCGGGGAAGGTTCCATGCTCCGGCTTGGTAATATGAAACTGAGTGATGTGGATATGGGGGAGGAGTTATAGGAATTTAAAGAAATAGAAGAAGGTCCTGTGTCGGAGGCAGGGGCCTCATGAAGTAAGTACTGGGACGAGGAAGAGTGGACGTGGAGGTAATGTTTGCAATTAAACAAAATGAGAACGCTGTTCATATTGTTCGTTGTCAGGTTGAAAGTGTTCAAAGAACCCTCCTTATGTCCGTTGACATTACAATTTCCTATGGGCTTTACCCGACTTTTTGTCCATTAAACAAATGATAAATCAGGCTGCTGTGCGCCAACATTATGTGATAATCCTATCACTTGCCCCATCGACCTGGCTGACCTGCTTTTGCGACACTAAATCATACATCCCGCCCCTAAGACTGACATTATCAAAGCATTCATATTCCCCATCTCTCTCCGTGATGTTACAGGGTGCATAGCCAAACGCGCCCAGTCGTCTCCAGTCCTACGCGACTTTACACAGAACCCGGAAAACAACACAGATCATCTCACAACACAGCGCGCGAAAATTCGGAATATGAAACTGTGATTTAAAAGCAAACAGCAAGATTTTACATTTCGTAAAGTACTTTTATTTGACATCAAATGTTTAGAGAATATTGAGCGATTTGCATTTGTCTTTGCTGTCGATCCGCAAAAGTTAATCTTGAGTCTTGCGCTGTTCCTTTGCGGTACACAGGGTGTTGGTTTATGATAAAAGAAGCACTATGGTCGCACTGATAATCGGAAGGCTGTTCCAACAACGAGGCATTAGACCACCATAATGGTTGGTATGCTGCTTCTAGCCGCTAGTACCGCGTAAGGGCATATTGGTCCTTGGCGATTGTCCCATAAAATGGTGAGAGTCATGCAGTTGTTTATAAGTAGCTGCACCTGGCAGTTAAAAAATCCGTCGGCCGGGGTCTGAAAATCGTGGCATTGACAGTAGGGAAGGATGTACCTGTTTTAAAAACATAAATTAGTCTCACGAGCCGATCTTCATTAAAAATATTCATTTTATTTATTAGGGCGTGAAACTATTTGCTAGCGAGGATAGTGCAACGGAGTATGTTAACTTATTCCCACTAACCCACCCTCTCTCCTCTGCCTTTTTCAGAGCCGTCGGAGCGCCAGGGGACCACTTCGGCGGTGATAGTGCGCGGTACAAAACAATATGCCACATTGAACGAACAAGTACAACTTAACCGGGCTTTAACGCCATGCTATTGTTACTATATTCCGGTATAAAATAATCTAAAGGGTTACTTACATTATATTGCCATTTTCCATTGTCTACGCGTAATGTAGTCCCTAAATACGACTCCGTCTGTGCCAACAAGCTTTCTCATAGTGATATAATATATAAAAGCGGTTTCGTTTCAGAAATTTCATCCCTATCGTCTCTTATGTTTTTGCACCCCTCCTTCAAAAGAAGTCTTTTGGCACGATCCCTGTCTGTCAAGGTAAAAAAACAATAGAACCTTATAGTGCGCGTCGTGGGCCACTCCGGCCCGCGAGCAAAAAATTGAAGCAGCTGACCTTCACTGTGAACGAGCATAAATTCTTACTTTGCAACATTCTGTGTAAAGCCATCCCTGAGAAATTGCTTTTTACACTCCATCTTTGTATATTGTCTGCGTGATAATGAAAAATGTTTGTTAAAGGGAGTTTATGGTCATCAATGACATTTGTGATGTCATCTTTGATGTCCTGGGTGTTGGGCTTAGCAGTGCACGGTGGTGGCGCGAGTTATGGTTGCTTAGCTTACCATTACTGGCGAATTTTAGGGGTTTTTCGGTTTTACTTGGAACCATAACGTCCCTTTAACAAAGTATTTTCACTGAATTTCATAGGTTTTTAGTTGTGCAACTTAACCATAACGTCCCGTTAACAAAGCTTTTTTACTGAATATATATATATATATATATATATATATATATATATATATATATATATATATATATATATCTATGTCCAGATGACTATTATTTCTCCAGTCCATTGGAAAGCACTCCCCCAGTCATTCAATGTTGATTCAGGAAACCAGTTTTCAAAAGGTAGTCTTTATTCAATAAAATCGCGCAGCATGTGGCTCGTACAATCCACTAACATCGTGGTTCTCCCAGAATATACAGCCCTCGCATAGCGGAGTTAACGTTTCGCGGTTTCCTCACCGCTTGATCACAACAGGTGGTCCATATTACCGAACAGTTAAAATACCGCGTGAGGTACGGTTTAAGACAAAGAAAGAGGACTGATTCTGCCGTGTGGTTAGCTGTCATCTGAATGGGCAAATCCCAAACATAAAGAAGGGACTAGTTATTTACATTTGCTTATATTAAGCCAAAAGTCCACCATCTTTCACTGTGAAACATCTGCTTCAATCATATTAGTAACTTATAAGTGCATTACCGAATTGTCACGAATTTATGCATATTGTTCGTGAAATGCTACGCTGTGCAGGCCTGAGTAAGCAACAATCTGATATATTCAAAATCATTCTCATTTGTATATATCATAGCTGACAGTGGCATATGGAATTAACATGTTTGTGGCTTATTAGGCAGAGTAAAGTGAATAGTGCAAATCCAGTAAAGTGCATAATACATTGAAAGTGCAACATAATCACTTGCTTCCAGATATTCCTATTCAATTCCTTAAAGTGCACAGTGCCTCAATTATTCCTATGTCCATACAATAAGATGTCTAGTGCTAACAGCCATAGAAGAATCCCACAAACATATGCTAGTAGGTAACCACTGGGTTGTAACTACCCGTTATCTGCATCATATATACAGAGAGTCAATTGCTGTTCTAATGGATGTAATAGTAACAGGCTGCAACAGTAAAAATAAATATAAAACAGAGTATTTGCACTGTAAAATCACGGCTGACATATTTGCTTGACTTATTAAAATTCATAAGAAAGAACAAAAGAAGAAAAATTCATCTGTAACCATACTTCCTCATCGTTGCCTATTATCGCTGTACATTATAAAATTCACCCAAAATACTTAAAATCACCATAAGTGTACCACTATAAAAAATCAATCCTAAACCAGGGTTGTACAAACATCAAGGTTAGCACCATATTTTGTACCCTTACAAAGACTAGAAAAAGCTCTGACCGAACATACCCTAAGGGAACTGATGTACCAACACCAGGGGGGTTATAAATGCAAAAGTCACAATATACACATACAATATAAAAGTTGCTCAATAAATCAAGATATGCTAAGAACATTCTTAATACATAGATTCCATTGAGACGTTAACCCAAGAAGGTATACATTTCTTCGTCTATATTGTGCCCTCTTGGGTATTTGCTCTCAAAGTCCAAGATGCAACATGTCTCTTTTTGGCAGAGTTTCTTTCCCCTATCTCCGCCTCTTGGATTGTGTTCGATTTTATGGATGCCAAAGAATTGAAAGCCATCCAGGTTACATTGATGACAGGCTGAGAAATGTTTCGCCATTGGATAGTTAGGATCCCGATTAACAATGGCCCTCACATGCTGCTGAATTCTTATTTTCAGTTTACATTTGGTGCTGCCTATATACCATTTCTGGCATGCACATGACAATACATAAACCACATATTCGGTCGCACATGTGATTTTCTCTGTAATCATGATTGTGTCACCTAAAATCGGGTGTGTATAGTTAGTACAATTCTTGGCATATTTACATATGTTGCATCTTGTACACTTTCAAAAGCCTGGCCTTTGTTTAGTCAGCCATGTTTCATGCCCAGGCATCGAGTCTTGTGCAAGAAAACTTTGAACCAAAGTGTTTTTGAGAGAACAGTTACATCTGAGACTGATTTCTGGATATGTTTTCAAAATGGGTGCAAGGTCTTTTTCTGCTCTCAGAATCTTCCAGTATCTCTGTAGTATATGTTTGATTTCAGATGTTTCATTGTTGTAAGTAAGAATTAGTCTGGTTGCATCCTTATTGTCAATGGACTCATTTTATGGACGAAGTCCTGTCAAAAGGCAAAATCTTTCTTTTTTCCACGCTTTTTTAAAATGTATTTATTTATTTATTTATTTAATGTTTTATGGTTAAAATTTTCTTAACCTTTAACATAAGATGATACAAAACATCCTTCTAAAAGAAAGAAGAAAAGCAAGGCTCCATCTTAATCCGTCTCCATTTGTGTCCCCTCTTGCTGGCCTAATCGAGGGAACATAATAGACGGGGTAGGAAGACCATAGATGTGAGTTTCAGTTAAGTTGGGTTGATCGTTTAATTGACCTTTATAATTGGCCAGGTCTATTGTCCATCTGGTCGACGCCCAATCAATCTGCCGTCTTCCTTACCAAAAGATGTTCAATAAATTTGAGCACCTCGAGTGTTTTTCCCAGCTTTTCCACTGTCATCGGTCTCTCCCAGTATTCTTCTTCTGTATCTGCGGTAATGCGTGTGACAAAGTCTCCCAACCATAGTTTTCGTTTCTCCATTAGTTTTGGGCAGGATAATGCCAGGTGCCTAGTTGATTCAGTTAGATTGGGATTTTCGCGGTATCGACACTTTGCGTCTTGTGGCTCAATCAATTTTCGTTGGAGTTGCACCTCTTTGGTTGGTAGAATATTGAGTCTACAGTCATCAGAAGGTCTCTGTAATGGGACGACGGAAATCTCCTCAGATAAGGTGAGAGGTTGTTTAGTGCTTTCTGCTCCCAGATGATATTGTGGCATAATTAATGTTCCTGTTTCCATATGCTCGTCTCATCCCAATCGTTTTCTTGAAGGATTTTCTTTGCTTTGTTCGGATTTATTTTGAGAGTCTCTTATTTTATATTGTACTGCGCTAGAACCGTCAGACATTTCTTCTTCCATAGTTGCAGAAGTTTATTTCTTTCTCCACCTGATGTTTTTCCACACTTTGATGTATGCTTTAGTAATGACTTTCTTGGGATAACAATTTTGCTATCTAAGTCATAGGCCTTCAAAGTTGAGCAATTCCTCCTAATTCTTACAAACTCGCCATACGGAATGCTCCATATCAGATTTTTGGAATGACCACTGGTTGCTTGCAAAGGAGTATTGGTACCCGTTGGTTTCCTGTGTAATTCCGTAGTCAGTGTCTCATCCACAATTCGAATATTCACATCTAAAAAAGTTAAAAAACACTTACTGTGTGTTTCTGTGAATCTCAGATTGTGGTCATTGTCATTCAAAAGCTTCACAAGACTTATCCACGCCTTTGTGGACCCTTTCCATATTATAAACAGGTTGTCAATGTACCTGAGCCATAAAACGGTGTTCTCAGTAACTGTATGATTTTGTTCTGTCGAAGCGAAGACACGAAGGGAAAAAGTGTTTCATCTATGTACTTAGACATATTTTCAAGGGCTGAGCCCATCGAGGAGACTAGAGGTTTCTTAATATCCTTATGAATTTTAGGAAGAAAGTATATTGGCGTAATTATGGAGTTTGTATATATATCCACAGCTGAACAGCGTGAAAAGGAACGCTCTTCCAGCGGGTTGCGCTCCCGTAACCAGATTGCCAAACATCATGTGTGTAAAAATACGCCAAGAACAAAAAGGGGAAACTGCCAAGGTTGACAACCTTTATTTCATTCCATTCATTTGCAGTTTCAAAAGCATAATTTTCCCAGAGTCATACCAGCAGGCCGCCCGACACGTTTCACCACAAGCTAGTGGCTTCTTCAGAGTGACTCCACCTACACCAAAACAACATTTAAAACACCTTGGTTGTGAAAACTGAAAAGGTGACCTTTGCTGCAGCCTCGTCGTTGTACCACCATATTGAATTGGGCTGGTCATATGTATTCTTACACCCTAGTTCACAATGTCCAATTAGGTTGATTATTTGATTTACCATTGAATCTTTGTGAAAATATTCTGTGTATATTTGGTTTTAATTACCTCATTGGGCAATCCTAGAATTAGTTTGAAAAGTGATGGTTTAAGCGTGCACTGCCCTTTCCTACTTGCTGTGCATGTTTCCCTACTGCGGTGTACATTCTGGACCATGCATTATCACTTTATATTAAATAGTAATTAGTAAACTTAAAAGGGTGTGTGCCATAAACAAATGGCGCCTCTGATGTCATTATTAGTGCTTGACGCAGGTGCATGTGTTAATGCAGCACGTCTAAACCACCAATTGTATTGTGCATGTTGGGCTGTTTGTAAACCTTGTCCATCGTGCATTCCTTTCATTCAGGTGTCCAGAATTAACATCAATTTCCGAACAAGGACAGTAGCTTACAACTTGGGCCAGAATAATAAAGTGCATAATGCATTTCTACTTTACCAAATGGACCTGGTGATGACATGATTTGTTTATCCACTCAGATACTAAAGTGCAAAGTGCATTTAAATATAACTATGTAAACATTTAAAAAGCCCAATACTGATGATTTAGGTGTGCAATGCATTCATTACACAATTCAAAGTGCAAAGTGCATTGCTACTGAGGCATGTAAGCATTTCAATGACCCATATATAAATCAGCATAGGTACAGATTGCCTTTATCTAAAGTGCTTAATGCATTCATAACACCATTGAAAGTGCATAGTGTATGCCGACTGAGGCATGTAAACATTATAATGACCTATATATAAGTCAGCATAGGTACAAGTTGCCTGGGTTTTCAACAAAGGGCACAATGTGTGATAGGTCCTAGATGTTAACAGCAATTGATCTATCAGTTTACAAAATATAGCATGCATCCTACATGGATCAGACAATAAAGTGCAACGTGCATTTTACCTGAGCATCTGAACATTTCACACCTACAATGTTTGTTAATAGTCCAAGAGCCAATTGCCCTATTTTCAGATCTTAAGACTGGACATAACATAGGCTAGCATGTTTCAAATGACTGTGCCATCCGATATTGTGGTTGCACAACCGGACAAAGCCAAATAAATTGCACATATAATTATATAACCAGAGTATTACACTATTTGGCCAAAACCCATATGGTAAGTAGATACACACTGCTAGCCATTTCAGTAATCAAATTAAAAACACCAACTACAATCTGTGCAAACACCAATCCCTCCCTCCTAAGAGGTTAGGAAGGAAGACAATACAACCTACAAGGGTTGAAGAAACTGCTAAGGCAGAATATGCAATAGTATTAGTCTCTGTTTATAGATTGTTTTTATATTGACAATGTGTAATTGCGAAATAGGTGTGACTTTGAATTCTTATTTGTATTCTGATGTATTTGTGAATATTTTGTAAAGATTTATATACACCATATATAATAAATAAATAATAATATTTAGTCTCAACCAATTCATAGCAGTGAGGCTCCATTTGGCACACTCATAAAAGATATAAAGAAAACATTGATAAAATTGGGACAAATCAGCTTAGACATGATCTAATCTGTATGCTTTAGATAGTCTAAAAGAAAAATTCAGTCAACTGAGAAGATAATAGTGATCAAATCCAGCTTCTTTCTCCACAATGATCATGCATGTGGGATGATTTGCTCCTGGACTATAGGACTTCATTTGCGTGTTGTGAAATCCTACCTCTTATTCACATTATACTCCCAAAAATGTATGCAGCTCTTCATCCACATTGTGGCCAACAGAATTTTTGCTTTCAAAATCTCTGATACATCTTGTCTCTTGCTGTCTAAGTTGGCGTTCAATATCTCCTCCTCTTGGTCAACTGACTATCTGATGTATACCAAAGAATGTCAAACTTTTGAGATCACCATCGTGGAATTCAGAGAAGTGTTTGAACATTGGATAAGCACAATCCTGTTTTTGATGGCTCTCACATGTTGTAAGATACAGACTCTCAGCTTACATTTAGTGCTTCCAACAGACCATTTGAGGCACGGACAAGTAAGTACATAAACAACAAATTCTGATTTGCATGTGATTTTGCCATTAATACATACAGAATGTATATATGTATATATGTATGTGTATATATGTGTTATTTTATTGTGTTTAGTCTTCACAACCATTACAAAATTCAGTATAGTCAACGACATATACTTCATTAGAACAAATGATTTAATGATACACAATAAATAAATTAAATACAATGAAACTCCTCATCTTTAAAAAGAGAAAACTAAAAAAAACTAGTCTCCAATAAAACAGTTAATCAGATTACATGTTTATTAGCCAGGTAGAAAAAAGGTGGTCATCATTTTGGAAATAGTCCATCCAGAATTGTAAGGCTGATAGATGCCAGCCATTGATCCTAGCTACACAACTAGCTACAAAAATGTTAAGCCAAATAATAATAATAATAATAATAATAATAATAATAATAATAATAATAATAATAATAATAATAATAATAATAATAATAATAATAATAACAGGCTGTTGTCACTTCTACCTTATGATTCATGTTAACACAGTGTGGAATGCATTTGAGAAGGTAGAGGTGCTAGTGAAGTCACTTAGATAGTCTTTCATTCTTTTTTGTTGAAGTACAGTTTGCCCGTGAAGATGGTACTTAGGGTTTTAGAGTCTTGTACAGAGGTTAGGGGAGACCAATTCTAGAAGATAAACAAAAAGGAGAGGATGAGATAGTACAGATAGCTAGTCAGATAGCGGAGTGAGTTGACATCCATGCAGAGCTTGCCAACACAGGTTTGAATCCCAGCAGGGCCAAACTCAGCCTTTCATCCTTCCAAGGTCAATAAATGAGCACCACACACCGTGGGCAATGTTAAGCAGCGCTCAGATGCCAGGGGGTTCTTAGCGCTATAAAAATGTGAATTGTTATTAATAATAATAATCATTATTATTATGATGATGCTTATACCCAGGAAGATGACCTGATTTCACCACATTCAGGCAGGCACAAATGTCAACCATTCAGTTATGAATTTGAGTCAGGTGACTGGAGAAGGTTTGTGAGGTGGCTCTGATATTTTCAATTTGTAAAGTGGTTTTGGTATCTTCTGCGTACATTTGGAATTATATAAAGATGTAAAGGAGGATTCAGTGGTGTTGGCTAATGGCTTTATGTCGCAATTGAAGAGCCAGTGGGGTGGAATCAGCTATTGTTTGTGACATTCCTTCTTGTTTGAAGGTCGTAATCAATTGTAAGGTTACCCCTTGCGCACCATATTTTGAATACTGGCTATCAGAATGATGTGGCTTCCGCTACCAAAATTTAACATCCATCCATCACGGAAAGTTCAAACAAACAAACCTAAACCCTCCACACCATGGCTCAGACATGAACCCATCAACATAAAAGTCATAATGGTCTGTAACATATCAAGTCAGAACACATTTAGGAGAGTTAATCCAGAAGACCTGACCAACACTCCTTCAGCCTTCAAACTCACCGACTACAAGGATGAGCATTCTCTCCATCTCCAATATGAAGGTCATCAAACGTGAATCACTCACACCACTGCTCAACATCCTACGTGCATCCCTCACAAAAGCACCTTTCCAGATTCACTTAAAACACAATAGATCCTCCCTCTACTGACAAAACTACACTTGACCCGGATGACCTGGCCAACTATCACCCTATCACTTGTCTACCCTTTCTCTGCATAGCGATTAAAAAGACCATCAATAGCCAGTTGCACTACAGGATCACTCAGCACAATCTCCTACAGCACTACCAGTCAAGTTTCCTACCATGATTCAGCAACAAGTCTGTCATCAATACAAGTTATAGAGGACACGCTACACATCATGGACAAAGGGGATTGCTGCTTACTCATCCTCCTCTACTTCTGTACTGCCTTCAATACTATTGACTATGAAGCCCTCCTCAATATCCTTGCAAAGCACATGGACTGCAATGGAACAGTCCTGTATTGGGAAAAGAAATAGGCATTTTCCTGATATGCACCCTGTCTCTGGAACATGTTACCAATGAAGATAAGACTGGCCCCCTCCACCCAAACCTTCAGGAAAATCACAGATTGCTTCACTCAACCTACATGCACTGGTAACACTAACACCCAGGACATCAAAGATGACATCACAAATGTCATTGATGACATCACTGATGACATCACATGGCTGGCTCTCCCTTTTTTTCCTTTACTGACATATCTAAGCCACATAGTTTTCTTCAGTAACAGTTAGGAAGTAAAAATTGAAAAGGTACTATATTTTTAGATGTAGGGTCAAGTCATATCATATGAAACATATATATAGCGGAAGACACAGGCTTGAAAGAGAGCAATCCTTTCTGTGCATGAAGATAATCATTAGAGTTATCAGCACTTCTCATAGTTTTATTTTTATTACTATACCTTTCCTGTATATGCTCATATTTGTATACATTGTACTCACACTCTTTTCCTTAGGGTTCACTGACATCATTTGATACACATACATACAGTAAGTAGCAGCTTTGAAACAGAGCAATCATTTCTCTGCATAAAGATAATCAGTTAGGTTATGAACTCTTTCTGCTACTACTTCCGCTTTTTTGCTTACTTCTCTGTCCCTGTATATACTCATATTTGTATGTGTTGATGTCTCTTTGTGTTTTGTCTATAATAATGTAATTATGTATTAAGTGAGTTTTATAAGCTACTTATTACATGTTTCACAGTACACAAAACTCTAATAAGAAAGCTGTTATCATTTCATTATTCTACATGGCAAGATTATGAATATTTCACCTTCATCATGTATACTGCACACACTGCCTAAGTTTCTGCATGAGTTGCTTATTATACTGGATAGAACTTCATAATAGAATGCTATTTATATCAATGCATTGCTTCATGCACTAATTAGCTCATGATATGTATTCAAATGATCCTTGACACTTTTTGGTCAACATTGAAAGAATCCCTCCTACAGAGTTTTCATGAAAAGTAAATGCACATGTGATGTCATCAGTGATGTCATCAATGACATTTGTGATGTCATCTTTGAGGTCATGGGTGTTAGTGTTAGCAGTGCACGGTGGCGCGAGTTATGGTTGCTTATCTTACCATAACTGCCGAATTTCAGGGGTTTTTCGGTTTTACTTTGAGCCATAACGTCCCTTTAACAAAGTTTTTTTACTGATTTTGATAGGTTTTTAGTAGCGCAACTTAACCATAACGTCCCTTTTAACAAAGTTTTTTCATTGAATTTCATAGGTTTTTATTAGCGCAACTTAACCATAACGTCCCTTTAACAAAGTTTTTTTTACTGAATTTCATATGTTTTTAGTAGCACAATTTAACCATAATATCCCTGGCTTTATATACATGACATAGAACATACTGAACCCCTAGCTAGTGATTTCGATGTCCCCGGACTACCGCCATGTCCGCGGACATATCGAAAATCTGAGCGTGGTGAATGTAAATTTAAATAGTGTGCCCCATTTCCCCTTTGAGGTTGGCTCTGAAAAGAGCCGTTTTTTGGGTTTTTTTTGCAGATGCTTGACAGACACCTGTTATTTTGTATTTTTTTTATTTTTCTTACTTTACTCCTAAAATCTTCACATAACCTTCTCCAAAGCAACCCTTACATTCCAAAAAAGAATGGCATTTCCCATAAAAGATAAGGAAATGCCATCTTCTTTAAAATAAACAGCATTACTGGAATCAATATTCCCATTATTACAGAAGAACATACCAGCTCTAAGCATGAAGGCACACATGCCTTGGTTGATTACACACCTAGCATTGTTTTGCTGAGAAAAAAAAAACTGAACTACTGCCATATTGCCCTAGGTACTAATCCAGAAAAAATTACTTTGGCATTTGGAAGAATGTTCATTACTGCTTGAACCAAGTGTTCCAAATCTGCCAACAAAGTAGGGGCACTGACATAGCCCAAATGGAAAGCACCATAGTGCAAAACTACCACATGGGGACAGTTCATCCTGCCCATATCGTCACAAACTTGTACAATTCCCTGTACATTGCAATCAGGCACAGTGCTCCACACCACCTCCACTCCTTTAAAATCAAAATTCTTTGCAACATGCCTGCATTGAGCATACTGTTGTAAACCATGCACAAACATATCTCCAAGCACCAACACCCTTACTTTCTCCACTTCTGCCATCTTCACTACACACAGTCTCTTTGAACACAAATCCACAACCTCAACATCTGATTGGCTGATCCCTACAGTCTTCTTTCCATGCTGGATTTGCTGGAAAACCCCAGATGTAGCACGCCCTGCCCGCGGACCGCGTAACTCTTAGACAGCCCTTCTACCATTTCCACTTCATTCTCTGTGCCATTCCCTCATTGGATAAAGCTAAGCAGGCACACAATACGAAGAACGTCCTCAGCACACCCCAATTTTGTTTATTTTTGAACATTTCAGGACACCGCGAGTGTTCTTAGAACACATTCAACTTGCCAGCAAACAATACGGACAACATCCTCAGAACACCCCCATTTTCTTTATGTACGAACATTTCAGGACACCGCAAGTGTTCTTAGAACACTTTCAGCTTGACAATGAACAATACAGACAACGTCTTCAGGACACCCTCTGCGAACATTCCAGGACCCCAGGAGTCTTCTTAGAACACTTTCAACTTGACACCGAATCCATTCTGTTAATTTACGAACATTTCAGAACAGCTGTGTTGTCCGCAGAAAAATCGAACACAACAAAAGTGTCTAGCACATAAAAAAAACAGAACATTGAACCTATCTCATACTCCCCCACCCTCCCCAAACATTCTTACACACCAACACACTCCACTAAATACAATTTTTAATCCAAGTTTCACTGCGCTGTCCGCGGTCGTCCGCGAATGCAAGATGGCGGGCGCTACAGAAAATCTGACGTGCTTCACGCACCACACCGTATGTCTGCGGACATCACGCAAGCCGCTCGGCCAATCAGGGCACTGTCCGCGGAGCGAACCGGGAAGTCCGTCCGCGGAGCGAAGGGAGATATCACTAATTGTTTGATTGTTTTGCCTTACATTTTGGTCATTTTAAAAAATCGACTGGACGGATTTACACCAAATTTGCAAAAGCACGCATTTGGGACCAAGCCCCCGCTCCTGCCGTAAATTTGGTGTAAATCCGTTCAGCGGTTTGGGCTGTAGGCGTGCGCAAAGTTTTTGCTTAGCTGTGTGCAATGAGGGAATGGCACAGAGAAAGTGGATGCCATCCGCGGACACCGCGGCTGTTCGTGGACAGGGCGTGCTACATCTGGGTTTTTCCAGGAAATCCGACATGGAAAGAAGACTGTACGGATCAGATGTCGAGGTTGTGGATATGTGTTGAAAGAGACTGTGTGTGGTGAAGATGGCAGAAGTGGAGAAAGTCAGGGTGTTGGTGCTCGGAGATATGTTTGTGCATGGTTTACAGCAGTACGCTGAATGCAGGCATGTTGCAAAGAACTTTGATGTGAAGGAGTGGAGGTGGTGTGGAGCAGTGTGCCTGATTGCAATGTACAGGGAATTGTACAAGTTTGTGAGGATATGGCCACGATGAACAGTGCGCATGTGGTAGTTTTGCACTATGGTGCTTTCCATTTGGGCAACGTCAGTGCCCCTACTTTCTTGGCTGATTTGGAACGCTTGGTTCAAGCAGTAATGAAGATCCTTCCAAATGCAAAAGTAATTTTTTCTGGATTACTACCTAGGGCAATATGGGACAAAAGTTCAGTTTTTTGTCCTCAGCAAAATATTGCTAGGTGTGTCATCAACCGAGGCATGTGTGCCTTTATGCTTAGAGCTGTTATGTTCTTCTGTAACAATGAAAATATTGATGCCAGTAATGCTGTTAATTTTAAAGAAGATGGCATTTCTTTATCTTTTACGGGAAATGCCTTTCTATTTTGGAATGTAAGGGTTGCTTTGGAGAAGGTTATGTGAACATTTTAGGAGTAAAGTAAGAAAAAAAAACAAGAAAAAAAATACAAAATAACAGGTGTCTGTCAAGCATCTGTAAAAAAACCAAAAAGAAACCGCTCTTTTCAGAGCCAACTTCAAAGGGGAAATGGGGCACACTATTTAAATTTACATTCACCACGCTCAGATTTTCGATGTGTCCGCGGACATGGCGGTAGTCCGGGACATGAAAATCACTACGAGGGGGTTAGTATGTTCTATGTTTCATGTATATGAAGTCAGGGATATTATGGTTAAGTTGTGCTACTAAAAACCTATGAAATTCAGTAAAAAAAACTTTGTTAAAGGGACGTTATGGTTAAGTTGCGCTACTAAAAACCTATGAAATTCAGTGAAAAAACTTTGTTAAAGGGACGTTATGGCTCAAAGTAAAACCGAAAAATCCCTGAAATTCGGCAGTTATGGTAATATAAGCAACCATAACTTGCGCCGCCGTGCACTGCTAACACTAACACCCAGGACATCAAAGATGACATCACAAATGTCATTGATGACATCACTGATGACATCACATGGCTGGCTCTCCCTTTTTATCCTTTACTGACATATCGAAGCCACATAGTTTTCTATAGTAACAGTCAGGAAGTAAAAATTGAAAAGGTTCTATATTTGTAGACTTAGGGTCCAGTCACATCATATGAAACATATACATAGCGGAAGATACAGGCTTCAAAGAGAGCAATCCTTTCTGTGCATGAAGATAATCATTATGGTTATCAGCACTTTCTCACAGTTTTATTTATATTACTCTACCTTCCCTCTATATGCTCATATTTGTATACATTATACTCACTCTCCATAGACTGAATGGGAAAAAAATTTGCTTGCGCCTACAGCCCAAACTGCTGGACGGATTGCCACCAAATTTGGACCAGGAGCAGCGCTTGGTCCTGAAAGCGTGCTTTTGCAAATTTGGTGAAAATCCGTCCAGTAGTTTTTTTTAAAATGACCAAAAAGTAGGTAAAAAAAAAATAGTGATATCTGTGTTCGGTTCGCGGACACACTTCCCTGTTCGCTCCGCGGACAGTGTCCTGATTGGCCAATCGTCTTGTGTGATGTTCGCGGACATGCAACGTGTTCGCTGATTGGACGGCGTGGAGCGTGAAGCGCGTCAGATTTTTCGGTAGCACCCACCATCTTGGATTCTCCGACGTCCCCGGACAGCGCGGTGAAACTTTGTTAAAAAAATGTGTATTTTGTAGAGTGTGTTGGTGTGTAGGAGTGTTTGGGGAGGGTGGGAGTGTATGAGATAGGATGAATGTTGTGTTTCTTATGTGTTAGACGTTCTTTTAGTGTTTGATTTGTTTGCGGACATCACGGGTGTTCTGAAATGTTCTAAATAAACTGACTAGGTGGTGTTCTAAGGAGTCAATATGTGTCCGTTTTGTTCGCAAGCAAAGTGAAACTGTTCTAAGAACACTTGCAGTGTCCAGGGAGTGTTCGTAGGGGGTGTCCTGAGGACGCTGTCCGTATTGTTCTCTGTCAAGTTGAATGTGTTCTAAGAAATGTTCGCAAATAAACAAAATGGGGGTGTTCTGAAGACGTTTTTTTGAGAACACTCCCGGTGTCAAGAATTATTTGTAGGGGGTGTCCTGAGGACGCTGTCCGTATTGTTCTCTGTCAAGTTGAATGTGTTCTAAGAACACCCGCGGTGTCCTGAAATGTTCGCAAATAAACAAAATGGGGGTGTTCTGAAGACGCTTCTAAGAACACTCGCGGTGTCTGGGGAGTGTTTGTAGGGGCTGTCCTGAGGACGCTGTCCGTATTGTTCTCTGTTAAGTTGATTGTGTCCTAAGAACACTCGCAGTGTCCTGAAATGTTCGCAAATAAACAAAAGGGGGGTGTTCTGAAGACGCTTCTAAGAACACTCGCGGTGTCCGGGGAGTGTTCGTAGGGGGTGTCCTGAGGACGCTGTCCGTATTGTTCTCTGTCAAGTTGAATGTGTCCTAAGAACACTCGCGGTGTCCTGAAATGTTCGCAAATAAACAAGATGGTGGTGTTCTGAAGACGCTTCTAAGAACACTCCTGGTGTCCTGGAATGTTCGTAGAGGGTGTCCTGAGGACGCTGTCCGTATAGTTCTCTGTCAAGTTGAAGTGTTCTAAGAACACCCGTGGTGTCCTGAAATGTTCCCAAATAAACAAAATGTGGGTGTTCTGAAGACGCTTCTAAGAACACTTGCGGTGTCCGGGGAGTGTTCGTAGGGGGTGTCCGGAGGACGATATCCATATTGTTCTCTGTCAAGTTGAATGTGTCCTAAGAACACTCGCGGTGTCCTGAAATGTTCGCAAATAAACAAGATGGTGGTGTTCTGAAGACGCTTCTAAGAGCACTCCCGGTGTCCTGGAATGTTCGTAGGGGGTGTCCTGAGGACGCTGTCCGTATTGTTCTCTGTCAAGTTGAATGTGTCCTAAGAACACTTGCGGTGTCCTGAAATGTTCGCAAATAAACAAGATGGGGGTGTTCTGAAGACGTTTTTGAGAACACTCCCGGTGTCCTGCAATGTTCATAGGGGGTGTCCTTAGGAAGCTGTCCGTATTGTTCGTTGTTAAGTTGAAAGTGTTCTAAGAACTATCACGTTGTTCTGAAATGTTCGTGGGGGGTGTCCTGAAAACGGTGTCCGTATTGTTCGCTGGCAAGTTCAAAGTGTTCTAAGAACACTCCCATTGTTCGCGGACATTAAAAGTTTCCCATAGATCATAGTTGAAATGTTTGACTCTATGGATGTGATATGCTGCGGTGGTTGTTGCCAGGGCATAGAGTCTTGGGTGCATGGCCATTTGGCCATTTGGCCATGCACCCAAGACTCTATGCCCTGGCAACAACCACCGCAGCATATCACATTCATATTTGCTTATAACTTTGGGTGAAAAACAAATGTATAAGGAACAAAGGTATTAGATACTATGGATGTGATATGCTGCTATGGTTGTCCTTATTATTGTATACTTACTGTTTGGTCTAGTAATGGGAGTCCATGTTTTTCTTCTTCATTTTGTGATAAAAGAAAATAGCATGTTAGTATTAGTATTTTGTAAAGACTTATTACATTGTATAAGCAATATACTTTTATTTTTTTTCGACCCTCATATTTAGTAGAGTACAAATCAGAATACTGTGCAATTTGCTCAGTTTCTGTATTTGTTGCTAAAATCATTGGGTCTGTGGGAGAAAAAAAATCCATGTTGGATTAAAAAAAAAACTTTTTCTGTTATGCTACAGTTTATTTGTTTGTTTGTTTTCAGTGTTCACTTGTTGTTTCTGGCTAATGCTTTATACTTTGCTTTGTTGTATTTTTTTTGGAGCAGTAACAGATTCTTCATTTGTTTTGATATTATAAAATTTTGGAGCAGTTAGATACCAATTGGCGTATTCTAACTGTCTATTTTTTAATATATTTTAGTGGTTTTGATTTATCTATTTGGATATTGTTAAATTTTGGGACAGTTAGATACCAATTGGCGTATTCTAACTATGTATTTTTTGGTCTAATTTAGTGGTATTCATTTATCTGATTAGTTGTTGTAGAATCTTTGAGCAGTTAGATAGCTTTTGGAGTATTCTAACAGTTTATATTTTGTTAACACAAATTTACTTAAAGGTTTAAATACAGTTTATTTATCAAATTTTGGTTTTAAGAACATGAAATAAGCGTTTGTAAGATTTGCTGGTAATCTCTGCTTTAGAGTAATGGTACTATCATTACATTCAAACCATCCACATTTCTTTTTTATATGTGCAGTGTAGTGCCCTGAATTGGTTGTGGCTCCTGCGTGGTAGATTCTATCTATTGTTGTGAAGGTTTTCTTACCAAGTGATATTTGACCATGTGTGAATCCAGTCAGCTTGCAGTTGTTTTTGGTACCATCTGCATTGTAACGTAGAAGCATTAGTATTACGTATTTACTATGTGTTTGTATTACTAACGTGGAGCGATTATCTGAATTGCAGGTAGAGCATAATCTACCATGGTTTGCATTTTGTACAAGTTGCTGAAATGGAATGGATTCACAATTTGGTATTGATATATATATGAAGCGTTCATTGGGGATTTCTTCTTGTGTCACATTGTTGCAGAGAGTGCAAGTATGTTTCCACATGTATGAAATCTGAAAGATTTCATTTATAGGTATGTTTTTGTTTTCCAGTACTTGTAGTAAGTACATTAGAAATTCTTGTGGATCTTCCTGTGAGTTTATAGTGAATTTCACCATTCCAGCACAGTAGTCCAATTGTCGTCTTATTCCAAAAACACTATATGTGTTGTCAGGATTGTTTGCTGCATTTCTGTGAAGTACTAACATTTGCAAACACAATGGGTCTGTACTGTGTAAGTGAATGTTGTCAACAATTGGTGGTAATTGAAATAGAATATTCATTGCTACATTTGCATAGCAACTTACACCAACTATATTTGAGAATTTAAATGGTCCAGGTAGTTCTGTATCTAACTGCTATTTTTGGAGTTTGTCTTCCTTCTTTAAAGAAGTACCTGGTTTACTTTCTCTAATTGATTCTTTTTTGTTTGTGGTACTTGATGAAGTATTAGTTTCTTTTACTCTCTTTGGAGGATGTGCAGTGACGTCCTGTTGCATTTCTGTTTGATTTAGTTTTCTTTTACAACGTTTTAGTTTTTGTGGAAAAGAATATGTGTTTAGATGGGGAGTGTATAGTGAGCGAAGTCTATTATATTCTAAAATGCAAGGAATATCAGCGTTTACTTTACTTGCATCAAAGTTGATTAGAAATAGACCGTCAAGTGTACGTAAGCGTGATAGTGCTACGTAGCTCATGCCTTCTTTAAAGACTGTGTTACCAATATCTATCATTGCTTTGTCTAGAGTAAGACCTTGTGATTTATGAATCGTGACTGCGTATGCAAGAGTTAGAGAAAATTGTTCTCTGCGTACCTACATATCTTTGAAGAGAAGGAATCTAGCTGTTGAGCGTCCTATCCGTTTTACTTCTGAAAGTTTGTCAAAGAGTATATTGACAAACTGAATTTTGTTGTCACGTGGGTATGTTTGAAAGCCAACAACTGTACCCAGTGCTCCATTAACTAGTCCTTGGTCCATGTCAAGGTTACGTTTAAGCATTACTCTGCAATTTAAGGATAATTTTAACATCTTTTCTAAGCCTGCTGTGTTTGAGATTGATTTTTCTAAATTATTTAGTCTTGTTGTGGCTTGGTCACACACGGGTAGTGTCATACCATGTACATCTAGTTAGTCTGTGGCGCTAATTTCCATTATTGGTTGCATTTCTTTACTTAACATTATTTCATTGAATTTGAGACAGCTTGCAAGAGTTGGCATTAAGGCCATACAATTGACATTTTTGTGGGCTAATTGTTCCATAACATCTGTAGCACATGCATTATCGCCATAAAGTGCATTAATGTGCCGGGTTTTCAATGTTGCTTCTGCTTCTTTAGAAAGTATACCAACTCTCAAACCTTTTAAAATGTTGGCATAAGTGAGATCTGCAGATTGGCGCATGTTTTCTGTTAATTCTCTGTATTGGAAATGTTGCCAAAGGTTGACATTTCCAATGCTGCCAACAGTTTTACGGCAGAGTTTGTGCCCTAATGTTTTAAAAATAGGTTCACCTTTTACTGGTGTTAATTGAAGCAGATCTCCAAAAACAATAATGTGTTTTCCTGCAAAGAGCTCTTCATAGTCTGTTTTGAGTACTTCTTGTAATCTGAGGTGACTCAAAACTAACATCAGGTTGGAAACCATGCTCACTTCATCTATTAGTAGCATGTTCATTTGTTTCAATACTCTGCGTAATTCCATTGCAGCTTCTGCAGAAAGTTTGTAATAGTCTAATTTGTTCTGGTGTTCTACTGGTAATAGTAGTAATCGGTGTAATGTAACACCACCTATGTTGTAGGCAGCTAAACCTGTGGAGGCAGTGACAACAGCTGACAGTTTGTTCTTTGTCAATTGTTGAAGGAACTTACTAATGATTTTGATTAGGAATGTTTTGCCAAAACCAGCTTCACCACTGACGTACAGTAGTATAGGTTTATAATTATGGCAGGAACATTCTTTATTTTCATGTTTTACACCATGTGCAATTTGTTTTGTTACTTCTTGCAAAAATGCTACTTTGCTCATTGTTTAGTTTTGATTGTAGTATAGTTAAGTCTTCCTTATCTTCATACTGACACATGGTGTTTTCTACTTCTATCATAGCTAATTCTGCCTCATTTGTTATTAGTGGTTCTCCCAGTGGTTCTTGGCTTCCTGTTACAGAAGGTTGACTACTGTCAGGAGTATCCTTATCTAATTGGGCTTGGAGTTCTTCTTCATGTTGCTGTTCATTGTGCAACATTGTTTTGTACTGTGTAAAGTTTACATCAGTTAAAGTGCTTTCATTTGCTTTGAAAGCATCCTCATATGAGTCATAGTTATCTAGTAATTGTTCTTCTTTTCTCCATGGTTTGAAGAGTTGTAGCAGGGACATGTAATATACTTCTTTATGTTGAGGAGTCTTCAATGACAATTTGATATGATTAATTAAATTTGGTTTAGTGAGCTTAACTAAGCTGCCTTCACAGTCTGTCACTCTATATTTACCTTTTTTTTCATCAGGTTTCATATTATTTTGGTATGTGTAGTTTTGGGCTATTTGGTATAGACACATGTTTTCCAAAGTATTACTTCTGTTTGGGTAGTATGTGTCCAATAAATTGTTTTTTAACATGTCTTGGCTGTTGGGATCATGTTTGGCTATTGTTTCTATATCTTCATATGATTTTAGAACTCTTTTTCTAGATTTAGCTGGACCAAGACTTAGCCATACTATATTTTCAGATTTACCATACAATGAAGTACCAGTTAAACGATCAGCTGCTTCATAAGATCCACATTCTCTATGGGTGAGCATTTTTATGCCCAAGCTGTATAATTTCTGAGATACTGTTTTATCTGATGACAGGTCATTCCAGAGGTCTTGGAGCTCTGTCTTTTCTGCTTTAGTTAAGTATGCTGTGACATATCGTGCAACTGCAGTAGAATTGTCTGCAATCTACTGCACATCTATGTTTGCATTCCATAAGTGGGCAATGATTCCATTATAATCATTGATATATGTTTCTTCTTCTTTTCTTTTTATGTAATATGTATTTTTAGTTGATTTACCTTTAACACTATGTCTAACTGAAGACATGAGGTTGTTTACTTGACCTGTATTTGTAACTGGTCTAGGGAAACCAAATCGGCATTTGGTGTAGTATTTGCCTTTGTTTTTGTATTTGCAACGACAATATTTTCCACATTTGTGTCTTTGAAATTGTAAAATTTGTGCACGAAGATCACTATTTGTGGCTTCTGATGGAATTTCACAAGTGACATATTTTTCAATAAACTGTAAAACGGTGGCATCACTGTCTTGACCAAATTTAGGAGCATCTTTAATCCATAAAAGCATGTGGATATGTGGTGCTCCTCTGGCTTGGTATTCTTTTCTCCAAAAGAAGTGTTGCACTTCTCCAAGGGGAGGAACAGTTTTATTACAAATAAAATGTAGCATAGCAATGAAGCGATGGTGAAAATATCTTGAAACATTAACAGGATCCAAAGAACAAAGTTCTCCAGGTGTTAGAATATCTATGTTTGTTTTGTTTTTATTTGATATGCGTAGGAAATCATGTAAATCTTCCCATGCATATTCTGCACAACTTAATGTAACAAACCAAGTGGGTGGGCCAAGGTTTCTGATCATACAACGTACATCTCCATGACGTCGAAACCAGTACTCTTTAGTACCACGCATATTTGCTAATAGATTTGTATTATTTGATTGTAAAGCCTCATCCTTTTGTTGCACTTTCTCTAATAATTGTGTAGCTGTCATATTTTGAAAGTGTGATCCTGATTTTAATATGTGTGCAACTCCGTAACATAAAGTTGCTAGTTCACTTTCAAAGAGTAGGTGGAATATGTATTCCACATTTTGTCTAAATCTGGGATCTTCAGAATACATCCGTAATGAGCGGTATTCTGAAGCTGATATTTGAATAGGTCTATCATCATACCTTCCTCCTTTGCCAGTAGGAAAGAGTAGAGGAAAAGCACGTGCTTTTATACTTTTTTCCCATATACTGATTGGCGATCCTTTCGTTTGACGCATTTGGTAAGTTTCCAGTACATCTTGTATGGTGTCATTACAGTGCAAAGGATGAATTGTATAATGGTCTAAAGTATTTGATATTGTAGCAGGATCTAGTAGCTCAAATTCACCAGCTTCTTGTGTTTCTTGAATTATTTCAGTTGTATCTTTCAAGTTTTCTTCAATATTAATTTCTTTGTAATATTCCATATTCTCTTTAAAGTATTGGAAGGCTTGTCTAACTTTATATAAATCTACCAGCTGTTGCCATATTTTTTTGTCTTTTGTAGGTACTCCATTTACTAATATATTAAAGATTGCTGCATTGGACGTTGCACTCCTAGAGTATGAACATTTTCTTTTAGATTTAATGGTAAATAAACTACTTTTCCACGAATGCCTTTTACCAATTCAGAGGGAGGTAATTTTGCTGTTTTTGGTTGAAGGCGTATTATTGCTTGAAATGGGTGTACTGTTTGAATTATGATGCTCTCATATAAATTAAGTTGTTGTAGAGGTTTTGGTACTGGGTATAATTCCAAATTATTTGTGATAGAACGTGAAGGAGTTTGGTTGTTGTCAAGTTTTGTAGTGCAATAACTGCAAAGTATTAAGGGCTCAGTTATTTCATATTTGTTTTCTGCTACAAGGTAGAGAGCTAATTCAAACCATTTAGAATCTTCATTGTCTTCTATTTTGTATGATAGGTCCACAGTTTTTGTGCTACTTTTATAAAAAATTCTACGGCAACATACACATACATGGTTTGGTACTTCAACTGATGTACTTTTAAATTTTAGTATTTCTTTTTTGTATGTGTTTAGCAAAAGGTTCCCATGTGTAGAATTGTTGCTTAATTGGTTTAAAGCTATTTTATTCTGTAAACAGCTTTCACTTCCAAAATATTTTTTCTGGATATAGTGAATTTCCTCAAGTAGGTCTTTTGCTGTACCATGTAGAAGGATGTTATTTAACTTTGCTAGTGCTAAAGCAGGACTTTTAGCATAGTACAGTTTATAGACTAGATTTCTTATAGTTGAATGATGTGTTGATATCCTTTTGATATCATGGAAAGTGGTTTTACAAGTAGGTCCTGTAATGCAGGCCAATGAATGTCCTTGTAGTCCTGTGTACTTGCGCACTGGACAGGTATCTATATTTTGCAGTAATTTAATTTTGATTTTATCTTTGCTTTTTACATATTTATTGAGGAATTGGCGTAAAGATTTGAAACATTGTTTGGGAATGTCACACATTGACGTGCATGGCCATTTGTACACTAGACGTTCTGATTCAGAATGGAGGGGTAATTCTAAGCTTTCAGGGCATATTTTTGTAAGGAGTACTTCTTGTTCTATTATGGTATTATTCACTTTTTCATAACCTCGACCACTGCTATTTATGGCAATTGTATTCATTTGCTTTTGTTTGTACGCTTCTTCATTAAAATATGGTTCTGTGCTCGTAGTGTGATTCCATTCACCTCCGCACATACTTAAGAAGTTCTTTCTATTGACATTTCGCTTATTGAGAAGTCTTTTTTGTAATTTAGTTATTAGTTTTGTTAGTGGTTTCATTTTGTTTAACAGTAAAATAAATACATTTCTTTTGAGAAGAATTGCACTGTCAATCAATGCTTCTGAGATTAATTTCCTACGATAGGTTTTAAGCTTTGAACCTGATTTCTCACCTGTTTTTATAAGATTTTGAAGGACTTTGTGACGGTATATTTTGGCTAAAATACTTTTCTTGGTATGCTTACTTTGCAATATATTAAAATTTGAAGAAGTAGTTTTATCTGTACTGATAGCTGATTTTCTGTTAATTGTTTTTTGGTTTGTTTTACATTTTGATAGAGGAAGCGAAGTTGTTGTACTTGAAACTTCTTGTGTTTCACTAAATGATTGTATTAGCTGTTTTGTTTCACCTTTTTTTACAAATTCTGCCAGAGATGGATGCTTATGTTGGACACCTTTATTTTCATTTGCTCTAATTTTGCGTTGCTTTCTACGGAGTTGTCTTTTGGTAGGCATTCTTTAGGGTCTGTTGAAAAAAATAAAGAAGATATGGGTTGGGGTGTTCTGGAATGTATATGTGCTGTGTGCATGAGTGTTTGAGTAAGATGATAAAGATGTATGTAATGGTGTGTGATTGTTCATTGGGAACTAAAACTAGTAGGGATAGGTATTCTTGAATGTATGTGTTGCTAAACTGGGGTTCAGATGACAAAAAAAAAGTAAGCTAGTGCTGTGGAAAAGTACAAATAGTAAATCTAATGTATACAATTAAAACAGTTTTTTGTTCTATAATATGAAAATTGTAGTGGTTCAGTTGGCTAATTTGAGTGTCCAAAAATAGAAATTTGTGGGCCATTCTGGCTGTAAATCGCTGTTTAAGACATGGACATTTTTGGACAAAATGGTACAAAATCTCTATTTTAAGAAACCAAAATAGCTTGTATTAATGTTATAGTATATTTGATTAATAATACAAATATTATGGGGATATTTTACTTATTTTTTTTTAAATTAACAGGTAACTTCTTAGTTTTTCTTTCTTCTTCGAATTCGGCTGCTTCTTTTCAGGAAACTGGTCTTCACTGCAATTGTAAAAGCTTCAAATTAGTAACTTTGTTTGTATATAGCACTGTTTTTAATTTAGATATTGATTTTTTTAATTGAAATCCTCAGTGCCTTCTGTAAAACCATTAAACTAATTTATTTACATAAGATACATTGCATCAGTTCAGTACATATGATATGTTCTTAATGAACAAATTGTATTGAATGACTAACTGTAGCAAAAAAAAAAATATCTTTACTATGTCTTGTGAAATTTATAATATATTAGTGAATACCACTATTTCTGTAAGTAAACTGTTCTAGGTAATAGCGCCTCAATGTCATGTCTAATTTAAAGTAATTAAGTAAATAAATAAATAAAAACAAAAAATATGAAATTGTATAAGTATTTTTATAAAGGTTTAAACATAGATTGTGTTTGCATGCAATTTTGTTTGAATATATGTAGTCTATATATTTTATTTAAAAAATGTTAGTTTAACATGATTTGAGTGTGTGTGTATAAAGAAAGTAAAAAGTATAAAGGGTTATAAGTGATAGTTGATTTTAGTAAATTGAAAAAAGTACAGTAAATTCATTTTACAGATTTTACAAGGCATAGCTCTCAACTCACACGCTTTTGGCGTGTGTCACCCGCCTTGTAAAGCGCTGACTCACCTGCCAAACCTCCTGCACGCCCATTCATTTCAATGGGCGTCTCACCCGCCAAAAACAAAATCGGGTGTTTTCACCCGCCTATGCGACACAAATGGTTGAGAGCTATGACAAGGTAAAAGTCTGTTTGAAAATGTGTTCATCTGCTATACAGAAAATATGCATACCTGAAGTTTGTGTTCATGCATATGGATATGCATGGAGCTGCAAGTAGAAATCTTGAAGACTTGTACAGTATTTCTGGTTGATGCTGCTTGCCAATGATATGACACTTGTACTCAGAGAGATTCAGAGTACATTTGCTGTACTGATCTATGATGTTGCAGTTAGATGTAGAGGTCTTGAATGTGATTGGTGCATGGTCATGTGATTTTTGAGGTACATCCAATGAGGGAATGGCAGAGAGAGTGTAGTGGAAATGGTAGAAGGGCTGTTCATGTTACGATATGTCCGCGGACATGGCGGTAGTTCGCGGACATCGGGAGTTACATCCGGGGATTTTTGGGTTCAGAAGTCATGCAAATGAGAATAAGCACTGAAAGGGATTGGTCAGGAAAGTTTGGTGGGTGTGTTGTGCCAGGAGAGATTTTCTCAGATACTCTTTTTGCTGAGAGAACAAAAGATAGCTATGGCTGTGTGTTTCAGAAAACAGATTGTTTGGATTTTAGGAGATTTGTGGATACATTGGTTGAAGGTGCATGCAGAAAGCTGTGGAGTAGCTGTAGATCTTCGATTCCCACATGTGGAAGTACACTGGCATGTTGTACGTGGAATGAAGTGGTTGGACTTGCTACCTCTCTGTGCTACTTTGGAGACAGAGCAACATCCAGACATAATTGTAATTCATTGTGGAGGGAACAGTTTAGGACATGTGACTGTATTTTTTTTGCAATTTGCTGTGAAAGAAGGACTTAGGAAGGTTATGGACATGTTTCCTAATTCTCAAGTGATATTTTCACGGATTGCGCAGAGACAAATGTGGCTTTGTTCTTCTTCATTTGGTCCACAAATGGAAAAAGCAAGGCACTAATGTTAATAAGGCTGTTTGTGGCTTTCTAAGAGATTTTGGCATGTCTTCTTTTCACAATGAAAATATTATGTTTTGTAGTACATACATTTTTCGCAGAGATGGAGTCCATCTTACTTATGCTGGCAATCAGATTTTTCTGAGAAATGTACAAAATGCATTGCAACCTTTTTTGGAATTACAATAACGATTTTGAAGTAGATGTTAAGCATTTACAATTTTTGACTTACAAACACCACCCAAAGGCTCTTTTCAGAGCCACCACTTCTTTCCAGATAAAATTACAATGTTTGTGATGGAGTAGCAACCCAATTTTTTTAATGTTCGCGAACTGTCCACGGACTTCTAAAAAATACAAAGAGTCTTGCTTCATTCATTTTCACTTCTATTTTTTAACTCAGAAAGGCGGCTCTGAAAAGAGCCTTATTTTTTTTTGATTTTTGTAATTTTGTATTTTTTTTTGTTTTTCAGACACGACACACTAGGAGAGGAGGGTAAAGGAGGGTAAAGGGGGGGACACCAACCACAAGGATAAGAAAGGGCGAGCTGAGAGAGGAAGATGTAGAGTGGGTGAGCAGGTCTTCTCGTGCTCTGAGACAATAGTCTCAAAAGCACGCTGAAGTCGCTCCCCCCTGCAGAGTACTGTGTCACAGTACATACATACAACTGTGACCCTCGAAAGGTAAGGGTCATCAGCATTCTGTATGGCCTGTGAGGCAGCTTGAGAAAGACGCTGTCCCACAGAGGTGGTCCTTGTGGTGACAGGATCAGAAACAGAGGATGAAGTAGAGGAAATCAACCTGCTACGTTCTTCGCAAGGTACAACGCTGCGAATAGCCCCAGAGTGAAATGACCTCAGGTGTCGCTTCATAGTAGTGGTCCCAAAGCTGTAGTTACCGTGCTTCCCGCGACTGAGTATCATTTTGCACTCATTGCAGGTAACATGGTTCGCACGAGCCTTAGGACCATTCCCATGAATGGTAAATAACCGCCACACCCAAGACTCACGCCTAGTGCGGGTAGTAGGGATTTCCTCTACCTCATTCTCATCATCCTCTTCTTCCTTCACCGCATCCTCACTCCTGTTCCCCTCTTCAGGCCCTTGGGTAGGTGGTGGTGGTGGAGGGGGTGGGGGTGGTGCTGAAGCAGGTGCAGCACCAAGTGGCAGTTCAGCAGCCAAGGATGCCATCTCGATGATGGTGTAGTCTGCAGGTGGCAGCAAAAATCACTGTGTTCTGAAGAATAGCCAGAAACACAATGGGAATAAGCTCTTGGGCGTGGTCTTTTATAGGGGTGCTTGTGCGCGGTCCGCGGACATGCGCACTGTCCGTGGACAGATCGAACACAAAAAAAGGATTGGAAAGTTTCAAAAGGTATATAGAAACTCAAGATTGCTATGTGGGACTTGTGCCATGGTGAGATTTTATTGAAAAATATTATGGATTAACTGAAAATGTACTTTTAAATTGTTCGGGGACATGAACAGTGTCCGCATTTCAGGACACACGATGAGCGTGGGCGCGTCATATGATCTGTTTGCGAACTGGTCCACAAAGGAAGCGCCTGTCCGCAGGACACCAAGTGCACAGAGATTGGTTTGCGCATGCGCATTGATGTCCTATGGACACTGTTCGGGTTCTAAAGTAATTAAAAGTGCGTCACACGTGAAACGAACATTTCAGGACATCGCGTGTGTTCTTAGAAAAGTTTAAACTTGGTAGCGAACAGTAAGGACAGATATAGTGTTCTTCAGGACACGTGTAATTTAGTTTATGTACGAACATTTCAGGACACCAGTTGTGTTCTTAGAACAGTTTCAATTGGGTAGCGAACACTACGCACAGGTATAGTGTTCTTCAGGACACCTCCATTTTCGTTTACGTACGAACATTTCAGGACACCAATAGCATTCTTAGAACAGTTTGAACTTGCTAGCGAACAGTACCGGACAGGTATAGTGTTCTTTAGGACACTTTAATTTTTGTTTGTTTACGAACAATTCAGGACACCGCGTGTGTTCTTAGTACAGTTTCATGTTGCTAGCGAACACTACGAACAGTTGTACTTTTGTTCAGGACACATCATTTTCGTTTATTTACGAACATTTCATGACAGCAATTGTGTTCTTAGGACAGTTTTAAGTTCATAGCAAACATTACGGACAGATATAGTGTTCTTTAGAACACTTTAATTTTTGTTTCTTTACGAACATTTCAGGACACCACGTGTGTTCTTAGAACAGTTTCAACTTGCTAGCGAACAGTTCGAACAGGTGTGGTGTTCTTCAGGACACCTCCATTTTCGTTTATGTATGAACATTTCAGAACACTCGCACTGTCCGCGGACACTTTTATAGTTTTTAAAAAAAAAAACGGAAACTATTCACAATACAATATAAAAATTAAACTTTATTTAACATATATTAATAATTTATGACAGAGAAGGTGAGGCAGAAACAGAAACAAAAACAGGAGAATTTGGGGTTTCAACATGATTGGTATTAGGTGAAGAAGGGATGGAAATCTCATCAAAATGTTTTGGATTATGGAGAGGGTTTGGGGATAATTGACTGGGATATGGTGAGGAGGGACAAGTACATGTGGGGCAATGGTATGACGTTTTTGTTTTAAAATGATCTTCAACAAAAGTGTTCAAATTATTAAAATTGGTGAACAATAAATCGATTTTTTCTTTTATGTTGTCAAGTGTGTTTTCCATAACAGCTTCTTCAGAGGTAGTTTCTATTTTGTTATGCTCTGTACAAAAAATATATATATATGTTAAATGTATACAAAATAATAATATTTAAATGATTTATATTATAAAGTGTTTACCATTAGTTTCACTATCTTGTGACATTTCTTCATGTGGGAAATTGTCCTCTAGCCATTCCAGAGTACTAGACATTTCTGTGAGAAAAAAAAAAAAGATAATATATTTTTTAATCTAATACAGAAAGTTTATAAATATATGAGTAAAATGACTTCTGGTAAGATAAGTCCTATGTATTCAGTGGGTCTGGTCTTGTTCTCAGTTCTGTTGTGTCTGTGAGGTAATTATTTTGGAAGCCAATTTATGTTCTTGTGGTATATTCCATTTCAGAACATATTGTATTTAAATGAATGATTAGTGTGTTACATATATGGGTTACATTTCTTATGTATTACTATATATAATGTGTTTGTGTGCTGCTTTTTGAATTTGTTAAATGTTCCTACATTATGATATAACAAGCAAACATACCCTCGCCCCCCATAGTTTTTAGGTAGTGGTACTGTTCTCTGAATATGTCCGCGAACATTAAATAAGTTTGCGGACATCACGTTCATAAGAAGAGATCTAGTCAGTTCCATATGACATGTATATAAAGTCAAAGTCATTATTGTTAAGTTTTGCTACTAAAAAAGGAGGAGCCATACATGTGATGTCATCTTTGATGTCCCGGGTGTTAGTATTAGCAGTGCACGGTGGTGGCGCGAGTTATGGTTGCTTAGGTTTTTAGTAGCGCAACTTAACCATAACGTCCCTTTAACAAAGATTTTTCACTGAATTTCATAGGTTTTTAGTAGCACAACTTAACCATAACGTCCCTTTAACAAAGTTTTTTTCACTGAATTTCCTAGGTTTTTAGTAGCGCAACTTAACCATAACGTCCCTTTAACAAAGTTTTTTCACTGAATATATATATATATTACACGGCCACGTAGTTATGGTTAAGTTGCTGTTTCCATAGTAAGAGCACTTTATGGGAGCTTATAACACAGCTCCCCCTGGACGAATCCTCACCAAACTTTGCAAAAAAAGTATATGAGCCACTCTGATTTTTTTCCAATGTACAGTGATGTTCGGTACAGGGGGGGAAAAGTTATACGGGGGGGGTTCCAAAATGTCTTTTTTCCCCATAGACTGAATGGGGGAAAAACTTTGCTCACGGCTACAGGTCAAACCGCTGGACGGACTTTCACGAAATTTGTGGCAGGTATAGGGGCTTGGTCCAGAATGCATGCTTTTTTTAAATTTGGTGACAATCCGTGCAGTATTTTTCTTTAAAACGACCAAAAAGTATGCCTCAAAAAATGTGTGATATCTATGTCTGCTCTGCGGTCACACTTCCCTGTTGGCTCCGCGGACAAGATAACGATTTGCTAATGGGCTCACGTCATGACCACGGACACGCGACGTCTCTGCCGATTGGCTGCTGCGATATGTGTTCTGCGTCAGATTGTTTGGCTGCGCCCGACATCTTGGATCCGCCTATAGCGGAGCAACAACCAGAGTACACATGCTATATTCATAAAACTCTTTTGCTGTGTCACAGAGCGTTGGGACAGGTTCAGATAGTATGACATGGGTGATCAATGCATTTGTACTGGGGGTCGGCTTCACGATGTATTTTCTATGGCCACCTTGTACGCACAGAAAATGGGGGGTGTAATAACGGTAGCATTTCAGTCCATGCAGTGCACAGGAAACTTGTTACTGTTGTAAGGAGACGTGTAGTGGTAGCGAACATTGAAATTGACAACATGCCATAATTGCAATACTTTTTCCTATGGGTATTATCATATTCATTAGTACGCTGCCATGGGTGTGACATGCTACGGTGGTTTTGGCCAGGGCCTAGAGTCTTGGATGCATGGCCATTGGCCGAAGGCCAAAAGCCTTACTTCCAAGACTGTAGGCCCCGGCCACAACCACCACAGCATGTCACACCCATGGATACACCCGTACTATTGCGAAGTTGAGGGGAGTGTGTGCAGTCTTGGATGCATGGCCGAAGGCCATGCACCCAACAACAAAGTTGTAAGTACTGGACGTGCAAGGCACGCAAACAGCAGGCGTTAAATTCCCCAACCCGCAAAGGGACCTCGTAGTAAGGCGGTAAGGGTTTACCGGTACCGGTAAAATACCGGTACAGGTAAACCCTTACCGCCTACTGTGTAATGAGGCCCTGTGTTTCCTAAATCTATCAAAGCGTTGTCTAGGGTAAGACCTTGGGATTTATGAATGGTAACTGCATATGCAAGAGTTAGAGAAAATTGCTCTCTAAGTACATACATGTCTTTGAAGAGAAGGAATCGAGCAATTGAGCACCCTATCCTTTTCATTTCTGAAACTTTATCAAAGTGCACATAGACAAACTGAATGTTGCTGTCACATGGGTATGATTGAAAGCCGACAACTGTACCTAGTGCTCCATTAACTAGCCCTTGCTCGTCGTCAAGGTTACGTTTAAGCATTGCTCTACAATTTAAGGTTAATTTTAATATTTTTTCCAACCCAGCTGTGTTGGAGATTGAATTTTCTAAACTATTTAGTCTTGTTGTGGCTTGTTCACATACGGGTACTTTCATACCATGTATGTCTAGTTTGTCTGTGGCACTAATTTCCATTATTGATATGATATGATATGATATGATATGGCATTTGTAACGCGCCTATACACAAGTGTTTCAAGGCGCGACGAGGCCGGGAGGGGGGAACAAGGGGAAGACAGACAACGATCCTACTAGGCCAGGTGTCATTCAGACCGTGCAAGTGCAGGGGTAGGGGGAAGGGAAAAAGTGCAAGGGGAAGGGGGAGGGGGGGAGTGCAGTACAAATAAGTAGAATAGAAATAAAATAATAAATAAATAGGGCCAGCTGGTGGCAAGTGCAAGGTAAGTGCAGACAAGTCCTTGGGGGGGGGCAGTAGGGATACAGAGACAGTCCCGCAGTGCAGGGGTTGCCAGGGAGGCAGTGAAAGTGAAGAGTGACTGGGCCCAGGACCGAAGTCGGTGAGAGTGGCCCAGTTGCAGAATCAGTGCAGTTTAGGTGAAGAATTTAGCAGGGGAGAGGGAGAGAGAAAGCAGAAGTGAAGAGGAAGGTTTTGAGGTGCTTTGGAACCGGAGATGGTTCTCCTCAAGTTTCAGGGAGGCAGGAAGGCTGTTCCAGAGGGAGGCCCCTGCCGCGGAGAGAGATCTACCCCCAGCTCGTTGCTTCGAGAAGCGGCTGACCCTGAGGGAGTTGGAGACGGATGAGCGTAGGGCTCGTGAAGGAAGATATTTAGGAAGAGAGAGTTGAAGGTATTTAGGCCCCAGGCCCCAGAAGGCCTTGTGGACAATGCAGAGGGTTTTGAACTTAATCCTCGCAGCCACTGGGAGCCAGTGTAGAGATTTCTGTCCTGGAGAGATACGGTCCCTGGGCTTGAGGCCAAGGACAAGTCTCGCAGTTCTGTTCTGGATGAGTTGCAGAGGGCGGAGAGTGGAGGCAGGCAGATTAAGATAGAGGCTGTTACAGTAGCATTGGTTGCATTTCTTTATTTAACATTGTTTCATTGAATTTGAAACAGCTTGCAAGAGTTGGCATTAAGGCCATACAATTGACATTTTTGTGCCCTAATTGTTCCATAACATCAGTTGCACATGCATTATCTCATAAAGTGCATGAATGTGCCGGTTTTTCAATACAACTTGTGCTTCTTGCGATAGTACACCAACTCTAATACTTTTTAAGATGTTGGCATAAGTGAGATCTGCAGATTGCCGCATGTTCTCAGTTAATTCTCTGTATTGGAAATGTTGCCAAAGGTTGACATTACCTATACTGCCAACAGTTCTCCATCAGAGTTTGTGGCCTAAGGTTTTAAAAATAGGTTCACCTTTCACTGGTGTTAATTGTAGAAGATATCTGAAAACGATAATGTGTTTCCTTGCAAAGAGTTCTTCGTTGTTACTTTTAAGTACTTCTTGCAATCTGAGGTGAAGCAAAGCCAACATTAGGTTGGAGACCATGCTCACTTCATCTATTAGTAGCATTTTCATTTGTTTTAATACACTGCGTAATTCCATTGCAGCTTCTGCAGAAAGTTTGTAATAGTCTAATTTATTTTGATGCTCTACTGGAATCAGTAGTAATCGGTGTAAAGTGACACTGCCTATGTTGTAGGCAGCTAAACCTGTGGGGGCCATTATAACAGCTGCCAGTTAGTTGTTTGTCAATTGTTGAAGGAACTTACTGATGATTTTGATTAAGAATGTTTTCCCCGATCCAGCTTCACCACTTACGTACAGGAGTATAGGTTTGTAATTTTGGCTGGTACATTCTTTATTTTCGGGTTGTACACCATGTACAATTTGTCTTGTTACGTCTTCAAAAATGGTCCGCTGATCTTTGTTAAGTTTTGCTTGTTGTACATTTAAGTCTTCTGTATCTTCTTGATACTGATACATGGTGTTTTCTACTTCTGCCATAGCTACTTCAGCCTCATTTGCTATTTAGTGGTTGTCCTAGTGGTTCTTGACTTCCTGTTACAGAAGGTTGACTACTGTCAGAAGAGTCCTAATCTAGTTGGGCCTGAAGTTCTTCTTCCTGTTGCTGCTCATTGTGTAACATTGTTTTGTACTGCGTAAAGTTCACATCGGTCATAGCGCTTTCATTTGCTTTGAAAGCATCCTCATATGAGTCATAGTTATCTAGTAATTGTTTTTCTTTTCTCCATGGTTTGAAGAGTTGTAACAGAGACATGTAGTATAGTTCTTTCTGTTGAGGCATTTTTAATGACAATTTTACATGATTAATTAAGTTTCGTATGGTAGGTTTCACTAAGCTCCCTTCACAATTGGTCACTCTATATCTACGTTTGCTTTCATCGGGTTTTATAATATTTTTGAATGCAAAGTTTTGAGCTATGTGGTATAGACACATGCTTTCCAAAGTGCTATTCCTGTTCGGATAGTATGTGTCCAGTAAATTGTTTTTTAGAATGTGTTGGCTGTTGGGATCATTTCTGGCAATTGTTTATATGTCCTCATATGATTTCAGCACTCTTTTCCTAGATTTTGCAAGATCTAGACTTAGCCATACTATGTGTTCTGATTTACCATACAAAGCAGTACCGGTTAAACGATCTGCTGCTTCGTAGGCACCACATTCTCTATGAGAGAGCATTTTTATTTCTAGGCTGTACAATTTCTGTGAGAATGTTTTGTCAGATGCTAGTTTATCCCAGAGGTCTTGAAGCTCTGTTTTTTCTGCTTTTGTTAAGTAGGCTGTAACATATCTTGCAACTGCAGTTCAATTGTCTGCAATGTACTGCACATCTATGGTTGCATTCCATAAGAGGGCAATGATTGCATTGTAATCGTTGATATCTTTTGATTCTTCCCTTCTTTTTATGTAATAAGTGTTCTCAGGTGATTTACCTTTAACACTATGTCAAACTGAAGACATGAAGTTGTTTACTTCACCTGTTTCTGTAACTGGTCTAGGGAAACCAAAGCGGCATTGGGTGTAGTATTTACCTTTGTTTTTGTATTTGCAGGGACAATATTTGCCACATTTGTGTCTTTGAAATTGTAAAATCTGCCATGCAGCTCACTATGTGTCTGTTGTGAAGGGATTTCACAAGTGACATATTTTGAATAAACTGCAAAACAGTGCTGTCGTGACCAAATTTCGGTGCACCTTTTATCCATAACAGCATGTGAATATGTGGTGCTCCTCTCACTTGATATTCTTTTCTCCAAAAGAAGTGTTGCACTTCTCCAAGGGGAGGAACACTTGTATTGCAAATAAAGTGTAGCATGGCAATGAAACGATGATGGAAATATCTTGACACATTAACTGGATCTAGAGAGCAGTTCCCCAGGTGTTAATACATCTATGTTGTTTTTGTTGCTGTTTGCTATGCGTAGGAACTCATGTAAATCTTCCCATGCATATTCTGAACAACTTAGTGTAACAAACCAAGTCAGTGGTCCAAGGTTTCTGATCATACAACGTACGTCTCTGTGCCATCGGAACCAGTATTCCTTTGTACCACACATGTTTGCAAACAAATTTGTTATACTTGATTGTAAAACCTCAACTTTTTCCTGGACTTTTTGTATTAACTGCGTAGCTGACATATTTTGAAAGTGGGTTCCAGATTTCAAAATGTGTGCAACTCCGTAACATAGTGTTGATAATTCACTTTCATAGAGTAGGTGGAATATGTATTCCACATTTTGTCTAAATCTTGGATCTTGGGAATACATTTGTAAAGTGCGGTATTCGGATGCCCCAATCTGAGTGGGTCTATCATCGTATCATCACACCTTTGCCAGTAGGAAATAGCAGTGGAAAAGCACGTGTTTCTATACTTTTTTCCCATATGCTCATTGGTGACCCTTTGGTTTGTCGCATTTGGTAAGTTTCTAGTGCATCATCTATGCTTTCATTGGAATGCAATGGATGAATTGTGTAATGGTCCAAAAGAGTGGATACTGTAGCAGGATCCATAAGTTCGAAGTGTCCAGTTTATGATGGCTCTTGAATTATTTCAGTTGTTTCCCTTAAGGGAAATCAATATGTATTTCCTTGTGGTACTCATTATTGTCTTTTAGATATTGCAATGCTTGTCTAACTTTATGTAAATCCACCAGTTGTTGCCAAATATTTTTGTCCTTTGTTGGTAGACCATTTACCAAGACTATTAAAGAATGCTCTAATGAACGTTGCACTCCTAGAGTGTGTACATTTTCCGTTAGATCTAATGGCAAATAAACTACTTAGCCAAGAATGCCTTTCACCAATTCAGAGGAAATTAAATGAAATGGGTGAACTGTTTGAATTATTATGCTCTCATACAAATTGAGTTGTTGCAGGATTTTTGGTAGTGGGAACAATTCCAAATTATTTGTAATAGCACGTGAAGGAGTGTGGTTGTTGTCTAATTTTGTAGTACGGTACCTGCAACATATTAGGCATTCAGTTAGTTCATATTTGTTTTCTGTTAAAAGGTAGAGAGCTAATTCAAACCATTTAGAGTCTTCATTGTCTTCTATTTTGTATGCTATGTCTACATTTTTTGTGTTCCTTTTGTAAAACGTTCTGCGGCAACACATACATACATGGTTTGGTACTTCAGCCAATGACCTTTTGAATTTTACTATTTCTTTTCTATATGTGTGTAATAGAAGGTTGCTATGTGCAGAATTGTTGCTACTATGTTCTAAAACTATTGCATTTTGTAAGTGGCTTTCACTTCCAAAATACTTTCTCTGAATACGGTAAATTTCTTCTTCTAAGTGTTTGGGTGTACCATGCAGAAGAGTGTTATTTAAATTGCCTTATTCGAAGCTGGAGTTTTTGCATAGTATATTTTATACACTAGATTTCTTACACTTGAATGATGTATTGATATCATTTTGATATCATGGAAGGTTCTTTTGCAAATAGGCCCAGAAAGCAGGCTAATGAATGTCCTTGTAGTCCTGTGTATTTGCGCACTGGCCAAATATCCATATTTTTCAGCACTTTCATTTTACTTTTGGTTTTACCTTTTACATACTGATTGAGGAACTGACATAAAGATTTGAAAGCTTTGTTTGGAATGGCACACATTGATGTGCACAGCCATTTGTATACTCGACGGTGTAGTTCTGCTGAATCGAGAGGTAATTCTGAGTTTACAGAGGATACTTTTGTAAGCAGTGTTTCCTGTTCCATGATGGCAGTATTGATTTTCTCATACCCTTGTCCACTGCTTGTTTGTTTTTGTTTGTATGCTTCTTCATTAAAATATGGTTCTGTGGTTGTTGTGTGACTCCATTCACCACCAAATACATTTTAAAACATATTTTTGTTCACATTCCATTTATTGCTGAGTTTCTTTTGTAGTTTGGTAGTTAGTTTTGTTAGTGCTTTCATCCTATTTAACACTAATATAAACAACTTCCTTTTCAGAAGGATTGCACTGTCCGTGAGAGCTTGTAGGATTAACTTTCTACTGTAGGTTTTAAGGGGTGAGGATGATTTTGGTTCTCTTGTTAGTAGATTCTGAAGGACTCTGTGTCAAAGAATTTTTGATAAAATACTTTTTTTTACTATGGGTTCTTGTAACAGTCTCAGGATTAGTAGGAGCATTGTAAGCTGTACTGGTAGCCGATTTTTTTGCCAACATTTTTGTGTTTTGTGACAAATTTTGATGGAGGATGTAAAGTTTCGGTAGTTGAAGCTTCTTTTGTTTTGCTAACCGACGGCATTAGCTGGTTTCTTCTAACATTCTCTAAAAACTCTACAACAGATGGATGTGTAGATTGGGCACTTTTATTTTTATTTGCTCTACGTCTGCGTTCCTTTCTACAGAGTTGCTTTTTGGTAGGCAATCTTTGGTGTCTGTTGAAAAAAAGAAGGCATACTTTGGTCTGTTGTATAATGTATGTGTGCAGTGTACCAGCGTGCATGAGTCTGATGGGGAAGCTCTTTGTTATGGTGTGTGAATGTTCATTGAACTCTTGCAATGATTTGGGAAGGCTATTTTACTGTTTGTATACTAGTACAATGTGCTTCAGATGAAAGTACAAAGTGGGCTAGTGGTGACAAGAAGCATTATTAATAAACGAAATGCCATAAACTTGCAACAGCAACTACTTTTCTAAATCTAACCTTCTAAGGATTATGTACGTTATTTGAGTTCCAAACACACAGGGATTTGTGAGCCATTCCGCCTGTTATTCTTTGTTCAATAAATGGATATTTGTAGGTAGAATGGTTCAGAAATCAATGCTTGTTTTGGTGCCCAAATTAAACAAATAACCCATGCAGCCATTTGAGGAGTAGTTACAATATGAAGGTAGTACTGTACTTATTTTTTTTGCAAAATGACCAGGTTTCTTCGGAGATGTCATCTGCAGTGTAGATGCTGTTGATTCTCAGGAGAGTAGTCTTCACTGCGATTCAAAAAAACAAAATTAATTACTTTGTGTGTTGATAGCAGTGCTGATACTGCACACATTCATTGTGTATCGTTCGTCAGAGCATTCTCTTTTCATATTTGAACCCAGTGCATGTGCGCATTTCACTTCACTCTGTGCAGGCTTTGCGTGGTATTTGGAATATATTACTTGCAAGTCCTTCAAAATTGCTAACGTTTTTAAGGTTATGGAAATGCCTTGTTTTTTACAAGGTGTACTATCAATAGGAGAGAGGTTTGTAAGCAATAATGCATAGTAGTAGTTTGGAAAACATTTTCTACTTGCAATTTAAAAGCACGAGAGGGAGATGTCACCACAGCAATCGGGAGCACTTACTTTTGTCACACGATTACATTGCAAGTAGCATTACTGTGGGCCGTACATAGTATACAACTCCAACATTGGTATGAGCGTTGGTATGTATTGCCTATGCACATTTAGCAGCATTAATTGGTTTTAAATTAAATCATAAAGGTTGCACATGTTCTCTGATTGAAATATACATACCATGCATGGAGCTCTAGGTAGAAATTCACAACACTTGTGCAGTAGCTTCTGAAGTAGGTGCTTTGCAATGATATGCGACTTTGATTCAGAATTATCGACAGTAATTTTGAAGTGCGCAATGTTGATGACGGAGTCACATTTAGCGATTTCCAATGTGATTGGTGGATGGTTGTGTGACTGCTTAATTTTGTCCAATGAGGCACTGGATTTGCTACCACTGTGGAAAGAGTGAAAGGACTGGGTAAGAGTTGCGTGCCACACGTAGACAACATTTGTCCGCAGGTAGGGCGTGTCACATACAGGTTTCTACAGCAAATCCTGCATGGAAAGGGGACTGTAGGGATCAGCCAATCAGATGTTCATATTACTCTTTTGTGTCGAAAGACGGTGCGTACACTGAAGATGGCAGAGGTGGAGAGGCTCTGGGTTTTGGTGCTTGGAGACATTTTTCTCCATGGCTTACAACATTATGCAGAGAGTAGGCATGTGGCACACCATTTCCATGTGAGAGGAGTGGAGGTGGTGTGGAACGCTGAGACTGATGTCAATGTTGCGGGAATTCTGCAAGTTTGCAGACACATATGTACGATGACCTCTCCTCATGTGGTAATTTTGCACTACGGTGCTTGCCATTTGGGCTACGTGACTGCACGTACTTTGTTGGCAGATTTGGCACAGTTGGTTGAAGCACTCATGAACATCTTTCCAACTTGCGAAAGTCATTTTTTATGGTTTACTCCCTAGAGTACAATGGAACAACAATTATTTTTTCTTCCCAGATCAAGGTATTGGAAGGTGTATCATTAATCGTGGCATGCGTGCGTTTATGTTACGTACTGGCATGTTTTTCTGCAGCCACGAAAACATTGTTCCAAGTAATACAGATTATTTTGAAGCAGATGTTGGGAAATGCAATGTTCTTTTGGAACATAAGGCTTGCTTTAGAGAATGTTTTGTAATGGTTGTAGGAGTAAAGTAAGGACATAAAATACAAAAAATAAACAAAATAACAGATGTCTTTAAGGTAACTGGCCAAAAAAAACCAAAAAAACTGCTCTTTTCAGAGCTCTGATCCTATACATGTCCGCGGACATGGCGGTAGTTTACAGCCAGCGCATATCACCAACAGGAATTCTGGGGTGGAGACGCATGCAAATGAAAATGAGCGGATCTAGGGATTGGTCAATAAAGTTCAGTGGGTATGTTCTGAACGGCGACATTTAGTAAGACCGTCTTCTCCCTGACAGGAGACCACACAGCCATGGCTTTGCGTGCTCGCAAACAGATTATCTGTATTTTTAGAGACTCATGGATACATTGGTTGAAGGTTTATTTTCAGATCTCGGATTTCCTCATGTGGAAGTGCACTGGCATGGCATGCGTGGCATGAGGTGGCTGCACTTGGTACAACTCTGTGTTACTTTACTGACAGAGCATCCTCCAGATATACTCATCATTCATTGCAGAGGAAACAGTTTAGGCCATGTCTCTGGAATTTCTTTGCAATTTGCCATGAAGGAAGGACTTGCAAAGCTCATGGACATGTTTCCACATTGTCAAATACTTTTTTCCCGTATTGCACAAAGACAAATATGGCTGCGCTGTTCTGCTTTTGGTCCCCAAATGGAGAAAGCGAGACGCAATGTCAATAAGGCTGTTTGTGCCTTTTTAAGAGATGTTGACATGTCCTCATTCCACAATGAAAACATTCCGTTTCACAGCTCTTTTATTTTCCCCAGAGATGGAGTCCATCTCACATATGCTGGCAATCAGATGTTTCTTTGCAATGTACAAAATGCATTGCAACCTCTTTTGGAATCACAATAACCTATGTGACAATCCGTTTTCTCCAATCCACGGTTTTTGACCCACACAACACACCACCATAAGGCTCTTTTCAGAGGCACCACTTACTCCCAGCGTACACTTCATTGTGTTTGCTCCCCTTGCACCCTACTTTTTTTTCCCTACGACTGTCCATGAACTTTTCCACAACTTTGCAGGGGGTCTACAATGGTCACTTCATAGATCTATTGTTAAACTGAGAAAGGCGGCTCTGAAAAGAGCCTTTTCTGCAATTTTTGTTGTTTTCACGTTTATTGGTTCACAGCACACGACACACTAGGAGAGGAGGCCAAAGGAGGGTAAGGAAGGGACACCAGCCACGGGGATAAGAAAGGGCAAGTGGACAGAGAAAAATATAGGGTGACCTTCACTTAGGTAAGGAGCAGATCTTCTGGTGCTTCGTGACCGTACCCTCAAAAGCACTTCGAAAACTCTTCCCCCTGCAGACTACTATGTCACAACACATACACACTATTGTCACCTTTGAAAGGTAAGGGTCAACAGTATTGCGAATGGCTTGTGAAGCAGCTGGAGGGAGGTGCTCCCCCACAGGAATGTCTCTTGTGGTGGGAGGATCAGACTCGGAGGATGCTGAATGTCCGCAGTGTGGAACGAAGTGAGGTGTTAATGCATGGTTGTCGTACCAAAGCAGTACGCACCAGGTCTCCCACGACTCAGCACCACCTTGCACTGGTTACACCTCACCTGGCTTGCACATGCTTTTGGTATGTTCCCATAAATGAAAAACAACCGCCACACCCACGACTCCCGGCGAGTGCTCCTAGTGCGGAGTTCCTCCACTTCATTCTCTTCCTCCTCTTCTTCCTCAGTCTCTACATCCTCACCCGCAGGCCCTTGGGGTGGTGGCGGGTTTGGGGTGGTGCAGAGGCTAATGAAGCAACAGCAGCCATGGAAGCCATGCCGATTATTTTCCTTTTGGTCACTACAGCAGTAAAGGCAATACACCTTAATCTGCTATAGCTAGAAGGACAATGAAGATGCACTCGGGGTGTGGCCATTTATAGGGGTGTAGAGTTGTACCTCGTGACCGTTTTCATCCCTCCAAAGCGGTACAAAATGTTTACACAACAAGTCCTCAGGTAAGCTATTGTCTGGGATATATGAAATGATATTTTTACACTCTACTACATTTTGCCTTGTGTCAACACGTTCTTTTGTACTGCTGTGGAAGCACACAAACTGCACAAATTAGTCCACACGCTCAGTGTGGGTGCGGAACACATCCGTGCCATAAATGGGAGTCCGCTGGACAGCAAATGCAGAGTAACAAATGTGCGCATGCGCGCAAGTGTCCTACGGACAGTGTTCAGGTTCTCAAAGTAATTCAAAGTGCGACCCAAGTGAGACGGACAGTTAGGGACAGGCGCGCTGTTCACTATACTTACGGTTGTACTGCGCATGTGCATACATGATATGCTCACGGTACGGACAGGTCGGGTGTCCTTGGGACAACTCCATTTTGTTTGACTACGAACTGTCCGGCCACCGCGCCTGTTCTACGGATGCCACCATTTTGGCTGCGGATGATATGGACAGGTATACTGTCCTTAAAACACTCCCATTTTGCTCATTTACAACCATCCTGGACACCTGGTGTGTTCTACGAACATGCTTCATCTGGTTTATAAGCGGCACGGCCAGGTGTACTGTCCTTACAATGCCCCTTTCTGTTTATGTGCGCACAACTTGAACAGATCTTGCAGTCAAACATCAACTCAATCTTACTTTATATTAATAAGGGCAGGTGTACTGCCTTTACAACACCCGCATTCCATTCCTTGCGGATAGGTCGAACAGGCGCGCTGTTCACGAACATTTTAAGTCTTTTTAAAAAACTGTTTTTCCACAAAACTCTATAACAACAACTACTATACAAAAACATTCCAAACACAAGAACACACACACAAACACACACACTTGAATCCAAAGAAATAGCGGGGGAAGCAGATACTGACACAAATATAGGGGAATTAGGATTCAACACGGGCTAGTTGTGAGGAGAAGATTTCTGAGGGGAAGAAGGGATGGATATCTCGTCAAAACGTCTATTTTCTTCTTGAAGGTTTGCGGATGGTTCTCTAGGGAATGGAGAAGCATGGCAGGTACAGGTGGGACAATAGTAACAAACTTTTCCCCTCACACAGTCCTCCACAAACTCCCTTAAACTTTTCAAATTGTCATTCTGTACATCCATTTTCTGGTCAATCCTTTTCATCCTGTATTCTTCTGTATCGTTTTTTGGCCTTTCTTCTTTCTTTCCTGGTCTGTACCAAAAAAATATACATATATTAAATGCCTATAAAAAACTGATCAGTATTTTGCCTACACTGAGCAGTGTGTACCATTATTGGTGCTGTCTTCCGACGTTTCCCCATGCGGAAATTTCTCCTCCAGCCACTCCAAAGTACTAGCCATTTCTGTGTCAAAACAACAGAAAGAAATTATTATTTCTGCACCACATACTAAACAAATTACACACACTTACAATAAAATGACCTTCACTCACTATTTTGATGTCATTTCACTTCGTCCTACTGTGTCCGTCCACTGTCGGTCCAGGCTGCAGAGTTTCTGTGAAGTGATTATGATGGAGGCACCCTTTTTTTATGGTACCATCCATTTCATTCTACATGGTTATTAAATGTGTTGTTTTCATTTCACACCTTTAGGTTTCCATATTTACTTATTACTACTTATAATGTCTTTATGTCCTTCTTCTACGTTGCAGATGTTTTATGTAAGACAATAGTACATTTTCAGATACCCCCTGAATCTTTGGGTAATGTTCATCCCGAAAGCCCCTGTCCGCAAACAGGTGCTCAGTACGTCCCTTTCTAATATCAATAGGGAGAGGGTCTGTATGTTCTATGTTAAATGTATATCAAGTATGTACATTATACTACATATCTCCCACAATCACATGATGACAGTGTATATTCAGCACAACAACTTCATTGACACAATGTTATGATTAAGTTCCCCTTCCAAAAACCAGAAAATTTCACTACAAAAAAACTTTGTTGAGGGGACGTTATGGTTAAGTTGCCCTATCAAAAACCTGTGTACAAAGTAAATTCTTTGTGGGTTTGGTGCTAATCCGTCCAGTAGTTTTTTATTTTTTTATTTTGCGCAGAGCCTGGTGCCCCTGTAGCTAAAATGTTAGTCATAGCTTTCATCATGTATTGCTAGGATCAAGACTTTGTATTTCTGAAAATCTGCCATATTTTAGATTGAGATTCAGATCTAGAAGTGTTCTGAGTGTCAAAAGAAAAGAGTAATTACTTGACAACTATAAAGTACCAGCTGATATAGCCCGAGTGGCCCGGCATTTCATTTTCTCATAGGTACTATTTGTCCGAAATAAGGTAGCGTTACGCTTTTTGGAAAGGCTCCATAAGGGTGGTGAAAAGAAAAATTGACTACATTTTTCAGTTATTTAATATTTTGAAAATGATTCCTTATAAAGACTACACACCAAATGTTTTTGTTCTCCTTAAAAACTCATCCTGAAACATATATCTGTACGTGAGAACAACATGGAGGTTCCTGAGCAGCGTGATGGGTGACATGATGCCGACGGTGCCAACAACTAAGGACCTAACGTTTTATATTACCAAAGTACATGCTAATTGTAAGGCTTATTTATAAAGAAACATTTTTTATTTTCCAGTTGGGGTAAAGATATACAACTGGTTCAGGGAACCCGCTTTAGAACCCATGGCATATAACTGTCTGTGGGAAAAACATGGAGATTACAAGTTGATATCAATGCACTTGATTGACTGGCCCTTTGCCTTTGTTGATCTTGATACCGAATGCCAGCCTGACTGGAAACTGTAGGCGATTGAAACTGAATGGTATGTCTGTCAGATTGAGTGGAATGTGGGGAATAAATACATGTTCTCCTTTTCCCTTCCCGGTAAACACTGGCACTTCAATTACGCTGGGCAGCAATTTTTTTTAATGCACAGCCTTGTGCCATTACACAACCTAGGTGAAGAGATTGTGAAGCAGCATGATGGGGACCGAACTTTTCAGTCGAAGGTGATGTGGTGGCATTCTTTTTGCATATTATTTGTAAGAGATTTACAGAGATGCCTGTCACACCTCTATATATAGCAACAGTTTGGAAACATCTGGAATGCTACTTGCCTTAACCATTGCCTCTCAGGTCCATTCACCTCCCATACGTTTCGCCTCCGCCTCCCATACACCTTCGCCTATCACCTCTCATACACCTTCACTTACCATACGCCGATGCTTCACCAAGCCACAAACCCACAAACAAATACATTTTGACTTTTAGATATATATAGATTGAGATGTGACCGTAATAGAAAATACTAGTTAGTGTAAGAGGAGTATTTTAAGCTAATTTGGGAAGCAATACCTGTTTTATTATGAAAATATTCAGAGATTGCTTCTTAAATTAACTTAAAATCTGTGCGTAGAGGGAGCCAGGAGGTTAATATGTTTTGGGGGTGCTGGATTTGCCTCAAAACCTTTATATTGTTCATTACATTAGGTAGAACATGCACAACAGAAGATTAAGTGGAGATAATGCATTTCTAAAGGGGAAGTTCACTCAAAAATGCTATTTTCTTAAAAGATGGGCTATAATAAAGAATATATATAAAACATATTTTTAAAGAATGTTCCTATGTAAAATTTTGAGCAAATGAGGCTAAATGTTTTGACACTTCCATTTAGCATTTTCTGTGATCCCCAAGCCCAGGGAAGCACCGAAAATGTAAAATGAGAGGTACAACAATTACAAATACAGAGTTTTCATAATTGCTGCAACATTCGTTTCTAGTTTTCTGAGCACAGGAAACTGAAAACTAAAGTTGCAGGAAATATGAATATTCTGCCGGTGGTCGGCGAAGTATTCATAATTTCCGGGACTTTCATTTTAAGCCTCCTGGGATCCCCCAGGTTTGGGAGAGCCCGGGAGACTTAAAAACAAAGCCAGAGCAATCATAAATACAACACAGTTGTATTTATAATGGCCCAAATTCGCTACTATAACTAGAAACCTGAAGAGGAGAGAAGCTGAAGACATCAGCAACGACTGAACCACCGGTGAAGCCCTGCTGCAGATCCTCACCACTTTTCTCCAAAGACTCGAGAAGATCTTCACCTGCAAGAATCTTCTTCCCTTGAGCTGGTGGGGCCAACCAGTTCACCAATCGCCTTCCAGGACCTGCCTTGGTCGAATCACCAGTGCCCTGCACTCAAAGACCGGATAGCCAGGCACCCACCCCCCCACGACAGTGATTTAAAGGAGCGTACCTTTTATTCGTTTTGGCAGCACCGCGGCTGGCTTCATCCCTGGGAAGTGCAGTAACTCGAACCTTCCTCCATGACGAGAGCCCCTTTTCCTCTGCTGGATCTCTCGAACTGCAGGAACTGCCAGGAACTACCGCCACCACAGGAGCCTCTTCCACGTTCAAGGTACATTGTTCCACCAGGCCTCCCGTTTCGTTGGGTACTGCTAAAGGTGTTTTAAATCCTTTACTTACCTACTGGGTTGGCCGCCCCTATCATTTAACATTAATTTTCAAATTGTTAAACAAAGACTTGACTGCAACTACTAGAACATTTTGATTCTGGGCACTTTGCCTTGTGCCACTGACTCTGGCACAGGTGTGTTGACTCTGGCCACATCTGTTAGAACTGCCTTCTCTATATTGCTTCTCACCTAGAAATGTGTTGGTGCACCTAACTCTTATAACCAACTTTTTATTCCCCCTTTTTAATATTATGAAGTGCCATTTTGCTCGGTTTTCACCTAAGTATTGCTTATGCTGAAGTACTGCCTTGCCTAACTTGTTCACAATCTACTTGGGAAGTGTTGCTGGTGTGTTACAGAGTCTAAAGCTATATAACATGTCCTTTCCCTCCCTCTTGATTAATTGTGCCATTTCTGCTTGGTTTACACTGTGCCATTTTGCTCAGTTTTCCCTGTTGCTCAAACTTGCCTACAATTTAAATAGGGAGTTGTGTATACTTTTCTTGGCTGTTTTAACTTGCTTGATAATAGTGATTTGTGTGTTGAACTTACGAGTGTGTAAAATAAAATATATATATATATATATATATATATATATATATATATATATATATATATATATATATATATATATTTTAATATAAAGCTTTGGTCAGTGTTTCCTTGCTCCATAGTACTGAAGCCCTATTGTGTAAACCCTGAATACTGCTCATCTCCCTCTTGAGATAAGTCTAACTGCTCAGCCACAGCTACCAACTATCAGGGTAATTCATAGAATTTCGCAGAAAAGTGTCGCAAGCGGCTGGCGCAGAGTGTCCGCGTGCGATTGTCTGCGCCAGGCACGTGCGCTAAAACCGATTTCCGCGCACAGCGTATTCATGGATTTTAGGCTCCCAAACCAGCCGTGGCGCAGAGTATCGCAGCGACCCTGCAGCAGCGCCAGTAACGCCCCCAAGAACGCCCTCGCGCAAGGAAAAGCCATCAAAATCGCTAAATCATCGCAAAGGGCTGCGCTAACCCTGGACCAGTTTACAGGGCTGCCAAACAAGGAACGCAAAGCGGGTAACGTTCATATCAGGGGTACGCGGGAAGTTTTACACGCGATTAGCCAGGGTACGTGTATTACAGGGGTACGCGGGAAGTTTAACACGCGATTGGCCAGGGTACGTGTATTAGAGGGGTACGCGTGAAGTTTTACACGCGATTAGCCAGGGTACGTGTATTACAGGGGTACGCGGGAAGTTTAACACGCGATTAGCCAGGGCACGTGTATTACAGGGCTACGCGGGAATTATCACACGCGATTTGGCTGGGTAGGTGTATTACAGGGGTACACAGGAAGTTTTACACGCGATTTGGCTGGGTACGTGTATTACAGGGGTGCGCTGGAATTATCACACGCGATTTGGCCAGGTACATGTATTACAGGGGTGCGCGGGAATTATCACACGCGATTTGGCTGGGTACGTGTATTACAGGGGTGCGTGGGAAGTTACACACGCGATTAGGCTGGGTGGGTCCTCACAGGTGTTCCCTGTACACCCTCCACGGCCCCTGCAGACAGCCCACAAAACAGGGGACTACCCTGCACACCTGCTCATGTCCCCCTGCACCCCCACCCCCCAGCCACCAGGGGCAGCCTCCACCAGGCCCCCACCCATGTCTACCACCACCCCCACCCCCCAGCCACCAGGGGCAGCCTCCACCAGGCCCCCACTCATGTCTCCCACCACCCCCACACCCCAGCCACCAGGGGCACCCTCCACCAGGCCCCCACTCATGTCTCCCACCACCCCCACCCCCCAGCAGTGCAGGGGCAGCCTCCACCAGGCCCCCACTCATGTCCCCTATCACCCCCAACCCCCAGCCACCAGGGGCAGCCTCCACCAGGCCCCCACTCATGTCTCCCACCACCCCCGCCCCCCAGCCACCAGGGGCAGCCTCCACCAGGCCCCCACCCATGTCTACCACCCCACCCCCACCCCCCAGCAGTGCAGGGGCACCCTCCACCAGGCCCCCACTCATGTCCCCTATCACCCCCACCCCCCAGCCACCAGGGGCAGCCTCCACCAGGCCCCCACTCATGTCTACCACCCCACCCCCCAGCCACCAGGGGAAGCCTCCACCAGGCGCCCAACCATGTCCCCCTGCACCCCCACCCCCCAGCCACCAGGGGAAGCCTCCACCAGGCCCCCACCCATGTCTACCACCCTTCCCACCCCCCAGCAGTGCAGGGGCACCCTCCACCAGGCCCCCACTCATGTCTCCCAGCGTGCTACGTGTATTTCAGGGGTGCGCGGGAAGTCCCACTCGCGAATAGCCTGGGCGCGTGTATTTCAGGGGTGCGCGGGAAGTTCCACACGCGAATAGTCTGGGCGCATGCATTTCAGGGGTGCGCGGGAAGTTTTACACGCAACTTCAGCAGGGTACGTGTATTTCAGGTATGCGCGGGAATTCTCACACGCGATTTGGCTTGGTACGTGTATTACAGGGGTGCGCGGGAATTATCACACGCGATTTGGCTGGGTACGTGTATTACAGGGGTGCGTGGGAAGTTACACACGCGATTAGGCTGGGTGGGTCCTCACAGGTGTTCCCTGTACACCCTCCACGCTCCCCTGCAGGCAGCCCACAAAACAGGGGACTACCCTGCACACCTGCTCATGTCCCCCTGCACCCCCACCCCCCAGCCACCAGGGGCAGCCTCCACCAGGCCCCCACCCATGTCTACCACCACCCCCACCCCCCAGCCACCAGGGGCAGCCTCCACCAGGCCCCCACTCATGTCTCCCACCACCCCCACACCCCAGCCACCAGGGGCACCCTCCACCAGGCCCCCACTCATGTCTCCCACCACCCCCACCCCCCAGCAGTGCAGGGGCAGCCTCCACCAGGCCCCCACTCATGTCCCCTATCACCCCCAACCCCCAGCCACCAGGGGCAGCCTCCACCAGGCCCCCACTCATGTCTCCCACCACCCCCACCCCCCAGCAGTGCAGGGGCAGCCTCCACCAGGCCCCCACTCATGTCCCCTATCACCCCCAACCCCCAGCCACCAGGGGCAGCCTCCACCAGGCCCCCACTCATGTCTCCCACCACCCCCACCCCCCAGCAGTGCAGGGGCAGCCTCCACCAGGCCTCCACTCATGTCCCCTATCACCCCCATCCCCCAGCCACCAGGGGCACCCTCCACCAGGCCCCCACTCATGTCTCCCACCACCCCCACCCCCCAGCAGTGCAGGGGCAGCCTCCACCAGGCCCCCACTCATGTCCCCTATCACCCCCACCCCCCAGCAGTGCAGGGGCAGCAGGCAGTCAGGCAGCAGCAGGTGGGAGCGTGCTCGGGCTCTGGGGGGCAGTAGTTCGGCCTTCCGGGCAGGAGCGTGGTATTCCGTGTGCGTACGCGTGGCCAGCTTGGGACGGAGTGATTTTGCACGTGAAAATCCTGCACGTCAGCGTGAAAACTGAGGAAAGGCCCTCAGCGCGTAAGCGCTTCTGTGACGTGACCCGCACAGGTGTTTCCCACACAGCACGTGATGACAGAGCACACGTGGAAAGACTGCACGTCAGAGTGTAATCGCGTGTGATTGGTGGAAATGGCCCTGCACGCAGAAGTGACAAAGCGTGTGATTGGTGGAAATGGCCCTACACGCAGAAGTGACAAAGCGTGTAATTGGTGGAAATAGCCCTACACGCAGAAGTGACAAAGCATGTAATAGGTGGAAATGGCCCTAGCGCGTACACGCCGCGTAAGTGACGCTGGACGTGTGGGCCTGTATAAAAGGTACGTGTAGAACACGTTTTCCTTGTACGTGCTTTTCGTGGAGAGCGAGTGGGTGAATTCTGTACTTCTTGTCGTTTCACACGCGATTTACTTCACGGCGTTTCTAGTTCGTATTCCCTGTTACCTCTGACAGCTTTTTCTCTTTTTTCTCTTTTACTGGTTTACCTGGGCCTGTTCCCTCAAACAGTGTTCCCTTCTACTGTTGTCCTGTCTCCTCAGACAGCGTACAAATCTTCTTTTGGCGGGGGTGTTGCCAACCAAACGTGCTCCTTTTACACGCTCGTTTACCAGGCAGACGGTGAGTCACGCACGTATCTAACATCTGTGCTTGCCCCGTGTGTAGCCTACCCCTTCAGAGGTCATTCTAGGCTGCGTGTGACACGCATACGTTCATTCTTGTGTTTCTGGGTGCCACAGCGTAGTGCAGGTTTTTCTTTCTGCACACGTGGTCTAGGAGGGGTTGCGTGCACGTCATCTCCCTTTTTTGGGCCTCCTGTGCGTTGCGTGACCCGTCATCTTTCCCCAGGGGTTACATTCAGCCTTGCTAGAGCACTAGGGTACAATTACCATCTGGTACCCAACCCCTTTGACCCCCAATTGCCCAGGACAATAGTCTACATCCACTCCCATACGCACATTAACATCAGTGCCATGGCTGGGAGGCGAGGATTCCGTAAGGGTGGCAAAGGTGGAAGAGCCACAAGTGGTGGCCGTGGTGGATCCGGTAGGGGACGTGGTCGTAACTTGCAGGGTGAGCCTGTCCCCCCATGTGTGGAGGACCAGTCAAGGGCACCCATCATCCCCCCCCCTCTCCCCCCCCTCCCCCCCTCCCGTTGAGGCTGAAGTGGCTGACACCATCCATGCTCAGCCCTTGTTGGACCAGCCCATTGTGGCACCAGACCTGGCTGACTCCATGGCTGACTTCCAGGTCAGTAGGGCTACGACACGTGCGCTGGTGCACGTTGATGCCATCATGCCACGTGGATCTGGGGCAGCAAGGTCATCTGCTGCACCAAGGAGGCAGGGCGGAGAGGCTGCAGGGGCAGCTGCGGCTCCATCCACCCCAGCCCTCACACACCCAGCCAGGACAGTGTCGGTCCTAGTCCATGCTGCTGACATTCCCCCTGACACCATCACACTAGAGCCAATGCCTGCACCAACTCCCATGCTGAGTGTGCAATCCCACACTCCTGATACAGAGTCCACCAGGGCTCCTGCCCCTAGTGTCCAGAGTGGCGCAGGACACTCAGGATCACCACCACCTTCCAAGCGGAAGAGGAAGAGTGCTCGTCCGGCACAGGCTGATGCCCCAGACACGGCTACACAGTCCGGCCCGTCCAGGAAGCCCAGCTTCACGGATGACGAACTGAATGCACTTGTCGAGTATGTGTCCGGACATGACAACGAGATGGTCATTGTTGCAGGATCCAAGACCACACCTGCACAACGCCAGGCACACTGGCAGACCGTTGCGGACATCGTAAGTGCCCTTGGAATCGTGAGGCGCACAGCCAATGATTGCTATAAGCGCTGGAATGACCTAAAGCGCAGGGCAAAGAGTAAGCTGGCCTCAAGTCATGCCGCAACTCTAGTGACTGGAGGTGGGTCTCCAGTAGTAGACATGGAACTCACTCCACATGAGTCAGTCGCTGGGACCTACGTCACGGAGGAACAGATCCAAGGCGTGGGAGATCTGGCTGATTACGAGGCATTGTCCGGTGAGTGCACATGCATGTGTGTGTCATCCATGTGCATGGTGTGTGTGTGAGGGCTTCTGTTCGGGTGCCAGGTGAGAGTGTGTGCGCCTGTGTCGTATGGGTCAGCCATGTGCTTCATGCAATCCTTCCTGCGCAGCTGCATTTGGCCATAGCAGTATCCCTTCTGCCAACAGTAGACATCTAGCACAACTGCACGCCAGTTGCACTTGAAGTGTCACCTTGACACAACATATTTGCTTCTTTTTCACTGTTCATTCAGTCTGTTTGTTTGCATGCCACCACTTTCACTAGGCATGTCGCTGTCCACTAGTCACATGTCTGACATGGGTATGGTAAAGTGGAGTGACTTTGTTACCTGGATATCATTTGTACACACATGTCCCTGTGCAATTTGACCATTTCAGACTGGCAGCTCCAGGTGAAAAATCTGACCTGTTAGAATTAGAAAAGCTATTACATGCGGGAACTGGACTGAATGAATAGGTGCTGCCATCCTCTCCATCTTCACTCAATAGCAATGGTACATGCCATCTGTGTGATGGCATGTGTGTCTCACCTGCCAATCACAGGCCAATGTGTGATGCCACTGCCAGGCAGCATGCACAAAATGTGTTCATTTACCATCTTGGTGTCATCAGTGTGTGCCATTTGCCTGCACTTCATACGCAGTGAGGGTGCATGCATGGGAGGGTTTTAGTCATGTGGGACATGTGTCAATCAAGTACTGGTTCTCTCGCTTCTCAGCCCTCAATGTGTGCCATGGTGCTAATGCCTGTTTCCATTTCTTTGTTTTCATGTCTTTGCAGGGGAAGACGCACCTGATACTGCTGGGGTTGTGGAGATGGTGCAGACCCAGGAGGTGTCCCAGGGCCGACCAACCACCAGTGAGGGACGTGGTGTGGTGGTGGGGGAGAACCCACAAGTGCTGCAGGTCGTGCTCTCAAGGGGTGTCTCTGGCTGCACCTCCCCCGAGCTGTACTCAGGTGTTGATTCGGATGAGACCTACGTGCCGTCGCAGGTGAGTGTTCCAGGGAGGGATTCTGTTCTGTCTCACCCACCTGCACCAGGGTCAGTACCCTCCATGGGGATGTCAGTGTTGGCAGCTACGCCTTCGGTGGTTACGGATGCAGGGTCACACTCCGCGACATCTGATCCTGTTCCTGGGCCAGCAGATCAGAGGGGGAATGCAGTCCTGCAGCCTCAGGCAGTGCCGGCACAGCAAGGCGCAGTTCGCCTTGCCCCAGACAGGTGTGGTGCCCGCCGACGTGGTGGCCGTACGCCACCCGGCAATACCGCATGGGAGCAATCCATTTACGGTATGGCTACCCAACAGGGTGCATCATCCGAGATGATGGCTCAGGCCATGGATAGGGTGGCCACTTCCATTGTCCCCCCAGAAAGGCTGATGGAGCGACTAGAGCAGGCAACCGACTCCATCTGCCAGTCACACAGGGAGGACATGTTGGGGTCCAACAGGGACAGGCGGGCGGCACTGGCGACTCTGCAGGAGGCCATCTCCATTGAGTCCCAGGGCCACAGGGAAGCCCTGAGCCAGGAGCTCCTACACCTCAGGACGACTCTTGTTGAGCTTGAGGCTTCAACACACCAAAGGACAGAACAGCAGCTGGAGCGTCTCACCCGTACGCTCTCAGCTGAGATGCAGGCAACGAGGGCGGAGGTCTGGGCATCCCGTGAGTTGTTGCATGGGGACCTCCGCACACTCATCCTCCAGAACCAGACCTACCACACCCGCATGCTTGCAGCCATGGAGGAGCAGACTAGGGCCTTGCTTGGGCTGCCTCCCATAGTGTAACCATCTCCGGATGCAGCTGCACAGGGTGATAATAGCGACAGCAGTGATACTCCCACAATAGGGTAGCCGTGTGGGCCATGAGCCCATGGAGGTGTTTTATCTTCCCAGGATCCACGCAGGTGGGTTCTGGTGTGCATCCTGTCCTCGGACCTCCTGGGTGGCCTCCCCAACCCCCCCGGGCCCATCAATGGCCATTTTTGATTGTTTCTTTTTTTTATTTTTATTTTTATTTCTTTTATTCCCAATTTTTTTGGGACGAACTGTTGGCTTCGATCTGTTGGCTTCGATCTGTTGGCTCCGATCTGTTGGCTCCGATCTGTTGGCTCCGATCTGTTGGCTTCGATGTGTTGGCTCCGATGTGTTGGCTCCGATGTGTTGGCTCCGATGTGTTGGCTTCGATGTGTTGGCTTCGATGTGTTGGCTTCGATGTGTTGGCTTCGATCTGTTGGCTTCGATCTGTTGGCTTCCGTGGTTCCTGTGGGCATACGCTGCATTGTGGCTGGGCACATGCAGGCTTGTAATGTATTTGGTTCAGATGCTTGGGTTTGAGTCACTCACACCCCTCCTGCTTCCCGTTTCCATGGGCTTGCAAAGGGTGTGCCCAAGTGACAGTGAATTACACAGTGACGTTGGACTCCCATGAGCTGTGTGGCCAGTCTGTAGTCAATACTGTGTATACATTCATAGTGCATATTGCTGTTGTGTTGTACACTGCATGTTGCATTGATGTGTAACTCTTCTTCTGTGTCTACCTCCCAATTTGCAGGTCCCTTCCTTAAGTCCACACAAGGACCTCTAGTCTGGAGATGGGGACCATGTTGGCAGCAGTGCACCTACAACTCTACATGGCGCCAACACTGCACAGTTGGTAGTGGTGGGAGTGCAGGCATTTCCAGGTGGTGAGACTACTAATATGTAACATTTGTGATGTCATGTTAATGGTACTACGTGCTCAAGTATGTTGTTGGTCCGGCATTGCTGTGAGCATATCAGGTGTTGCAGGTTTCTAATAGTGCCACTGTACATAGTGAGTGTGATGTCATGTTGTGGGGATTACTTTGTTTACCTGCAATTAGCATGACATGGCACGGTGTGTCGTGTGGCAGTGCTGGGATGCACACATTGTGACACTTCCAGGTGAACAATCTCAGGCTGACATGGTATTCCCGGTTCATTCTCCAGACATTCATGATCAGTGTCAGGTTGAGTCATCATTGATTGTCAGATGGAATGTGCCAGGGCAGTGTGCACTCCACAGGGGTGTGATTTCTATGTGAAGTAATTAGCCACTAGCTGTGTACGGGCTGCCTCCCCCCGTGCCCTTTCCCCTCCCATGCGCAGCGGCTGTGCATGTGGTTGGGGATGTGGGGCCACCACCATGTCCACGGCCAGGCCCCGGCGTGTTGCAACGTTGTGCAGGACACATGCTGCCACTATGATCCTGCACACTACTGGGGGAGCGTATAACAGCTGCCGGCCAGAACGGTCAAGGGAGCGAAAGCGTGACTTTAGCACTCCGAATGTGCGCTCCACTATGCCCCTGGTTGTAATGTGGGCTGTGTTATATCTTACCTGGGGTGGCGTGGTGGGGTTCCGAATTGGCGTCATCATGTGGGGGCTGAGAGGGTAGGCACTGTCCCCTGTGGAGGTGGGGATTGGTATCATTGGTGAGGTTGTGACCTTGCTCAGTATCCAACATGCAGTGGCATACATACTCACCAAGCAGCCATGTATCGCCATGCCGCCCAACTTCTAGGTCCCGGTTTAGGGTGGACATTCGGTAAATGAAGCTGTCGTGGGTGGAGCCGGGATAGTTGGCATATACTGAGGTGATGATTCCCTTGGCATTACATGCTACCTGCACGTTGATGGAATGCCAGTGCTTGCGGTTCCTATAGATGTGCTCAGATGCCCTGGGGGGACGTAGAGCCACATGGGTGCAGTCGATGGCACCTAGCACTTTGGGGAATCGTGCCACTGCGTAAAAATCCAGGGCGGCAGCATGCCTTTCTGCAGGTGTTCTGGGCAGGTATATGTGCCTGCGGACTGATGGGCGTGCAGTCATGATGTTCAAGACCTGGTGTAGGCAGCGTGACTGGGTGGCCTGTGACACCCCACCCACTATGGCACTTGTCCGCTGAAATGATCCAGTGGCTAAGAAGTGCAGTACATTGAGGACCTTCTCCAGGGGGCTGAGTGCTTGGGAGCACAGGGTGGGTGATGTGAGGTCATCCTCCCACTCACTCACCAGGTCCAGTATGATGTGTGGTGGAAACCTGTACCTCCCATACACCTGGTCATCAGGCATCCCGAAAAGGCTGGTTCTGGGTGTGAATATTCTGGCCCTGACTATCCTCCTCCTCCTCCTTTGGTAGCCCACTGCCACTGCTGCTAGGAACGGTATGTTCATCCTGGCGTCTGAGCTTGTAATTGTTAAAGTCCGCAATTTTATGCTTTGCACGTGTTCTAGGCGAGCGTGTGACCCGCGCACCCCTGGAATCCAGTTCCCAGTCCAATAGCGTGTGGAAATTCACACGCACCACGGGATACAGCGTGTGACCCGCGCACCCCTGGAATCCAGTTCCCAGTCCAATAGCGTGTGGAAATTCACACGCACCACGGGATACAGGTTCGCTGACGTACTTGCGTGTGTAAGTGGCCGCGCACCCATTAAATACACGTACATAGGCCAATCACGCGATGACACTCTGACGTGCAGTATTTCCACGTGTGTTCCGTCATCACGTGCTGAGTGGGGAACGCCCGTGCGGGTCACGTCAGACGTGCTTACGCGCTGAGGGACTCTGGTCCAATAGAATCGCGTATGCGTGCTGACGCGCTTACGCGCTAAGGGCCTTTCCTCGGATTTCACGCTGACGTGCAGGATTTTCACGTGCCAAATCACTCCGTATCAAGCTGGCCACCCGAAAACACACGGAACACCACGCTCCTGCCCAGAAGGCCGAGTTACTGCCCCCCAGTGCCCCGAGCAGCCTCCCACGTGCTCTGCTGCTGCCTGCCTGCCTGCCTGCCTGCTGCCACCGTGCCCTGCCATTTGGTGCCTGCACATCAGCCATCTGCAGGGGTCCAGTTGCTGTGTCCCCCCCTGCTGGAACTGAAGACTCCCAACTGGGATTACATCGCTCCACAGCCCAGCCCCAGGACCCAGTTGCCCACCCACACCTGCCTCTGGGGTTGCCATGTCGGGCACTTCCACATCTGGCACCAGTGGCAACCCCAGGCCAGAGGGGCAGAGGGGCACCAGCTTCACTGCCACCGAAGTTGGTGTCCTGGTGGAGCATGTCCTGGGGCAGTATGATGCCCTCTTTGGATCGTCCCGCGCCAGCAAGGAAGGACGGGAGAGGATCTGGGCCGACTGTGTGGTTGCCATCAACGCGGAGGGGGTGGCAACCCGCAACGTCCAGAAGATCAAGAAGCGCTGGGAGGACTTGAGGTCCAGGACCCTTGTGAAGGCCCGGCGCCTCGTGGAGGGGGGCCGGGGCCGCATGAGTTCCATCCAGAAGAGGGTCCTGGAACGCGTACGCCCAGCGCTCCACGCCCAGGTCCTTGAGAGGGAGGCCCGTCTGGAGTTGAGCGGTATGTGTCCAAGCATTACTGTGTGAGACAGGGCATGTTGCGGTGTGCTGGTTCTATGATACTTGCCTGTATGTGTGCCATGGGCCATGTATGCATGTATGTGTGCAGGGACATCATGGTAATGCATGTGCGACCAGTGATGTGTGACCCACATGGTTGTTGCATGTGTTGAAATGCGGCATGGGGAGCCCTATGCAGATTTTGGACATGAGAGCATGCCAGTCTCTGTACCTGGACATGGATGGGGGTGAAGGATGGGTGCTGATGCCAGGTACATATATGGTAGCCATGTCTGTGTGCCTGACCTGCGTGTCTGTGACTTGTGCATGCCATGGATGCATGACACATGTGTGTGACAATGCACAGATTCAGTGGCGCACCCAACTTACCCTTGTTTCGCCTGTGTTCGGTGTGTTTGGGGCCAGATGGATGTGACTGAGGTGAAGTGTGTGCATGTGATATGCATGAGCCATGATGCATGTGAGTTACATATCATTGAATGTTTCTAGAGTCCATTGGACATGCATGGAAATGTCCATGGCATGCACCATGCCTGTTACTGTGTGTGTTTTGCCTGGACTGACCCATGTGTTGTGGAGGGACATGATGGAAGTGTACTTTGACAGTGGTGCTCATCTGCTATTGCTTCCTGTCTAGGGGACCATTGTACAGTAGCCTGATGCTTGTGTCCTTTGTCTCCCTCTACGCAGCGGCTAGTGAAGAAGAGGGCGGAGACGGCGCTGTGGAGCAAGGCGGCGGGGATGCCCCCACGGCTGCAGCGGAAGGGGTGGGTGAGCCCCCACAGGGGCCTTCTACGGCGGGAGACGGTGAGGAGCCATCCAGGTTGGTGGTTTGCACAGAGGAGGAGGAGGCCGACACTGGTGCACACATGGGGCCTGGTGGGAGCATCCCTGCTGGTGCAAGTGGTGCAGTCCAGGGCCAGGGGCAGGAGGCAGCACAGGTCACCGTGGAGGGGCCTGTGCATGTCACTGTCCCTGACCCTGTGAGTGCACCACCATGCACCAGCAGGGATGCCCCGTCCCAGGCCCGTCCGCAGGTAGAGGGGATGTCCATGTCACCTGACTCCCCTCCACCTGGGGACGTGGTAACCCCTGGCCGCGTGGAGAAGGTCCTGATTGGGGTCGCGATGCGCACGGCTGTGATTCGTGATGACGTGCGTGCTTCCCGGGAGGAGCACGCACGTCATCACGAAGTGCACCGTGCCGACGTGGCCCAATTGGGATAGGCCATGTTCGGGGGTTTCCTGCATGTGTTGGCCAATCTGACGGCCCTCTCCTCCTCTGTGCAGGCTATCCACCGGTCGTTCTCCTTGCCGTCTTCCGGCCCAGATGCCACCAGGGCCCCCTGTGGACCTGCCCCGACCAATGCAGCCAGCTCGGTGGGGATCCCATCCCTGCCACAGTTGGGAGTCGGAGGTCCAGCAGGGGTGGACAACACAGCAAGTGGACCCCAGCAGATGGAAGATGTGACGGCATAATCGGGCAGGGCACGTGCACGACGGCGTCGGTGGTTTCCATCAGCCTGGATGCCGTCGTGCTGGCAGAGGCAGTGGCGTCGGAGGCAGCAGCGGGCTCGACGTGGGAGGCATCATGGCTCGGGGCCATCAAGATCAGAGGGGCAGGCATCGGCCGGAGGGCAGGGCAACCCTGGGATGGTGGTGTGTTCCGTGTGGGAGGAGTTTGGCCAGCGGATAGGTGCGGAGCGGCAGCGGGCAGAGGAGGAACGGCTCACGATGGTCAGGGCGGAGGACTCCATGCGGAGGGCGCTGAGGCGGGCTGAGTGCCTCGAGGGTCTTCGCAGGGAGTTTGAGCTTGACACTGCGTTATCCCTGCGGGACCTCGGGGCCAGGGAACATGCCCGCCTCCAAGCCATTGACCAGGAGTTCGATGATGCCCTGGCCCATGACAACAACCAGTGAGCCGTCCGAATAGCCCGCTGCCTTTGTATATAGTTGTATAGTTAGGGTTAGGTTTCCTTTGTTTTTTTGATTTTTTTTTGGTTGCGATTGGACAATGCACCACTTTTTTGTATATAGTTCACTTTTTAGTTAGTAGTCAGTTAGGTTTAATTTGGTAGGGCTCATGGACCCAGGATGATCTTCTTCATTGGCTTATTTTAATTTTTCAGATTATTTTCTTGGACATTCATCTTGTTTTGTTTGATTTGCTTTGTGTTTTTTCTTATTTCATTTCCATTCTACTTGCTGTTAAATACATATTATTTTTTTAATCTTCAATGTGTCGTATCATCTCATTGCTTTCAGGCATGTCATGTTGGGTGTTTTGTCATTCACTTGCAGCCATTGTGTGTGACAGACATGTGTTAAATTGCATTATTTAAATTGGGGGTGTAACATGTAATTGCCTTTGATATGTGGGTGGGTGTGATAGTTGGTTGGGCCTTTTGGCAGGGGAGGATGGGCATTACGGACATGATTGGGGAATGTTGGGACCCAGGTGCAGGGGGGCATGGATTGGATATGGGTGGGGGCCTGCTGGCAGGTGCCCCACAGTGCTGGGGGAGTGGGGGTGGTGGTAGACATGAGTGGGGGCCTGGTGGAGGCTGACCCTGGTGGCTGGGGGGTGGGGGTGGTGGGAGACATGAGTGGGGGCCTGGTGGAGGGTGACCCTGCACTGCTGGGGTGTGGGGGTGGTGGGAGACATGAGTGGGGGCCTGGTGGAGGGTGCCCCTGGTGGCTGGGGGGTGGGGGTGGTGGGAGACATGAGTGGGGGCCTGGTGGAGGCTGACCCTGGTGGCTGGGGGGTGGGGGTGGTGGTAGACATGAGTGGGGGCCTGGTGGAGGGTGCCCCTGGTGGCTGGGGGGTGGTGGGAGACATGAGTGGGGGCCTGGTGGAGGCTGACCCTGGTGGCTGGGGGTGGTGGGAGACATGAGTTGGACATGGGTGGGGGCCTGCTGGCAGGTGCCCCACAGTGCTGGGGGTTGGGGGTGGTGGGGGACATGAGTTGGACATGGGTGGGGGCCTGCTGGCAGGTGCCCCACAGTGCTGGGGGGTGGGGGTGGTGGGAGACATGAGTGGGGGCCTGGTGGAGGGTGACCCTGCACTGCTGGGGTGTGGGGGTGGTGGGTGACATGAGTGGGGGCCTGGTGGAGGGTGACCCTGCACTGCTGGGGTGTGGGGGTGGTGGGTGACATGAGTGGGGGCCTGGTGGAGGGTGCCCCTGGTGGCTGGGGGGTGGGGGTGGTGGTAGACATGAGTGGGGGCCTGGTGGAGGGTGACCCTGCACTGCTGGGGTGTGGGGGTGGTGGGTGACATGAGTGGGGGCCTGGTGGAGGGTGACCCTGCACTGCTGGGGTGTGGGGGTGGTGGGTGACATGAGTGGGGGCCTGGTGGAGGGTGCCCCTGGTGGCTGGGGTTTGGGGGTGGTGGGAGACATGAGTGGGGGCCTGGTGGAGGGTGACCCTGCACTGCTGGGGTGTGGGGGTGGTGGGTGACATGAGTGGGGGCCTGGTGGAGGGTGACCCTGCACTGCTGGGGTGTGGGGGTGGTGGGTGACATGAGTGGGGGCCTGGTGGAGGGTGCCCCTGGTGGCTGGGGGGTGGGGGTGGTGGGTGACATGAGTGGGGGCCTGGTGGAGGGTGCCCCTGGTGGCTGGGGGGTGCGGGTGGTGGTAGACATGAGTGGGGGCCTGGTGGAGGGTGACCCTGCACTGCTGGGGTGTGGGGGTGGTGGGTGACATGAGTGGGGGCCTGGTGGAGGGTGACCCTGCACTGCTGGGGTGTGGGGGTGGTGGGTGACATGAGTGGGGGCCTGGTGGAGGGTGCCCCTGGTGGCTGGGGTTTGGGGGTGGTGGGAGACATGAGTGGGGGCCTGGTGGAGGGTGACCCTGCACTGCTGGGGTGTGGGGGTGGTGGGTGACATGAGTGGGGGCCTGGTGGAGGGTGACCCTGGTGGCTGGGAGGTGGGGGTGGTGGTAGACATGAGTGGGGGCCTGGTGGAGGGTGCCCCTGGTGGCTGGGGGGTGGGGGTGGTGGGAGACATGAGTGGGGGCCTGGTGGAGGCTGACCCTGGTGGCTGGGGGGTGGGGGTGGTGGGAGACATGAGTTGGACATGGGTGGGGGCCTGCTGGCAGGTGCCCCACAGTGCTGGGGGGTGGGGGTGGTGGGGGACATGAGTTGGACATGGGTGGGGGCCTGCTGGCAGGTGCCCCACAGTGCTGGGGGGTGGGGGTGCAAGGGGACATGAGTTGGTGTTCATTAGTTCAAGGAGACATGTGCCTTTGCTGGGGGGCATGCCCATGGTGGGTGGGCTGCCTGCGGGACATGACCAGGGATGCAGGGTAGTCCCCTGTGGTGTGGGCTGCCTGCAGGGGCCGTGGAGGGTGTACAGGGTACACCTGGGAGGACCCACACTGTCAAATCACATGTGGAACTTCACGCGCACCCCTGATATACACGCGCCCAGGCTATTCGCGTGTGGAACTTCCCGCGCACCCCTGGAATACACGCGCCCAGGCTATTCGCGTGTGGAACTTCCCGCGCACCCCTGAAATACACGCGCCCAGGCTATTCGCGTGTGGAACTTCCCGCGCACCCCTGAAATACACGCGCCCAGGCTATTCGCGTGTGGAACTTCACGCGCACCCCTGAAATACACGCGCCCAGGCTGTTCGCGTGTGGAACTTCCCGCGCACCCCTGAAATACACGCGCCCAGGCTGTTCGCGTGTGGAACTTCCCGCGCACCCCTGAAATACACGCGCCCCCAGGCTATTCGCGTGTGGAACTTCCCCCGCACCCCTGAAATACACGCGCCTAGGCTATTCGCGTGTGGAACTTCCCGCGCACCCCTGAAATACACGCGCCCAGGCTATTCGCGTGTGGAACTTCCCGCGCACCCCTGAAATACACGCGCCCAGGCTATTCGCGTGTGGAACTTCCCGCGCACCCCTGAAATACACGCGCCCAGGCTGTTCGCGTGTGGAACTTCCCGCGCACCCCTGAAATACACGCGCCCCCAGGCTATTCGCGTGTGGAACTTCCCCCGCACCCCTGAAATACACGCGCCTAGGCTATTCGCGTGTGGAACTTCCCGCGCACCCCTGAAATACACGCACCCAGGCTATTCGCGTGTGGGACTTCCCGCGCACCCCTGAAATACACGCGCCCAGGCTGTTCGCGTGTGGAACTTCACGCGAACCCGTGATATACACGTAGCCCGCTCCCCCAGACCCGATCGCGTGTGAAACTTCACGCGAACCCCTGTGATGCACGTACCCTGCTGAAATCGCGTGTTAGACTTCCCGCGCACCCCGGTATACACGCACACGTATTTTTTGTCAGCGGGTGTCCGTGTTTGTGGGTACCCCTTTGCACGTCATTTTTCCTGGAGGGCCACAGTATGGGACATTCATCATGGCAGTATATAGGTGCGATTTGTTGGCGCACCTTTTGGCGCACATTTCTTACAGCCGCAGAGACGCTACCGCCTGCTTTCTTGTGGCGGTCGTGTTTGTGCCTGTGCGCTGGTTTGAGCGTGCGCTTTTTTCCCCTATTCTATTCCATGAATACGTGTTGTAGGTGAGCGTGTGGGCGTTCCGCGCACTTGTGCCCTGTACTTCCCCCGTGACGCCCACGTTTTGGCAAGTTGTTCCCCATTCCGAGTGTTACGCCCGTGTTCTGCCTACTTTTGTTGCGTGCGCCGCGCTATGTGCGATTTTCGCTGTGGCCTGTGCGATTTTCGCAGGGACCTGGCGCACGCTGTTAGATGGCCTGTGCGCCAACGTGCGCCGCGCACTTTTTATCGCACATCCGCTGGTTTTCTCGCGCACGGCCTTCCATGAATCGACGTGCGCTGCTTTTCGTGCGATTTTCGCAATTGCACTGCGATTTTCGCTATTCCACTGCGATTCGCACGTTTTTGCCCACTTGCGCCGCGCTAATTATTCCATGAATCGGCCTGTAAATCTGTGTGGTACAGACTGATACCAAAGGGGATTCATTGCATATACCTGCAGTCCTAATCTTCTGTAGTGCTCCCTAAGGGAACTGCATAGGATTCTGCCTAACAGCAGCTACTCAGGGATAAAACAAATCAAACAGAATATCACTCCCACCTTCCCCCTTTAAACACAAGAGAAACACGAGAAACACGGATCTGACTTTTCAGCTGTCAGAATTGGCTTTGAAATTGGCTGAGCAAAAAACACTAAATGTGGTCAAAAATGCTTAAATTATTATAAAGTTCTACGGGAGCCGCTTTGAACAGATGCAAACAATCACAAGAAATGATTTAATCAAAAGAAAACATTTGAAATCTCAAAAGCAAGGTGGGAAATAATTTAAAGGTTATTCACACATGTAAAACTTTGCAAAATTGAAAATCGCGGCAAACTTTTACTATGCGATTTTTGATAAAAATGGGTCAATTGCTTTTTAGGCTGTGGAGATAGCTAAGGATGTTAGGTATCAGTAGGAAGTGCAATTTCGTTTCTATCATAAAAACTGAGGGAGTTATGGAAGTTTTGGTGAGAGGTGTTTTTCGGAAATAAAGACACAAGTTTTGGACAAGAACTTCAGATTGAAATCAGAAAATATGGGTTATGCTCTTACTCAAGACTAGAGCATGCAGGCTAGACAACCAAGTTGGGATACAGTAAACTCTCAGACTGATTCGTGACTTCAGTAATAGATCCCCAGTGCCTTCCCCAGCAAAACCAGTCCACACACTCGAAATGGGATTTCTGGATGAGAGTTACACAACTAAGATGACTCAGAAAATGATGCTTTGGCAAATATACAGAATAAGATAGCACTAAGATTTTGACATTGTTACTGGTTATGAAAGAAAGGGTAGTTCAGAGATTTAGGTGAGACAAGATAATGCAAGGTATACAATAGTTCCATAGCGTCCTATTAATACTCACAATCCACTGGGATTTAAGATTTTAGGCCCGTCAAGATTCCAGTCAATGGATCGGGTCTATCAAGGAAAGACAACACATCAGGCACGGGACAGGATCAGCTAGGCCAGTCACTGGAACTGCACAGGATCTGCCCTTCTTGTTTCTGGATATTTCAGATCAGCAGGATTGCGAGTTCATCAGGCAAGCCTTATGGCAGCAAGCCAAACAATTGCAGGATGCTTCCCTACAGCACAGCGCTTCACTGGGTTGTAAGGATAAGTTGAGGATTGTGGCGTAGCTGAAAATGGTTCAGCTACTGCTTGGCCTAGTTCTTGGCATCTGGATCTGGAAGGATGTTAAAGGCAGGATGTTGAATGCTGGAACAAAGTGCTTCGCTGGAATCAGAAGAGAGAGTCCCTATGTGTTGTCAGCTGTCTCTATTTATCCTTTCAAATGACATCACAAAAATAGGTGTATTTGCCGGCTTATCCAAACTGGCCCCTGTGAAATGGGATTGGATCAGAGCCTCATCTCAGCCTTGTATTCGGGTGATTGGCTCCAACACAGATGATGTCAAATTTATGGTTTGATTTTTACAATCCTTAGAAACCTCCCCTAGCCACTAGTATCAAAATCAAATGTCCTAAATACACATTTACACATTTGTAACATCTATGAAAATCACATACAAGGATTACATATATTATGGAGTATCTGATCCTCAAAATCCCATAGCTGTACAGCTGTGAGTCCTTGGAGGTGGGTCCATTTGGGGTGGGGGAGAGCGGAGCACCAGAAATAATTGCTGCAGTGCCCCACCCCCCGAAGCCAGGGACAGTACGTTTTCCCCACCCTGGGGGAAAATGGGCACATTAATGTGCCCAACTGCCCATAGGAAAAGGGAAACAAAAAAAATAAATTATAACATATTTTTGGTAGGTTTGGGGGGCACTAAACCAACATGGATGTTTTTAATGGAAAGGGTGGTGGCCCTCTCCCCGCATACCAAATGGATGGGGGGCATCTCATGTAGCCTTCCCCGGGGGCAGATTGTTAGTGCAACCTGCCTCTGGGAAGGAATACATGAGGTGCCCCCCCATCCATTTGGGGTGGGGGGGTAGAGGGCCACCGTAAAACATTGGACTGGCCCCCCAAATGCAATGGCAGCATGTTTTGCCCACCCTGGGGTCAAAACAAAAAGAAAAGTAAAACAAAATTATAACTTGTTTTGGGTTGGTGAGGGGGGCCACTAAACGACCATGGATGTTTTAGTGGTAAGGGGGATGGCCCTCCCCTCCTACCCCAAATGGATGGGGGGCATCTCATGTAGCCCTCCCTGGGGGTCAGATTGCTACCGCAATCTGCCCCGAGGAAGGAGTGCATGAGATGCCCCCCATCCATTTGGGATGGTGTGCGGAGAGGGCCACCAGAAAACATTGTAATGGCCCCCAATGCATGGGGCAGTACCATTTGCCCACCCTGGGGGCAGATGGGCATCCTAATGTGCCCACCTGCCCCTATGAAAGGGGCAAAAAAAAAGAAAAGTAAAAGAAAATTATAACTTGTTTTGGGTGGGTATGGGTGGCCACTAAACCACCATTTATATTTTTTGTGGAAAGGGTGTTGCCCCTTTCCCCCCACCCCAAATGGATGGGGGCATCTCATGTAGCCCTCCCTGGGGGCAGATTGCTAGTGCACTCTGCTCCTAGGAAGGAGTACATGAGATGCCCCCCATCCATTTGGGTGTGGGGGCCCCAGGAAACATTGGAATGGCCCCACAATGCATGGGGCAGAATGTTTTTCCCATCTTGGGGGCAGATGGGCACACAAATGTGCCCATCTGCCCCTAGGAAAGGGGCAAAACATATATATAACTTGTTTTGGGTGTGTGTGGGGGGCCACTAAATCATGATGGATGGGTTTAGTGGAAAGGGTGTAGCCATATCCCCCCACCTCAAATGGATGGGAGCAACTAATGTAGCCCTCCCTGGGGGCAGATTGCTATGGCAATCTGCCCCTAGGAAGGAGTATATGAGATGCACCCACATCCATTTGGGGTCGGAGGGAGAATGGCACATGAAAACATTGGAATGGCTCCCCAATAAATAGAAAAGTAAAACAAAATTATAACTTGTTTTGGGTGGGTGTTGTGGGAAGGAAGGACATGTGGTGTTGGCAGCGTGTTATGGTTGGTGGCCAGAGTGAAATGTCTGTAATTACGTTTTTTTCCACCAAATATCGGATTTTGCCATGGATTGTCGGTAATAAATTCTGGGGTGATTCGTCAGAACTCTCTGGATTCCCACGGGTGTCGGGAAAACTGTGGGAGCTCGGGGAGGTAGGACATGTGTTGTTGGTGGCGTGTTTCGGTGGGTGGGCCGAGGGAAATGTCTGAAAATCTGTTTTCTTTGGCCAAATGTTGGACTTTGTCTGGGATTGTGGGTAAAACATTCTGGGGCGATTCACGCAAGTCAGACCTCTGTGGATTCCCACAGGTGTTTTATTTTTTGGAAATGCATGGGGTTCCCTGTTTTTCTTGGTGGCTTCGATACACTAGGCCAAAATCTGTAGTTTGACCACATGAGCAAAATCCTGCAAAATCTGCTCTGCCGAAAGGCTTGGGGTTACCAGTGGGTTAGCCCTTTCCCTTTGCACCCAGGTAGGTTCACCCACATATGTGAGGTACCGTTTTTGTCGGGACACCTATGGGAATGTGGGATGGTAGGACATGTGTTGTTGGCAGCGTGTTTCGGTGGGTGGGCAGAGGGAAATGTCTGAAAATCTGGGGTTTTTTGCCAAATTTCAGACTTTGTCTGGGATTGTGGGTAAAATATTCTGGGGCGATTCACGCAAGTCAGACCTCTGTGGATTCCCACAGGTGTCTTCTTTTCGGAAATGCATGGGGTTCCCTGTTTTCCTTGGTGGCTTCGATACCCTAGGCCCAAATCTGTAGATTTACCACATGCGCAAAATCCTGCAAAATCTGCTCTGTCGAAAGGCATGGCGTTACTAGTGGGTTAGCCTTTTCCCTTTGCGCCCAGGTAGGTACACCCACACATTTGAGATACCATTTTCACCAGGACACCTGTGGGAACTGAGGATGGTAGGATATGTGTTGTTGGAGGAAGGCATGTTTCGGTGGGTGGGCAGAGGGAAATGTCTGAAAATTGTATTTTTATGCCAAATTTCAGACTTTGTCAGGGATTGTGGGTAATTAGTTCTCTGGCGATTCGCGTAAATCAGACCTCTGTGGATTTCCATGGGTGTCTTCTTTTCGGAAATGCATGGGGTTCCCTGTTTTCCTAGGTGGCTGTGACACTCCAGGCCCAAATCTGTAGGTTGTCCACAAGAACAAAATTCCTCAAAATCTGCTCAGCCAAAAAACCTGGTGTTACTATTGATTTAGCCTTTTCCCTTTGCGCCCAGATAGGTGCACCCACACATTTGAGGTACTGTTTTCACTGGGACACCTGTGGGAACGGGGGATGGTAGGACATGTGTTGTTGGAGGTGTGTTTCGGTGAGTGGGCAGAGGGAAATGTCTGAAAATTGGGTGTTTTCCGCTAAATTTCGGATATTGTTAGTGATTGTAGATAATTAATTCACAGGCGATTCCCACAAATCAGACCACTGTGGAATCCCATGGGTGTCCTCTTTTTGTAAATGCATGGGGTTCCCTGTTTACCTTGGTGGCTGTGGCACCCCAGGCCCCGAATCTCTAGGTTGTCCACAAGAGCAAAATTCCTCAAAATCTTCTCTGCTTTAAGACTTGGGGTAAACAGTGGTTTAGCCTTTTCTCTTTACGCCCAGGTAGGTGCACCTACACATGTGAGGTACCGTTTTTGTCTGGACACCTGTGGGAACGTGGGAACGTATAACCTGTGTTGTTGGCGGTGTTTTTCGGTGGGTGGGCAGAGTGAAATGTCAGAAAAAAGTGTTTTTTTGGCCAAATTTCAGATTTTGCTGTGGATTGTGGGAGATACATTCTGGGCCGATTCGTACAAGTCACACCTCCGTGGATTCCCACGGGTGTCCTCTTTTGGAAAATGCATGGGGTTCCCTGTTTCCCTTGGTGGCGGCGACAACCCAGGCCCAAATCTCTAGTTTGTCCACAAGAGCAAAATTCCTCAAAATCTGCTCTGCCAAAAGACTTGGGGTTACCAGTGATTTAGCCTTTTCCCCTTGCGCCCAGGTAGGTGCACACACACATGTGAGGTACGGTTTTTGTCAGGTTACATTTGGGAACACAGGAAGGTAGGACATATGGTGTCGGTGGTGTGTTTCGGTGGGTGAGCAGAGTGAAATGTCTGAAAATGGTGATTTCTTTTTGCCAAATATCAGATTTTGCCGGGGATTGTGGGTAATAAATACTGGGGCGAGATGCGCATGTCACACCTCTGTCGATTTCCACGGATATCTTCTTTTCAGAAATGCATGGGGTTCCCTGTTTTCCTTGCTGGCTGCGATACCTCAGGCCCAAATGTGTAGGTTGTCCTCATGAGCAAAATCCCCCAAAATCTGCTATGCCAAAAGACTTGGGGTTACCAGTGGTTTAGCATTTTCCCTTTGTGCCCAGGTAGATGCACCCATACATGTGAGGTCCTGCTTTTGTCGGGACACCTGTGGGAACGCAGGAAGGTACAACCTTTGTTATGGTTGCATGTTTTTCATAACGTTTCGACCCATTTGCTGTTTCACTTTTTCACACAACCCTTTAATTTCCCAAATGTGGCATATATTTAGTCGCTGCTTTAGGCACTATACACTTTTGTACCCTGCACAAGTCATTACCCTTGAAAAGGTCTGCCTGTGCTCTTTCAAAAGATGTATGCTTGATCTTCCTCGCCACATTTGTTTTTCTTATTTACACATGCTAAGTACTTCTGTTTAGTCCGTTAGCATAAAAATCCTGTGTACCATGGCTCAGTTTTTGGCTTGTGGAATTGCTTGTTCTGTGAAAAGTTACAAAATAATGTGTGATTTCCTACTTGGAAGAGGCGGGGAATGTAGCGGAGCATTGGTTTTCTCAAAATTCACAGAAGCCATTGCCTTACCGGGTCTACCATATCCAACATACACCTTTTTTTCTGTCATTTTCCTGTTTTTTCTCAAAACTATGGAATTATTCCATACATAGTTGTTACCTGACCTACGCAATTCACCCCATCCTAAAATGTATGCCTTTCTGTCTTCCCATTCAGCTTTCCTAGCCTTCTCTTCCATTCCGTCCACGCATGTCCTACTGGAAAAAAGGCCAAAATCGCCAACCTCTCACAAAATGTCTGGTAACCATATCAAAATATGTTTCTTTGGTTTCACTCAACCTGTTCCTGAAAGCCTGGAATATGGGCCAGCAAACTAGTTGTTCCTAGCACTTACAATGAAAAAAAACACAGGTTTCTTTGTTCATCATTGTATTGGCATTTTCTGAAAAAACACACATTTTCCTCCCAATTTGGTTATTTTCTCTCACCCTCCTACAGCAAACTATGATTCCTTGGCGTTACGACCGCAATGTGAGAAACAATTTGGCCAAATTTGGCCGAGATATCTCATGTAACAAAAAAGTTACAAGGGATTGAATTGAGACATACCAAAAACACCAAAAAAGGCCTTGGCAAGGGGGGGTGGCCCATGGCAGTTAAGGGGTTAAAAAGCATGCATGCAACTTTGTGGGGGGAGTTGGTTTTCATGATACCCACCACACTGGGAGCTTGGTGGAAATGGGTGACTGGTGGGGTAATGGGTGTGGTAAGCGCATTCAGGGTGGTTGAGACCAGTTGAGGTGGGGTACGGGAGGACTGGATGCCTGTGAACTTTGAGTGTCGGTGAGAGGGTTACCCCGATAGGTGGTGGGAACAGTAGGTGAGCGGAGGTAGGTAGGTGAGAGATGAGGGGTGGGTAAAGGGAGTTTGGGAGGGTGGTAAGTGGATCATTTGGGGTGAGGGGTTAAGGTGTGTTGAATTTGGAATGGGTCTGGAGAACAGTGGGGGTTAGGTGTACAGGTTGATAAATCAAGCGATAGTGGCTGGATACTGGGAGAGGGGAGTTTGGGGGTAGGGGAGGGGGAGGCTGGGAGGTTGCGCTTAAGCAGAAGTGGTGAGGAGTGGAGGGTCGTGGGAGAGGACCAGTCACGGTTTTGTCATTTTGTGGCTTTTGGTGCCATAGGGGTGTGAGTAAGGTTGGGAGGGTCAGAGGGAGAGGGAGATGAGGCTACCGTTCTAGCAAGAGTGAGACAAGCTACTTTCAGAGAAGGGATGGGATATGAAGGGATGGGTTTGTTGGCGGGGGTCGAGTAGGGGTTAACGGGAGGGAGAGAGTGGTGTGGAGGTTGTCCGAGAGGGTGGTGAGTTCCCCAGTGGGCTAAGGGGGAGGTAGAGGGTGGCAATGGAGCTCAGATGAGAGCGAGGGGAGATCCTCAGACGGCACAAGGATGGTGTGGAAGCGGAGGTCGATTTGCTCTGTTTGGAGCACCATAGGGCTCCCCTCGCTTGGCTGTTCAATAATGGACGTGGTGTATGGGCAGGGGTATCAGGATGTTCTGAATAGGTGTCAGAGGGAAAGTGAAAGTCAAAGTGTTAGGGTGGGATGGGTAATGGGGGATGAGCATTTGAGAAGGCAGGTGTTTGGCGCACCAGAGAGCTCCTCTGATCTTAGAGTTGGAAGAGGGATAATGGTAGGAGAGTGGGTGGGCGGCGTCCGGGTGTATTGATGTATGGGGGAGGGGTTGTGGTTTGCGATCAGATGGGGGATAAAGAGGGGGGTCGTGAAGTTGGGTGCTAGAGCACGGGTCATGCGCCACGAGGCGTGAGACATGGGGGGGTATGGAGCAGAGAGTCTAGGGATCAGGATGGGTCAGATAGGGGGTATATGATGAGCTGGGATCTCCATCCCGGGGGAGGTTAAGGGCAGCACCTAGAGAGTGATGTACTAGTATCAGTAGATGTGGTGGCACTAGATGTACAAACTGTGTCTCGATTCGGGACTCCAGGGCAGTGGGAGAGGTCAAAGAGCGTAACAGTGGGATGGAAGTCTGGATGCAGTAGCAGCGCCTAAACCATAGGCAAGTAAATCACAGTACTATCTCATACAGCAGGGCAATTATTTTTCTTTTTTAAAACCTTATTCATTGAGCTTGACAGTGCAACAGAGAAATACGGGCAGTATACAGGCATTTGATAAGGATATATTATATGTTCACAGTCCGGTGGGAGATCGTAGAGAACATCAAACGCGCCTTTTACAACACAATAATCAAAGACACAGGTGACCCATCGATAGCCAAATCGTGAAGGTTTATACAGAATTAGGAACCAGAGACATCCAATAGCTGGCCTCATCTTCACTGACATTAGATAAAGAGAAAATATAGCAGCGAAATGGAGCCCATATGTTCCTGGGTCTGGACTCAGCAGGCTGTAGGCTAGCCCAGCACTCCTCAGTGTCAGAGGCCCAGGTAACAGTCCGGAGGCATTTAGTGTGTGTAGGAGCCCCCGGGAGAAGCCAGAGCATGAGAAAGCATGGAGTAGCTAGTAGCATGCACATCCTGCTAATTTTCTGGAATCACACCCGAGCAGGGGGAGCTCATGGAAAAAGCAGGACAATGGAGATGGAGCAATTGTGCAGTCCATTAATTCGGATACGGTAGTGCATACCTCCTCCCAGAACGGGGATAGACGTGGACAGGACCACATTATGTGGATATAGTCTAAGTTGTCTTACCTTGGGCACCTGAGGGATTGGTCTTTCGACATGTGCTGTAGTCTGATCGGGTTGTAGTGGAATCTATGGAGTACCTTAAATTGTATCAGTTTTAACTGAGAGTTAAAGAAGATTTTGTGTGTACTGGCACACATGTGGTCCCAGCGATGATCAGTTATCTCGACCCCAGACCCTTACCCCATGATTCCCTAAGTTTTATAAATGATGAGGGTGCCCCAACCTGGAGGAGAGCATATAGTCTAGAGACCTTCTCTTTGAAAGTCAAGGAGTTTTGGATTTCGGAGATTATAGGGTTGTTTTGAGGGATCAAGGGGAAGTCTGGGTACCTATTCCTGAGTGACCAGTGTAGGCCAGCATATTGTAGCCAGTGTGAAGGTCTGCCTCGCAGAAGTTCTGGCAAGTCAGGCCACTCACGCAAGCCGCTCTGGGTGAAGACATCACAGGCATTGCTTAGGGCTGCGCTAGACCAGAGGTGTATTGTTGCAGCATCTACTCTGGGGGATTAAGGAAAAAAGTTCCAGAGTGGAAGGTCACCATGGAAAGGGTGTAGGGTGCCGGTCTGTTTCCACATTTTACACAGAGCTAACGCTGTGGCCCCAGTGGGATTGAGGGGATCAGATTTAACACTACGGGGGGGCAGAGAGTGGATATCCCAGTTGTTAATTGACAGTCGTTCAAGTTTGACATGAAGCGGGGATTGGTGGACTAGAGCCAGTATGATGCTAAGTGGCCTTGGGCAACTATCCAGTCCTTCTCGAAGTCAGGGGCACTAAATCCACCCGTCGACATTGAAATAGTCAGTGTTACCAGTTTCAACAGAACAACACTGGGATGCCATAAGAAGATGTTAATGGTGCGGGTTAGAGATTTTAAGAATTCATGCCTGACCATAGGGGAACATTCAGGAATTTATACAATATTTGGGGCAGCACTATCATCTTAAGGATGGCGATCCTACCAGCCAGTGAGATCAGCAGTTTAGCCCAGCCTGTGCATTTACGGGTACGGGTGGACAGGTATTTCCCAAAGTTATCTTCATATGTGGAGGACGAGCGACGTGTGACCACCACACCGAGGTAAGTCATTTCAGCCTGTGACCATTCAAGCCCTCAGGGGTATGGGCAGTGGTAGCTTCGGTTAAAGGGAATATTACGGATTTAGAGCAGTTTACTCTGAGGCCCGACAGTTTCCCAAAAAGTATAACGTCGTCCAGGACTGGGGCTAGGTTGTGTTCAGGAGAGCGTATGAAAAGGACAGCGTTGTCTGTGTAAAGGGAACTGATCTCAGGGGACCCAGACAATCTAAGGCCACTATGCGCGTGTTGTTGGCGAATCCTGTCCGCTAAGGGTTCAATAGCCAAGGCAAAAATTAACCATGAAAAAGGGCACCCTGACTCGTACCTCTAACTACTTGGAATATGGCAGAGCACCGGTCCCCGGTACGGACCCTGGCGACGGGGAAGGAGTACAGGAGCTTTACCCAGGAGCGAAATCGAGGCCCAAAGTTACTTTTCTCCAAGAGCAACCATAGGTAGTGCCAGGAAACAGAATCAAATGCTTCCTGCATATCTAGAGTGGCTGTGACTGCCTGTGTGTCTGGGCCAATTCGAGCAAGTATATTTTTATAGGCGGTGCAGATTAAGAGAAGTGGAGCACCCCGGCATGAACCTCGATTGCTCTGGATGGCTAATGAAAGGCATAAATGATGCCACCTATAGGGCCAGCACCTTGACAAATATGTTTTTGTCGCAGTTGATGAGGGATAGGGGACGGTATGAGCCACACTGAGTAGGGGATATTCCCGGTTTCAGTAACACCAAAATCACAGCTTCCCAAAGGGAGGGAGGGAGTACACCCGTCACGCAGGCCTCAACCCACAAGGTTGTTAATTGGGGGACCAGGCGGGTCTTATAGCATTTCTAAAATTCAAAGGGGAGTCCGTCGACTCCAGGGGCCTTTCCAGAACTAGCGAATCTATGGCCTTGGAGACCTCCTCAGGCATAATCGGGGTGTCTAGGACGTCCCTGGTCTCTGGTGAAATGATAGAAAGCGGGAGACTATCCAAAAATTATTCTATGTCAGCTATGGGGACATTGTCCATGTGGAATCAATCGTTTCATTGAAAGAATGGGATTCTTCGTTGATATCTGTGAAGAAATGGCCAAAGTGCCGTCGGCCCTCTCAATTGCAGGAATATAGGGCGCTCCATTTTCCTGGCAGATCAATCTGGCTAAAACGCTTCTAGGTCGCTCACCCTCACCATATCTCCAGGCAGACTGGAGGTTGTCAAGGAATTTCCACTCATGCTCAACGTGGTTTTGAAACTTGTCTAATGCCATGCCCATTTCAGCCAGCGTGGTGGGCGATGGGGAGGAGGTGTATTGGACTTCAAATAGGGAGAGTCGGGATTCGCTCTCTGCCATGGCTCTCCGGATTGCCTTAATAATCCCTGCTTGCTTAGAGATTGCCATGCCCCTAATATAGACTTTGAATGCCTCCCACAGGGTGGCTTGTGATTTCAAGGACCCAGTGTTCAGTAAGAAAAAATCATCTATAATGGACTCCAATTCAGATTCAAAGACTGTATCTAGGAGAGAATGTGGTGTTCCAGCTGAGGGAGACCGTCCCCGGGAGTGGTCTGAGAAAGTTCTGGGAAGAAAGACGTCTGGGTAATGGTTCTAATGAGAATATCTGATATGAGCCACATGTCAATACGTGAGTGTGAATCGTGCACTGAGGAGTAGAATGAGAATACTCAGGAGTCAGGGTGGATCAGCCTCCAAGCATCCGTTACTTTAAGCTGGGACTGCACCTCAATGACAGTCCTGGCTGCCTTGGAGATTTGACGGGGTTTGGAGCCTGCTCTATCGAGGTTAGTGTCCAAGATAGTGTTGAAGTCCCCACCCCAGAGAATAGGGACGAGGAGGAAGCTGGCCAGTAGGGGGGAGAGCTGTGTGTAGAAGTCAGGGTCATCTGTGTTAGGACCATAGATAGTAAGTAGGAAGACTTTGTAAGTTATTTTAATCCGGCACTTAACCTAAATCAATGCCTAGCGTGTAATGCACAACTGAAATCCTTATTTATTTTGTGTCTAAAATTTCTTTTATTTTGAACGATGTACCACTCATATCACGCCCCTCTCTTGGAACCCTCCCCTGTCACACTGAACCAGAAATCAGGCTGGTTTGCAAAGTTAAAATATTTGTTTATGTAGTTCACAATATATTCACACTATATTTAATGGGTATACAATAATCATCAATGGAGAGAGGTAACACTAAGCAATCTCTTTAATCACAAGGAGTAATAGTGAGCAAAACAATTCAGCACAGAAATAATACTTTGGTGAGTGTTCAAATCAAGTAGCAATGTGGTTACTATTTCCCCCTGCACACCCCTCAAGCCCCAACAAGCAATGTAACGAGATAGGAGGAGAGAGAACAGGTTTCAGGAATGCAGTATTCAACAAAATGTCAATCCCAATTTCCCCCCAGCAAGCACAAGAGAGAAACAGAACTGATCGGCAAACTGTCAAAATGGTTTTGAAGTTATTTAAGAATGGATTGGGTAAAACATTAAATATGGTTTAAATGACTGAAATTGTTTAAATTCTAATGGGAGCCGCTGTATATAGTTGCAGACAAATACTAGCAATGATTTGACACTAATAAGCAATGTGAAAACATAAAACTGAGATCGGGTGCAATGAAAAGCTGTTTTACACGTCAAATAAATTTCCTAAAAAATAATTTGCGGCACACTTTTCCGTGCACGGTAATCGTGATTGCGGAAGAACTATATGGATTTGAGATGCAGCTTTTTGGTTCTATGGAAAGCTGTGGATGTTAGCTACTAGCATATAATTTGAGGAAGTTATGGAGTTTTAGTGGAGGTCATTTTTCTGAGATAGGCGCAAGAATGAAACGCAGGTAGGTGCTTTAAAAGACAAACAGGATTTCTTTACACTAGGGGATGACTATGAAGAAGCAAATACCACACGGAAGCACAGCCACTGGACCAGGGCGCCACTGGATCCGGGCGATTGCCTGCCGAGGAGCTTGCCTTCTTCAGATGAAATATATGAGCGCAAAGATATTTAACAATACTAGTACCAAAGGAAGATAGTAGGGATAAGATAGAGGGTTCAGGCAATTCCAAAAGATTTCTAACAATGCAGGTTCTGAAGACAATATAGGATGGATTTGGATAGGGATAGACTATGGATAGTACACATGCTAGTGACACAGTCCTATTCTATGGATACTCACTATATATGTTTGAACAAAACCATCAGGAATTCTGGTCCGTCAAGATCAGGGATTCTACGCAGGAATTCTGCTGGGCATACCGGACTGGACAGGCTGCTGGGCACACTGGACTGGGTCTGCAATGGCTCTGGTCACAGCTATCTGGTCATAGCACGGCACCGCACAGTACAGCACAACTGGATTGGGTCTTTTGATTCTGGTAATAATTCTTTTAGCAGGAAAACAGTTACAGCACAGCCCGACTGTTTCTTTTGTTCCCCTTAGATTTTGTGGGATAATTGCTGGTCCTGAAAATTCAAGGCCTAGTTGAAAATGGTTCAACTAATGGAATGGGCCTTTCTGCTTGCCAAAACTCTGGTGTCAGGGGCAAGGAATATGGATGGATCTGCTTCAGGGTTCTTCGCCAGAATTAGGATAGTGGGTGAATCTGTGTGTCCTTCTATGTCCTCAGCTTTCTCTATTTATGCATATGGTAAAGGAGTGTGTGTTCTGGATTATCCTAAGTGCGCCCCCTAGGTAAGCTATTGGCTAGAAACTCTTCTCCCCCTTGATTGGAGAAGAAAACAGGGTGTCACCATGATGATGTGGGCTTATGAGTCAGAGAATCCTCCCCTTGTCCCTTTGAACATAAAATCTACTTTTAGTACAATACATATTTACAAATGTGCAACCTTTCTAACAATAACATACATAGATCACATATTTTGTGGAGCAGATACTCTTCCAAGCCCTGTCGTTGTTGGATCTTGGGTCTGCTTTTGACAAAATTCCACCCTTTTTGTCCGCAACACATTGTCCAATTTTGGAGCAAATTCCCACAAATGTGCGCATTGTATATGGGCATACGCGTGTGAAGGTTCATGCTTTTGACATAATTACATTTGGTATAAAATCCTAATTTCCACTGTTACTTCCCAGAACATAGCACAGAGTTCTGGCACCTCTTAAAATGTGCAGCCAAAAATTAGGGTCACAAGTCTGGGGTTTACATATTTTTCACAATTTTACACAGAAAATTATAAGTCTTTTTAAAAATGTGCTTTTTATCCTTGTGAAGCAACAAATGGTTGTCTGTCCCCGCCTCCTTCTCCTTCTGGCAGCTCAGAAGCAATCTCTGCCCCCTTCCTTCTAGCAGAGGCCATTTATGACTCTTCACACTCTGCATATCCTTTCAGCCAGAGGAAGTCCATTGTCCTTTTCCCCTGCAGCCCAAGATCTCCTCCCCTGATCTAATCCTCACAGAGGTGTGATTTCCTGGCCTTCATCGGGGAAAGCTATCATACTGGTTGGGTGGCTTTGAGGCAGCTTAAATTCAATGTCATTTTGTTACATTTTTTTTCTTTGTTTAATACAAACTTACAATTTTCAAACAAGCAGTTAGAACACTTATACCAGCTTCTAAACCATGGGATTTAAACAGTTACAACCTAGGTTACTCTCAATAACAGGTGACTTAGTTTTCAGACATTAGATTTCAGTTGCACAAGTTTAATTGTTATGATTCAAGCTACTGACAGCTGTTATACAGGCAGCCGCTGGTACTGCGCCCAGATTTTGACAAATTTCACAGGCAGGCACTTTTTTGCTGTTAATGTTTGGATGATAAATTCAGCTTTTCAGGACATTGGCCCTCATTACGACCCTGGCAGTAAGTGAAAAACGATGCCGGTAAAGGATTACCGGCATCCCTTACCGCTAGGGTCGATTATGAACCGAGATAGTGCTATCAGCGGCACCGTAATCAATGGTGCCGCTAACTGTGCCAAGGGCGGGGGCACGCAACCTCCCACGCCATAAATACCAGCATTGCGCAAAATGGGGATGAGTACGAGTCAAGCGGACATGCTCTTAACGCCCTTGTGAAGGCCGTAAAGTACCATACTGCCATGGTGCTAATACCGCCATCGCGGACCAACCGTAAACGGACATGTGCAGTATTCCAAAGTGACACAGGTGCACATAATCAGCACAGGTGGAGGCAATACAGACTGGCCAAGCACAAAAGGAGCACACCCCACCCCTTCCCACACCCAGTCACACTTCACAATGATCCCAATAGGACTAGCAATGTTGGGGCTGGTGGACCTGATTGCAATGGAAGTGCTACAACAACAACAACAACAACAAGCACAACAGGCAGCACAGAGGAGATGCAGGAGGAGAAAGAGGGCAAGGCAGGGCCAGCAAGCCCCACCAGCTAAGCCAGTGGCACCATGCAGGCAGACCCCAATCCCACACATCAGAGCCAGTCCATTCAACCTCACAGCTGAGCAGATCCACACCCTGTACCGTTTGGACTGGGACACCATCACCACCATCGTGGACATGATACACGACGACATTGTCAGCATGATTGAAACACGCACCGCCACCCCCCCTACTGAAGGTAGTGTTCGTGCTCCACTTCCTTGCCACAGGCACCTATCAGTACACAGTGGGGCACTTGCATGGCATTTCACAACCATTATTGTCACGTACGCTGAACCAAGTGCTTGATGCCCTCCTCAAGCACACAGACGACACCACATTACTTTACCAAGGTCTGCCCAGGAGATCTCAAACACCAAAGTTGGTTTCCATGCATTGGCCGGCATACCTGGTTGCATTGGTGCCATCGACTGCACCCATGTGGAATTGCTGGTCCCACATGCCATTGAGGTAGCGTACCGCAACCGTAAGCTATACCACTCAATCAACGTGCAAATGGTATGTGACTTGAACAGGATCATCACACATTGTTGTGCCCGATTCCCCGGATCAACCCATGATTCAATGGTCCTGCGGAAATCCACAATACCACGCTATATGGAGCGACATGCAGGGCAGAGATCCTGGCTTCTCGGTGAGTCACATGTCATGGCCATGGTAATGTGAAGTGTGTAGGTGATTGAGGTACAGATGCATACTTTACCTGGCTGAAAATGGGGGGGAGATGCATAACCCTCCATACCCCCCCTGGATAAAAAGGGGGGGAGAGATGCATACTCTACCTGGCTGATATTTGGGGGGGGGTGCATACTCTACCTGGCTGATATTGGGGGGGGAGATGCATACACTATCTGGCTGATATTGGGGGGGGGAGATGCATACTCTATCTGGCTGCGAGTACCAGAGGGAATGGTGCAAGCTCATACCCCAAAGCATGCCAGACTAGAGCGCACACCTGACCACATAATGCGAGATGTAAGCAACCCTACCATGTGAATGAAGCTGTGTCCCAACCATTCCACAGCCATCTGCATGTCCACTATACCAAATCAGACCGCATCCACCCTCAACGAAATGCAGCTACATGCAATGACCTTAGCCAATACACAGCACCAAACACCATCCACTGAAAGGCCTGTCCCCCATCACTGCGTAAAAAGGAGTCACATGACGGTAAAAAACATCAATACACCACTACACTGACACAGAGGCCCACCTAAATAGCATAACACCTACTGAATTGCTCAGAGATATCATCATGAGGCTGAGAGCAATGGTTTCAGGATAAAAACATTGATATCACTGGACATCTGTGAGATCACCAAAACAACCATTGTGGACTAACACAGTGCATGGGCACTCACAAGGTACTGGACCCCCCTGTGCACACTAATTGATGGCATGCAAAACAGTCTATGAGAGGAATACACATATAGAAGTCACATTGTGTGACTCCATTCAGGCATTGAAATGGGGTTCAAAGTAAGAGAGGAATGCAAGCCATGGTGTCACTTGATGAGGTAAAATCTGATGTTATGACTAACACGTACATTGTTGCCCACATACAGGTGATGCAGGCTATCCCTTGAAGAGATGGCTCCTTACCCCAGTCCAGAACCCACAAAACCGGCACGAGGAGGACTATAATCGTGCACATACATGAACCCGTGTGGTGATTGAGCAGACATTTGGCCTCTTGAAGGCACGGTTTCGGTGCCTCAGCAGGTCTGGTGGGGCACTCCTGTACCGTCATGAGAAGGTTGCAAAGATCGTCATGGCATGTGTACTGCTACACAATATGTGCATCAGACGGAATGTGCCCCTGCCCCCTGACACTGAACTGCAACCACCTGACGAAGAGGATGAGGAGGGTGGGGATAGTGCAGTACCTCAGGGAGGAAGCGATGCACAGGAGGGACGTGCCATGCATCAGACTCTGATTAACCAATGCTTCTAGCACACATGGACGGGGAATGTCACATGGTGATGGCACTTGGAGCACTGGGTGTGTCTGGGACATGCACACTGTGGACTGTTCAACAATAAAACACACGTACGCAATGAACAATGTCCACACATGTGATTTGTGCATAACCAAAAAGTGTATTGAAATAGAAAATTTAAGTGAACACACCCACTCCCCCTCCCTCCCTCAACTCCCCAACACACCCACTCTCCCCTCCCCCTCAACTCCCCAAAACATGTTGTGGATGCCTGTGCTCAAGTGTATCATGTGGGATTGTTCCACTGGGCGGCCTTTATTAGCACCCCCCTCTCCAGGCACCCGGTGTACCCCTGTCTGTACGCCACAGGTTCCTGCCCGATCTGCAGACGGGGCTGGTTCGGGTAGAACTGGCAGCCGAGGAGGAACTGGGCTGCTCACAAGGACGCATGTCCCTCATAGTTTGAACAAGCACCGAGAGTACCTGCCGCACTGCGGCTAGTTCAGCACAAATATCCTTGGAGGTGGATTCTATGTCTGCCTTTACAGTTTCTGCACAATCGTGCATTTCCCCCCTTGCGCTGGCGCATTCTGTAACATGCTGCGTCAAGTGGGAGGCCAGTTGTTCTTGCCGCGTGATGATTTCATGCATCGGGTTCTGTGTTTTTTGGCCTGTGGATGCTGCTACTGGCATGTCCATTGAGCTGCTCCCCTCCTGGACATCTGCCACTGGGCATGGAGTGGCCGGCCATGAGTTATCAGGAGATTGCTCCTGTGTGCCATCGTCATGCTGGCTGCATGGGCACAGGTAGGGGGAATGAAGGGGAGGAATGGGGGGACCCACAACAACATCAACATTCCCTTCTTCATTGTCTGAACTGGCAGCGATGGCAGCAGTCTCTCCAATCGTGCTGCTTCCTGCAGACCCAGTGCCTTCAGTAGACACCACTGGGCAGATGGTTGTCATTGGTGGTGCCTTAGTGCCTGACTTGCTGCACATCAGTGCCATGGACCGTGATGTGCGTGTGGATTTTGGCTGCTGTGGGGGTTTGATTTTTGCACCAGAGGTGGAGGGACAGTGTTTTGGGTCTTCAGACCTGGCCTTCTTGGCAGGTGTAGTGCCAGTGTCTTCGTCGGCACTGACGAATGAGAGCCTGTGCTAGACCAAAGGAGGGAAAGGGTTAGTGATGGGTCTGCGGACATTGAGCAGGCATTGAGGTGGCTGCATTCATTTTGATTACTAGATGGTGCACATTGGAGGCAGTGACATACAGATTGTATCCCTCTTAGGTGGTAGAGGCATGGAGGCATGTGGGTGGCTACAGAAAGGGTGTGCATAATGCATGTGAACAAGGTGGAGGTCAGCACTGCCTGTAGGCAGTCTTCTGCAAATGTGTCGTGTTGACCCTGTTAGGCATCATTGCACTGCCAAAAATCTGGTCTTGAGTGAGGTTTGCATGGCTGGATATAAGGCAGCTACCTGCGTCGCCTGATGTCGGGGCTCCTCTCTCCATATCTCCGACCCCCTCTATGCTCTCTGTGCCTATGGTTGCGGCACATATCTCCTCCCATGGCTTCATTTTGATGGGCGAATCAGCTCCTCCGCCTGTCGCCATGCCCAGATTTCTATTCGCTGCCAGTATACTCCTGACGCGGAGACGTAGATCGTCCCACCTTTTTCTGCACTGTCTTGCATTTCGGGGTGTTGTGCCAACTGCACTGACCCTCTGGGCTACCATGGCCCATAAGGCCTTCTTCCTCATGATTGCCGGTCTGTTCATCTCTGTTGAGAATACTACATCGGCATGCTCTTGTAGGGTTTCAGCCAACATACTTAGCTCCTCCCTAGAAAAGCGCTCCTGCCACAGCCGATCTCCGTTTCTTTTCAGAACTTTAGGCATTCTGATGATTGATGGCTGTAGGAGAAGGTTTGTAGAGGTTGTGGGGGTCAGGTGTCCACTGGTTGAAAAGGATGTCAATGGATTGTGTTTTTAAAGATGGCCGCCGTGCTCTTTCCCGTTCCTGTTCGGTGACGCAACTTCCAGATCCGCTTATTTGCGGTAACCGCTAATTGTGGTTCCCACTATTTGCTTTAACCGCTATTAGCGGTAACCGCTAATATCGATAGCTAGGGTGGTGGACGTACTATTTGCACGGCATACGATGCCGGTATGTGGCGTTTTTAGGACTTTACCGGCATGGCCGTGATTACATTACCGGCATGGCGCAATGCTCGTGCCCGAGATGACATAATGTGCCGCTTTTAGCGGTATCTGGCCAGCACGGACACGTTAATTGCGCCATGCCGGTAATGACCGTTACTTACCGCCAGGGTCATAATGAGGGCCATTGGTTGTTCATTATGATATCTTGAATGGGGTGACTTGTAACAACCAGCAAGAATATTCGATGTTTGGTGGTGTTTTGGACTGGCATTCTGTATTTTTAGTAACCAAGAAACAGGATTTAAGAGCAAATTCTGGATTTCTTTCAGTAAAGCACAGCTTTTCCTGCAGTCTCCATTTTTACTTGTTGGGCAGCCCAGTGACATGTTTCAGTAGTGAGGTCTCTGTTCCGCCACTGACAACATGCATGGTAGATTTGGCAGCCAGCTTTTCATGTTGCAAAGCACAATTTCCATAGGTTTTGGCGCGCATAGGGGTTTTGTAGCCATTTTGATAATTCTGGCACCATCAGCACACAGTCATGCCGCAGGGCAGAGCATAAGTGGGTTAATACATCCCACAAAGCCCCCCCTCACGACTTTAAATTTGACTGCCCGTCAAGGGGAAGTCGGGAGATTGGGATGTCAATCTTTCTTTTTGGTCCAAGTGGAAAAATGTGTCTGCTTCTCCGTTCAGTGCTGGATCGACAGGTTCTCCTCGCCGGTTCCGGAGTATGGAGCGATACCCTGGGCCCTTTGGGTCTTTCCTTCCGGTCCCCAAGTGGTCCTCCCCACCACTATTCATGTAGTGGGGCAGATGCATACATTTGACATACAATTGACAATCTTTCCCTCCTGTAATTACTACTGATTTTAACAGGTGGAATGGTTTTTAAAAGTTGTAATTTTCTAGAGATCCGAACATCCCACTGGGGTTTCCAGATGGCCCCTCTAGTTGCTGCAGAGTGTGCATAGGATGGCAACACTTCAGCTGGTTGATGTGGACCCACTTATCTTCCCCCCTCTGCCAAACTGCCTTTGGGGATATGGATTTTGAAGGCGACTAGTGAGATTCTGTTTACAATTTCAAAAGGACCCCGCCAGCTAGGAAGACATTTGCGCTGTTTGGCCTGGTTCCTTTGGAAATTGTACAAGTAGATCCAGTCTCCTACTTGGTATTCTTTTCCAGTTGTCTTACGGTCATAGTGGGTCTTCACACTGTTGGTAGATCTTTCTAGCTTCCTCTGGGCATAGGCAAAAGCATGTTGAACGTGTCTTCTCAGATTCTCAACATACTCATGAGTTGTGGAGGCATTTATCAAGGTCTGCTCTTGGGTTCGGTAGAGAAGATGCTGGGGAAGCACCATCCTTTGTCCAGTCATCAGCTCAAACTGTGACATTTTTGTCGCAGAAGAGGGGGTATATCTGATGGCATTCAGGACAAGAGGTAATCAAATGTCCCAACTTGGCCCAGAATCTGCCACAAACTTGTTTAATATGCTCACAATTGTCTTGTTGTATCTCTCAACTCCACCACTAGAGGCTTCCGGTAGGCAATGTGTAGTTTCCTTTTGACTCCGAGTATCTCCCACACCTATGTGATCACTTCGCTACCTCGGTCTGACTCAATCCTTTGGGGTAGTTCAAAACGTGAGAAGATATGGTTGATCATCAGGGCAGCTGCTGTTTCTGCCTTGCAATTTGGGGCCAGGAGACATTCCACCCATTAAGTGAACAAGCATGTCACAGTCAACATGTACTTGTTCCCCCTAGAGGAGCGAACCACAAGCCCGATAAAATCGACTTGTAAATCGGACCAAGTCAGGGGAGCATGGTGTGAATGGCTGAAATTGTGCACACGCAAGAACCCCTTCAGGTTTGGTTGAGGTTCTGCCCCATGTGTGGCCAGCATGCAACCTCTCTCAAGATTTCTAGTGTCGTATGAAACCCCCCTTGACCAGTTGTGGCCACATCATGGGCGTTACTTATCATCAGGCTTTGGAATGAGGTGGGGACCACCCACTGGTCATGGCCAGCTATGGATCTCCTCACCAACAAACCGTCTTGGATTCAAAACCTTTTTGGACATTTCACTAACACTCTGAAGTCCTCCTTCCCGATGTAATTAGTATCCATCAGGGGAAAGTTCTCAGGGTCGTCAATGTGTTGATAAAACCTACCAATAATTGGATGCCCTTTTTGAGACGTAATCAAATCAGCATCTAGGGTCTACTTACTCCATTTTGCAGTTGAGAGTTCATTGTGAGCATTTGTCTGGGACCTTGTGATAGCAGTGACCTGGATTTCCCCCAACAATGACTCGATCTCAAGTAGATCTCGTTGGATGGCTCCGGTTTTTTGGCCAGCTGATCAGCTAGGTCATTCCCAGTTTTGTCTGGTCCCTCTACTTTAGAATGACCCTTGATCTTTTTTCCAGTAGATGGTCATCCCATTCGAGGTGACCAGATCATCTATATTTTGAATTCATTTTCCATGTTTCAATGGTTTGTTATTAGCACACAGCATGCCTCTGGTTTTCCAGTTAACCAGGTGCTCCACAAACCCGTTCTGTACATAATCCGAATCTGTGATTATGACCAGTTCGTGGAGTTGGTGTTGGACAGCAGTGAGGATGGCTTCATGCACAGCCATCAACTCTGCCACTTGACTACTTCAGGGACCGATTTTGTAACCAGCAGAGGGTTCTGCGGCATCATTCACCCATGCATTCCCTACGCCGGCCACAAGTTCTTTTTCCCCGTTGTTGTCAACATGGTAGGAGCATCCATACACATAGAGAGCGGGCATTCTCTCACACTGGTCTTCTTCATAGACTTTGTGTGGGGAATTAAGATATGCCTCCATTTTGTCCTTTTTTTAACACTTTCGTCCTTGAGACAGTTTTCTCTGGCACAATCAAGCAAGTCAGCAAGACCTCGCGCCAGGGGACTCTTCTTGTTTTGGCCATATCACAATCCACAGGAAAGCCTTGCATTGACAGAATCGAGGAAGTAATTCGGGAATTACTCACATTTCCGGCCCAAATTCTGTCACTTTGGAGGTATTGCAGAGGCTGGTGTGGAGTCTCCACTATGATATGTTCCCCCTGGATAAACGGGCAGTAATTCTTCAATGCCCACACCTTTGCCAGGAGTGCCTTCTCACAATCGCTGAATTTTTCCTCCACAGAGGATAAAGTCTTACTCGCATAGGAGATTCGTTTATTTACCTTGTCATGCTTTTGATATAATACTGCAGTCAAGCATGTATTTGAGAACCCTGTCTCCAAGAAGAACTCCTTGTTTTCGACAGGGTAAGCTAGACAAGGCGCTTGTGAGAGGCTTCTTTTCAGTTGTCTTACTGCCTCGGCTTGTTCTGGACCCCACTCCCACTTGATCCCCCCCCTTCAAAAGATGGATCAGGGGTCTTGTGATCTCTGCATAGTCCTCAATGAACTTTCTGCTGTAATTAGTCAGTCCAAGGAGGATCCTTAGTTCCCGCAGAGTTGTGTGGTTTTTTATTTTCTGGAGTGCTTCCACTTTCTTTTCCCGGGGGAGGAGTAATCTCATGCCCCAAGAAATTGACACGGATTCTGCACCACTGTGCCCTTTGAAAGGAGAGTTTTGCTCCGTCAGCCCTCAACTGTGTCAGAACATAACGGATCTCCACTATTTGTTCCTCCACAGTTCAGCTTTTGACTAGAACATCATCTACATAGGCCAGGTTACCCCTCTCACCCAGGTCGGGCATGGCCTTGTGTAGAAAAATGTTAAATTAATTGCCAAAGTTGATGTATCCGACGGGAGTCCGGGTCCATGTGTACTGATACCCCCCAAAGGTGAAAGCCAGCTTGTATTGGTCCTCCCTACTTACAGCTACAGTCCAGTGCCCATTGGTCAGGTCAATGGCAGTGAATACCTTTGACCCTGGATCTGGGCCACCCCTTGGTCAATCTAGGGAAGAGGGCATCGGGAAGTATGGACCTATTTTGTTTCAATTTTTGCTTTTGTTCCAGAGTCTCACAGGCATCAGCAAGGTTGACTCTCTCTTCAACCATCTGCCTGAAGCCTGGAAAGACTTCCTGTTTTGCTATCACAGCGGCCCCCTCCAGCTGGTGGGGAAGGCAGTCCTTGTGGACTTGGAAGATCACCTCATCCCCCCAGAATGTCACAGGTCACATCTTCCTTACCATAAGGGCAGGAAGTGTACACCAGGAAATTCCCCCCATGCCGGGTGAAGATCCTGTCTGGTGTTGCATCATCATCGCTATCACTGTCTAAACAGTCGTTGGGGATTGGTCCTAACAGTTCATCACCTAAATCTATGGGAAAATGTCGCTCATCAACCGCCATTCCAATAATGGTGCCTGCGGCCAGAGTGATACTCTTTAGGTCACTGTTATCCACCTCTACTGGAATGGTGTTGTGTTCTATGTTGACTAGTGGTATTGGGTTTACCCCCAACCGTTGCTGTTGGAAATGAGCATTAAGATGGACATAGGCATCAGGGTTTTTCAGTTTCTGTCTTCTTTTAATTTTTACTTCTAGAGAGAATTTTCAGGTCTGTTCTGGAATGGTGACTTCCTCTACAATCTGAATTTCAACTGCATATGGCAGCAGTTGAGCTGACCTAAATGCTTTCTCTAGGTCATCAAAGTCCATAGGATTACCTGCTAATCGGGACCAAGCTTTGAAGTTTATTAGATCTAAACTAATGGCAAAGCGATTGAGAATGTCACTGCCTAAATTAAATGCGGCAGGGACATCTCGCACGACCTAACAATTATGAACTATGCTCTTGTTGCCTATGGAAATTTTGAGCATACACCTGCTAGGTAGGAGATGTTTGGAATTGGGTGTTTCCAAGTCTATTTCCCATTTGTCTTCCAGTTTAAATGTGGGAATGGCTGGATCTTTTGGGAGTTTGCGGAACATGGCTTCGCTGATGAAGCTCTTACCGTTGTTCACACACACTCGGGCGAGAACAGAGTCCTTCCCTTCATTTAACTGAATAGGGATGAACAACTGCTCTCCAATTTTCTGAATATCAGCCAAGCTTCGAGCTGATTTCTCATCTTTCTGGACTATAGGAGTGGGATTTTCTGATTGTGAATTTGTAAAGAATTCCAGAGTGTTTCCTTGCAGTGTGGAATGCCACCTTAGACTGGAAGGAAGGTTGATTTTCAGAAATAGAGAGGACTCCCCATCACCAGTTTGTTGTCCTACTGCAATTACTGTCACGTCGGGATTTGATTATTCTGGAAGGAAAATTCTATTTGGTCAGGTTTTTGTTCAACCATGTGGCATGTGCTGTTTAAACTAACATGGTTGACACAATCTATGAGGGGAGACATTTTACGCAGGATGTCATTCCCTAGTAAACAAGGCGTGCCCTCTGGAGTTACAACTATGACCGGTGCTTCACCTTGTGTTGCCCAATTTTAATGTCCAAATCCACAGTTTCCTCGATGGGAATTTCCTTCCCGTCGAAGTTCTGAAGTTGTCCAGGAAGAGGGGTGAGAGGAATTTGGTATTTCACCCCCCTTCCCGAATTCAGTTGATCAAAGTCCCTTTTTGACAGAACGGTAGCTTGGGATCCAGTGTCCACCAGTGCCAAAATTGTACATTGCCCCTGTATTTGGACCGGGGCATAAAATCTTCCCTCCTTTTCCTCAAGGGGGCAAAGATAATGTACATTTTTGGGCAACTGGTGGGTTAGTTTCTTGGTTTTGGATACTGACAGAAAGGTGATTCTGGCAGGATTCTGTTTGGTGTCTTGGGAATCTGAAAGAAAAAGGTGACAGCTAGATATGGGAGAAGTTTTGGGTTCCCCTGGTTCTGATTCTGGGCTGCCCCCCCCCCTTTTTAGAGGCAGTCACCAGGATGGGTTTGAACCAGGGTTTGATGATGGACGATGCTAACTCGGTCCCTACATCTACTCAGTCTGGATTTGGATCCTGTGGGACCCATTTTTCTTTGGCCGGAGTTCCCCCATCCCGGAAGGAGAAGATCCTTTTCCAAGGATCCTCTGAGGATCCTTCTCCTTCAAACTGGATGCTTTGTACCCCCTCCTCAAAATGGGTCTTTTTGGGCTCTTTATTTCTCCAACCCCCCTCTGTTCCTTGGGTTGCAGATTGTCGGGGGCAGGAGATTTTGGTTCCGGTACCTGGGTTTCCAGGGGCTTTTTACAAGTGGGGAAGGAAGCTTCCTCCAAGGCTTTACACCCCCCTTCCACTTGTGCCTACTCCCTGGGACAGTGAGTTGTTGGAGTTCTTCCCCCGTCATTGCTCTGGAGCACCAGATCCTAGATTTGAGGCATTCTGAGCTGCCATGCCCATCTAGGGGTTATGTTGAGCCCTCAGCATGCGACCTAGATCCTGTGCCATGTTCTGGACCTGACGCTCTAGTTGGGACACCTGCTCTGGCTGGTACGGGTCCTCATGTCTCCCCTGGGTTGATCCCGGGAAGGGTAGCTATCCCTTCTCACAAAATACCCTGGGTTAGGGAAGTTTGGGTACCCCTTCACCCTTGCCCTCCCCCCTCCCGGATTGGGCTGTCTGGGCTCAGGAAAGTGGGGAAAGAAGGATGGGTTGTTTTACGGGTTGAAATTTGCTGGGTACCTAGGAAAGAATTTTTGTCCGGTATTTGGGGGATTACTGCCCTCCTGGCGAAAGTGAGGAGGGAAGTTCCCTGGTTTTCCTGTGCTCTGGTTGGACCCCACCCCCTTTGGGCTGGAGGAGTCCACACATAACCCAGGATGGGTCTATTACCCTTGTAGCATGGGCTGATGTAGTCAGGGGAGTTATTCGTCCCATTTGTGGGGTTGCCTCCCTGGCTCCCTGTTTGTGATTGGCCCGAGGGTCTTCTGGGTTTGGGGTTGTTTTGATTCTGTGCGGGAAGGTTTTTAGGCCCCCCATCTCCAAATCTAAAATGGGGGCAACCTTCACCTCCGCCACATTAGCAGCAGCAGGGGTGTTAGTTGTTTTGGGGCTTTGGGATTATTTTTGTTTTCCAACGGCTTCTGCACCTCATAGATGCGCCTTGCTTGTTCGCTGACCAAGTCTAGTGATCTTTTCTCATTAAAATCCCTCACTAGCTGGGTCATAATATACTTAGGGAGAGCATGAAAGAAAGTGTTTACAAATTCTTTGCTGTCAGTGCGCACCCTTCTAGTGGTCTGCGCAAAGGCGCGTTTCAACTCCTGAACAAATTCTTGTGGAGCCTGGTCTTCCCCACATTGTAAGTTATAGGCTGCCTTGCGAGCCTCTTGAGGATTCCTGTGAACGGAAAAATGTTTCAGGATGGCCACCCTGCAGGTGGCCATCTGGAATGTTTCTGATCCTCCAGCCCCGCAAAGAAGCTGGAGTACTCAGGAGAAATTGTACACTTCACATACTGAATACAGCTTTGGCTGTCCTTCAGTTGGAAAGTGTCCATCATCTGTTCAAATAGCTCAAGGTGCTCCCAAACTGAATATTTTTCATTCTTGTGATAGGGCGTGATGATGCTCCTAATGACTGTTATTTGTTTCAGAGGATCCTTGTACAAGGCCCTTTTGACTTTATTGGCTTTCTTAATTCGGGTCTCCCTGGTCCACTCATCCTCTGACTTAGAGGCACTGCTACCAGAGGTGCCTGTCTGGTCTTCTAGGGTCTCCCGGATGCTGAAGCTTGGGAATAGCTGGCAGAATGTGGGGGCCTAGTTTCTTGGGTCCTGTGGCGCTCAGAAAAGTCTTCTGACTCTTCCTTTCCCCCAGGACTGGCTGAGTACCCACCCCCCCACTGTTCTAGCTGGGAAGAGGTTTTTAATATACTCTTAGTGGGCCTTAGTGGGCCTACCCTCGTGGAACTCCCCACTAAATTTTACCGTCTGATCTCTCGATAAGTGATATTTCTGAGTATCCATTTCTCTGATTATCCCCTCATTGGAGTCTCCCTGATCAGAGACGATGGCCCTAGCACTTGGCATCTCATACAACAATGCTTGCCATCGATTTCTGGGAGGTGCTGACCTATGAGCCCCATGTTTACCCTCAGGTTGAAGTCTGCCATCCCTGTGGCCCGTGGCTCATGGGAGCAAGTGGGCATGGGGGTGGCAGAGTCCATGGAGTTGAAGAGATGAAAGTCTCTGGTGCCAGGGTTCCTGAGGTTATGCTCAGGTGTTTCCCTCTCCCAGCGGACCTCATCTCTCTCAGCACCTACTCCCTGTTGATATGCAAGAACCTGACACTTTTGTTCTTCTATAAAGCCCTTACTAGTCTCTATCAGTTGCTCCTGCATAGCTACCTGTCTATGGAGCCTGTCATTTTTCTCACAGAGAGCCTTATTGTCATTCTGTGCTTCCTGTGTAATTTTGGAGTATTGGGCCAATTTTTGTTGCAGGAGGTTCACCTCCTGAGTCCTTTCCTTACTGGCCTGGTCATTGTTTGCTAGAGCATCTTCCACTCTCCTGATGTGCTCTAACGGTTTTGTGTAGTCTTTTTGGAGCTCACCAAGTCCCTGAAGGGCCAAGTGATTTTCTTCCATCTTGTTTTTTAAATAACTGACCTCCTGGCTTAAGGTGTCCCTTTCCTGAATTAGAGTATCCCTCTGTGCAGCCAGGTCGTCCCTTTGTTTTTTGAGTGCACCGGCTTTCTGGCACTCTTCATCTACTTCTGTCTGGGAGTCAAGGTCTTTGAGAAGTAATTTGTTATTTTCCTCTTTTATCTCATCAATCTGATTATCCAGGGTGGTTATCTGCCCTGTGCAGGCCCTATTATAGCTTAATTGCTGCTCCAGCTTTTGTTGGCTCCATAGTAGAGAGTCCAAACTTTCTTGGCGCTCTTTTTGCAGCACCAGTACTTGGTATCCTGCTCTACCTTCTCTTGCTGCAGGATATCCAGATCTCCTTTTACTTTTATCAGGTACTGTCTGGTTTCATTTTCTGATTCTTGGCTCTTTTGTAGTCTTTGCTCTGCAGAGTCCAAATCAGTTTGGGGTTTGTCTAATGATTGTAGTTGCCTGTTTGCCAGATCTAGGTTTTCGGCATATTTTCCCTGTTTTGCTACAATGTGGAGGTACAGATATGCCGCTATTTTGGAAATTTTACTTTGCTCTTCTTTTACCTTAGGGGCCATATGCAATTCACTAAGTGCCATGTGTAATGGACCCTGATCCTGCCATGTATCTAATCCTGTGGCAGTGGCTTGTTCTTTGATTTCCTGCAGCCAAAAATTCTGATCCTGCTGTGTCCATTCACCCCTGACAAATAATTTGTGCAGATGGTGTTATTTTGCCATATTAATTTCTACTGGGGTCGCCATTACGGAAATATTCATTTCCTTTTCGGACTTACAGGAGTTATTTTATTTTTGCAAAACAGGCCAACTCCTTAGAGTGTTTCTATTGAAGGGTGTTCTCACAGTGTAGGCCAGTGTGGTAGCCGAACAGGGTTTATGTACCCCATCAGTTAGCACGCTGTATTAGACTGTCACAAGTAGTATGTCTAATTCAGGATCTCGTGACAAGCCCCCAATCTGTAAGTGATTTCAATCCGGCACTACACCTAAGTCAATGCCTAGCGTGTAATGCACAACTGAAATCCTTATTTATTTTGTGTCTAAAAGTTATTTTATTCTGAACGATGTACCACTCATATCACGCCCCTCTCTTGAAACCCCCCAGTCACACTAAACCAGGAATCAGGCTGGTTTGCAAAGTTAAAATATTTATTTATGTAGTTCACAATATAATCACATTATGTTTAATGGGTATACAATAATCACCAATGGGGTGAGGTAACACTAAGCAATCTCTTTAATCACAAGGAGTAATAGTGAGCAAAACAATTCAGCACAGAAATAATACTTTGGTGAGTGTTCAAATCAAGTAGCAATGTGGTTACTATTTCCCCCTGTAAACCCCTCGACCCCCAACAAGCAATGTAACGAGATAGGAGGAGAGAGAACAGGTTTCAGGAATGCAGAATTCAACAAAATGTCAATCCCAATTTCCCCCCAGCAAACACAAGAGAGAAACAGAACTGATTGGCAAACTGTCAAAATGGTTTTAAAGTTATCTGAGAATGGATTGGGCAAAACACTAAATATGGTTTAAATGACTGAAATTGTTTAAATTCTAATGGGAGCCGCTTTATATAGTTGCAGACAAATACTAGCAATAATTTGACACTAATAAGCAATGTGAAAACTTAAAACTGTGGTTGGGTGCAATTGAAAGCTGTTTTACACATGATAGAAATGTCCTAAAACAAAATTTGTGGCGAACTTTTCTGTGCACGGTAATCACGATTGCAGAAGAACTATATGGATGTGACTTACGGTTTCTGATTCTATGGAAAGCTGTGGATGTTAGCTACAAACTTTAAATTGTGTCTCTAGCATAACATTTTAGGAAGTTATAGATGTTTTAGTGGAGCTCGTTTTTCTGAGATAGGCGCAAGAATGAAACACAGGTAGGTGCTTTAAAAGACAAATAGGATTTCTTTACACTAGGGGATGACTATGAAGAAGCAAATAGCACACGGAAGCACAGCCACTGGACCAGGGCACCACTGGATCCGGGCGACTGCCTGCCGAGGAGCTTGTCTTCTTCAGATGAAATATATGAGTGCAAAGATATTTAACAATACTAGTACCAAAGGAAGATAGTAGGGATAAGATAGAGGGTTCAAGCAATTCAAAAATATTTCTAACAATGCATGTTCTGAAGACAATATAGGATGGATTTGGATAGGGATAGACTATGGATAGTACATATGCTAGTGACACAGTCCTATTCTATGGATACTCAATAAATATGTTTGAACAGAACCGTCAGGAATTCTGGTTCGTCAAGATCAGGGATTCTGCTAAAAAATTCTGCCTGCTGGGCACACTGGACTGGATAGGCTGCTGGGCACACCAGACTGGACTGGGTCTGCAATGGCTCTGGTCACAGCTATCTGGTCACAGCACGGCACAGCACAGCACAACTGGATTTGGTCTTTTGATTCTGGTAATAATTCTTTTAGCAGGAATGCAGTTTCAGCACAGCCCGGCTGTTTCTTTTGTTCCTCTTAGGTTTTGTGGGATTCTTTCTGGTCCTGGAAACTCAAGGCCTAGTTGAAAATGGTTCAACTAATGTAATGAGCCTTTCTGCTTGCCAAGTTTCTGGAGTCATGAGCAAGGAATATGGATGGATCTGCTTCAGGGTGCTTCGCCAGGATCAGGATAGTGGGCACATCTGTTTGTCCTTCTATGTCCCTACCTTTTCTATTTATGCATATGGTAAATGGGTGTGTGTGCTGGATTATCCTAAGCGTGCCCCCTAGGTAGGCTTTTGGCTAGAATCTCTTCTCCCCCTTGATTGGAAAAGAAAACAGGGTGTCACCATGATGATGTGGGTTTATGAGTCAGAGAATCCTCCCCTTGTCCCTTTGAACATAAAATATACTTTTAGTACAATACATATTTACAAATGTGCAACCTTTCTAACAATAACATACATAGATCACATATTTTGTGGAACAGATACTCTTCCAAGCCCCGTCGCTGTAGGATCTTGGGTCTGCCTTTGACAGAATTCCGCCCTTTTTGTCCAGAACACATGGTCCAGTTTCGGAGCAAATTCCCAATAATGTGTACATTGTATATGGGCATACGCATCTCAAGTTTCACGCTTTTGACATAATTACATTTGGTATAAAACCCTAATTTCCGCTATTACTTTCCAGAACATAGCACAGAGTTCTGGCACCTCTTAAAATGTGCAGCCAAAAATTAGGTTCACTAGTCCGGGGTTTACCTATTTTTCACAATTTTACACAGTAAATTATCAGTCTTTTTAAAAATGTGCTTTTTGTCCTTGTGAATCAACAAATCGTTGTCTGTCCCCGCCTCCTTCTCCTTCTGGCAGCTCAGAAGCAATCTCCACCCCTTCCTTCTGGGAGAGGCCGTTTATCACTCTTCACACTCTGCATATCCTTTCAGCCAGAGGAAGTCCATTGTCCTCTTCCTCTGCAGCCCAAGATCTCCTCCCCTGATCTAATTCTCAGAGAGGTGTGATTTCCTGGCCTTCATGGGGGGAAGCTATCATACTGGTTGGGTGGCTTTGAGGCAGCTGCAATTCAATGGGGGTCATTGCAAGGTGGGCGGTCAGGCATACCGGGCACCGGTAAGGAGACCGGTGCCAGTAATCCCTTATTGCCCTATTCCAAGGTCCCTTGGCGGGGACCGTAAGGAATGTGTGGTCTGACCACACGTCCCTTACGGGTCCCGCTAACAGACCATGCTGCTAATAACGGGCTTGCAAGTCGCGAGCCCGTTCTTAGTACCCTCCCCATTCCCATTGAGCCCTATGGTGGCTCAAATGGGAATGGGGAATGGCATGTACAATGGGGACTTACCGGTCCCACCAGGGTCGGACTACACCGGTAGGTCCCCATTGAACTACACCAGTGCCGGACCCATTATTGGTGGCAATCATGGCGCAAATAGCGCCATGACTACCACCAATCTCGGAATGAGGCCCAATGTCATGTTACATTTGTTTTTCATGGTTTAAAACAAACTTGCAATTTTCAAAGAAGCAGGTAGAACAATTATTCCAGCTGCTAAACCATGGGATTTAAATAGTTACACCCTAGGTTACTCTCAATAACAGGTCACTTAGTTTCCAGACAATAGATTTCAGTTGCACAAGTTTAATTCTTATGATTCATGCTATTGACAGCTATTATATAGGCGGCCGCTGTTGCTCCGCTCAGATTTTGAAAGATTTCACAGGTAGGCACCTTTTTGCTGTGAATGTTTGGATGATAAATTCAGCTTTTCAGGACATTGGGCCTCATTGCGCGGACGGCGGTGGACCAAGGTGCTATTAGCACCTTGGTCCATGCCGGTAAAATACCGGCACCACCTTGGTGGAAAGGGGAAATACCGCCCTATTCCAAGGTTGGTGGGGCGGTAATTCCCCCTTCCCCCATTGCCCTTCCCCATTCCCATTTTTGCCCATAGGGCATAATGGGAATGGGGAAGGTGCTAATTACGGCACCGCAAATTGCGGTACCGTAATTAGCTCCCTGGTCCCTTTGCGGGTTGGTTTTTAACACCTGCAAAAAGTAGGCGTTAAATTCTCCAACCCGCAAAGGGACCCCGTAGTAAGGCGGTAAGGGTTTACCAGTACCGGTAAAATACCTGTACCGGTAAACCCTTACTGCCTACAGTGTAATGAGGCCCATTGTCTGTTCATAATGATATCTTGAATGAAGTGACTTATAACACCCAGCAAGAATATTGGATGTTTGCTGGTGTTTTGGACTGGCAGTCTATATTTTCAGCAACCAAGAAACAGGATTTAAGAGCACATTCTGGATTTCTTTCAGTAAAGCACTGCTTTTCATGCAGTCTCCATTTTTACTTGTTGGGCAGCCCAGTGACATGTTTCAGCAGTGAGGTCTCTGTTCAGCCACTGACAACATGAATAGTAGATTTGGCAGCCATCCTTTCGTGTTGCAAAGCGCGATTTCCATAGGTTTGGCGCACATAAGGGTTTTGCGGCCATTTTGATAATTCTGGCACCATCAGCACACAGTGATGCCACAGGGCAGAGCATAGGTGGGCGAATACATCCCACAACCTCTCTGCCCAACAGGGTCCGATAAACCAGTACATAGCGTCCCAAGGGGTCCGCGTGAGTCGTTTTATGTAGAAATGTAAGACTCTTGTGGATCAAGATCATGACTCTGCAATTCTGTGTAGAATAATCATTGTAGTAACGCTGGGGACCCCAAGATTTGGCAAACCTATCACATCCACTGGGAAGAGCGTGTTTCTTGTAAAAAAAGATACTTAACTTTATGGCATTCTATATATAGCTGCAATTTGTGCATTTTATCGTGATTACCCAGTCCTCTGAATTCCAACTCATACATGTGATGCAATTATCCGCCATCTAGACTATCCCGAGACAGCAATAAACAAATAATCCAAACGGTAGGTGACTATTATATTCGGGCCAAACATATAGGGGCCTCAGGCAAATATCAACAACCTGGATACATTCGGGCACTCAGATTCTCCAATGTGTGTCAAGCTTTTTTTTAACTAAACTCCATTCCCAACCCATCCCCTCCCCCAATCACAGAGGTGAAAAACCCAGTGAACCAACACCCTTAAAACATGAGGCGGCAGCATCGCCTGGAGGGCAGTGCATCTGCCAAGAACAGCTGTAGGACTAAAATGGGATGTTAACTAGTCATTGTGTGGTGCACAATAGAACTAAATAGGTAAAAGACGAAGGAATATTGGTCATGAAGCAGAGCTGGATGTCCGCTTATCCAGTAATAGGATGGTCTGCGAAAGTATCAGCTATCCAGACCCCATTCCAGATATGGAGTTGATGAACAAACTCGAAGATTAAAGACAGAAGAATCTGCAGGGACAAAGTCCGCCTCCGGCTGTCCCGGGAAGTGTTCATCAATGAATTTAGAGGCCTCCTCACGATGCTAAAGAAGAAGACTTGATTAGAGTGTTCAATTCTGAGCTTAACAGGGTACATAATGGAGTATTTCACTCCCAGATTCCACAGACGTTTTTTGGTGGCAAGGAAGGTTTTCCGCTACTGCTGGACTTCCAAAGAAAGTCTGGGTAGAGATGAATTCTGGAGGAACCCAAGAAAAGATCGCCTTGGGCTCTAGCCGCCCAAATGAGTGTATCTCTGTCCCTCTGTCCCGATAGTTGAGCACCCATGCTATGATGGGATGAGGAGGAGCACCAGGCCTGGATTTCACCATTAGGGAGTGGTGGGCCCTTCTTATTGCTAACTGTGGGGATAGTTTCTGGGAGTCCAGGAGTGACAGCAGAATGCGCTCGACATAGTTCTCCATGGGGCCATCAATCCTATCCTCCGGAACACCAATAATGCGAAGATTATTGCGCCTGGAGCGCGATTCCTGGTCCTCATTCTTCTTGCTGACATCTTGGACATGAACAGCTAGAGCGGACCCTCAGCTGGAAGCGCGATAATATCATCCTCAGCAGCCCCAACCCTCGTCTCCCCCTCTGTTACTCGAGTGTTAGTTTTCTCCATGTGGGCTTTGATCGAGCAGATAGTCCCACTCATGTCGTCCAACTTCGACTGAAGAGCAGTGTATCCATTTCGCATGTAGTCCATCCTTTTTAGTGATTCAGTAAGTTCAGAGAGGGCTGACGAGGGCACCTCCATTTCAGGGGGGGGGCGTCATTTGGTTTTGACAGATTTTGTGTACATGTTGATTGAGCTCTGCCTCTTGTTAGCTCCTTTGGTCATGTTCACACCAAGTCTCGTGGGAAGCATAGTCGTACTGCGCATTGGAAGATAACAAGAGATAGCTATGAGCAGAGAGGTTTAGTTCAGTGTTTTGTGGCTGGGTGTACTAAATAAGTACCATATTCCTCAGGGTTGCGATGCGGTGCATGGACCTATGGACCTACTCTTCCAAGTGAATTCAGGCAGAGTAGTCTAGGGTGTGGGGCTGCAACCTCGATGGATCTGTGCACTCAGGTGTCAATTGCGCAGACATCCAATGGGCCGAGGAGAGAGTGTGTGTTACATCCTGTAGGGTAGTCTTATTGAGGACAGTCAGTTATCTAAGGCAAAGCAGGCTCATCAGGGCCAAACTGTGTCAATGGCTGTGACCATAAGGTCTGGTCTAAACAGGACCCGAGTGAATTGTGGCCTCTCCCAGATAGCGGGGCGAGATGCAGCATTCAAGATAGGCCAGGTGTCCTGATTCAGAACTGGCCCAATGCAGAGCACTGGATGGCGTACCTTGTAGAGATGAAGATGTAAGCAGCGGGTGTGTGCAAGCTGTAGCGGCTGGGGTGCCTCTGTAGGCTCCGTAGGGTGATGTGTTGCTGGCCGAAATGCTGCAGTAGTAACAGGTGCTCTGGGGACTAGCATGGAAGTGCCAACCTGTGTAGCGCGTATTGTGTCCCTTGCTCGATATTGGGGTGAGCAGCGTTACAACAGGGTAAGGAAGAGGCGTGTTACTGAGGAGGGCCCGTACCTTTTACTCTGAAGATCAGGTGCACCTCGTTTTCCAGGTCCGTCTTAACGAGGTCTCCGTGCTCGAAGTTGGGATCTGTCGAGTGTGGCGGTGGGAATGAGGTGGGTCCCGTCCCAAAGCACAAAGTGTTCCGTATGCTGTTGCAGGAGGCCAACGGTGCCAGAAAGCAACCACCACACGTGGCAGGGTTCCGGTCCTGGCTCAGCAATCTGCGGGCGTGCGCTTAGGTTGAAGCAATCGTGGGAAGGGTCCCCACAGGTGTCGGAGTGGGTGATCTTGCTCTATGGGGCTGAGGGATTTGTGTCTCAGCCCATCCGTCCGGGGGGGCTGCAGTCCAAGGCATGATGTTTTCGGGCAGTTAGCGCCCCTCCCCCAATTGGGCCTGAAGCCTCGCAGCTCAAGTCGGTGAGAGACCACGCACTGTGGAAGCGTGTTGCGGGGGGCCACAGAAAGTACAATCCACAACTCAAAAAGGGGTAATTATTGTGGGACGGCTCACCCCCGAGCCACAGTATTCAGGCAGGACGTGCCTCAGCCGAGCAGGCACCGGTCCGTGGAATTCCACAATGGAATGCTGCACCAACGCGGAGAGGTTGATATCAAGGATCTTCCCCGCTACAGAGCAGCTCATTCAGGCGGCCATACTCGTGTAAGTGCAACAGCGCCCTCCACTAGCAGGACAATTCTAATTGTGCAGCATAGGCAAGTAAAAAACAGTGCCATTTTAGGGTGCACTTTCAAGATGTGAATTAATTTAGCGTTCTAGATGTGAATCAATCTAACATGAACAATACCTAACAGTGCGGGATAGGCAAATAAATCACAGTACCATCACAGCGAGCACCTTCTAGATTTGAATCAATGTAGCAAGACAAATTCTAAGTGAGCGGCGCATGCAGATAAATCACAGTGCTATCACTGTGGGCACCCTCTAGATGTGAATCAAGCTAACAAAAACAATTCTAGGTGTGCAGCACAGGTAAACAAATCACAGCACAAAGTGAAGCAGACCAACAAGAGCAATTCCAGGTGTGCGGCACAGGAGAGCAAATCACAGTACTATATCAGTGGGCACTTCCAAGGTTAGAATCAATGTAACTTTCTAGGTGTGAGTCAGTCTAACAAGAACAATTTCGAAATCACAGTCAGTGGGCACTTTCAAGATGTGAATCTATGTAACAGGAACACATTCGAAGTGAGCAGCAGAGGAAATTAAATCACAGAAATATTACAGTGTGCATTTTCTAGATGAGCATCAATGCAGCAAGAACAGTTTTTATGTGCGTGGCGCAGGCACATACATTACAGTGTTACCACAGTGGGCACCTTCTAGTTGTGAATCAATGCAACAAGAACAATTTTCTAAGTGTGCGGCACAAAAAAAACACAGTATTATCTCAGTGGGCACTTTCTAGATGTGAATCAAGCTAACAAGAACACATTTTAGATGAGCGGGACAGGCAAATAATTACAGAACTATCTCAGGGGACACTATTGGATGTGGATCAAGCTAACATGAACAATTTCCTAGTGTGTGGGTCAGGCAAATAAATTACAGTATTATCTCAGTGGGCATTTTCTATATGTGAATCAATGCAACAAGAACACGTTTTCTAAGTGTGCGTGACAAATGTATCACAGTATTATCTCAATGGGCACCCTCCAGATGAGAATCAGGCTACCAGGACCAATTCCTAAGTGTGTGAGGCAGGCAAATAAAATAAAGAACTATCTCAGTGGGCACTTTCAAGATGTGAATCAGGCTAACAAGAACAATTTTCTAAGTCACAGTGGGTACTTTCTGGATGTGAATCAGTGCAACAAGAACAGGTTTCTCAATGTGTGGCACAAATAAACCACAGTAATATCTCATTGGGCACTTTCTAGATGTGAATCAAGCTAAATGGAACAATTTCTAAGTGTGCGGGACAGGCAAATAAATTACAGTACTTTCACAGTGGGCACTTTCTAGATCTAAATCAGTGGAACAAGAAAACATTTCTAAGATTGCAGCACAAATAAATCACAGTATTATCTCAGTGGGCAGCAAGAACTGATGTGATTCTAGTCAATTTGAATTGCTCCCTAAGGTGCGACACAGCCTAATATTTACAGTGCTAGGATAGTTTCACGATCCATGCCCCTGACCCCCTCAGGTATCACAGCCCCCTAGCAGCAGTGAGGCTAAAGCCCTTCACACTGGCCCCAAGGGCCTTAAAACTCCATCAGAAACATACATGGAGTCAATCCTGGGGCTTTTGGCGCCAGGCTCATTATCAGGAATAAAGTAATAGCAAGTTTTGGACCTTAATCCAACATGGAGGCCTATTACACAGCTCAGTTCTTTAGAACCAAGCCATGCGGTCTGGTGTTTTGGGTGTGGCTGGGCCTGGAACTACTTGGACTGGAACTGCTTTACCTGGGCTATTTAAACCACACCCAAACAGCAGAACACACTTTGTGTTATTCTGCAGTCCTGCAGCGGAAGGCTCACCGTGTCCAGCTCCTGCTCATCTGCTTCTCCGGCGCCCGATCCTGAAGCCCTAGATTCGGATTCCATTAATAACCTGGAAGAACAAGAACAGCATTAGCGAGCAAGAACACTTACCTGTGAAGTAACCAGCTTTGAATCCATCCTGCGCTTCGCTTACCTCGCCCATCTCTGGAGTTTGCCGCAACCTGCAAAGGTAAAGAAACAAGGACAGCATTAATAACAATTCTTATATGGGCACGCAGCAAGTCCTGGCAGCACCCTGCACTTCTCTTACCTCACCCATCTCCGGGTTTCACTGCAACCTGCAAGGGAGAAGGAACAAGGTTAGCATTAACAAAACACTTACCTGGGCAAGCAGCGCTTCGATTGCTCATCACTCCGGAACATCACTGCAAACTGTACAAAGAAGAGAAGAGAACGCAGGTTAGCAATTAACACCAATAAACAGCGCAGCGCTCCGCGCATCAATAACGCACTGTGGTAATCCCGGTGAAAACAAAAGAGACATTGTTAGGGAACAGCGTAGTCGAGCAAGACGCCGAGAAGACAGAGAAAATGGAGGAAAAGAGTCAGAATAAAGACGGAAAAGACATTATAACTCACCTGGAAGACAGCAAGCAGAATCGGAGTCACAGCCGGTCTGGACCCGACATAAGGGCACACGGACTAGTGAAGCAACTAGGTCCATGGAACGTCCGCACCAACCATGTGCCCCTGCACAGATATCCAGGACGGAGAGTTCAACGCACAAAAACCTAAGGTGCTACCCAATGTCTGGCACATAACCAAGAAGAGAGGGGCCCGGGATAGCGCTGAGACCTCCATCCAGTATCGTGTGGCGCCCCCGCAGATACCAGCTGAGCGTAACAGATAGTTTGCAACATGGTAGGGTAAAGTGGTCACTCTACTCCCACCCCAGCCACACCTACCTTGGCTGTAGCTGCCGGTTGATGGCTAGCCACAGGCTTCCCCTGCTGACACACCTGCAGACATGATATGGAGCCGCCTCTGTAGAAGCCGCCCTTTTCCTTGGGTCCCTCAGCCGCAGGGGCTGCACGGGCAGAGGTCTGCCCTGGGAAGGTCAGTTAAGAGCAGCTGTCTGACCAATCACGGGAGGTGGGCGGGCTGGGCGGCGGGAGGAATGGGAACAGGGAAGTGGATGCACAGAGAGGCTAGTGTGAGGAAAGGTCACACAACAGGGCTCGATCAGAAATGAAAAACTGCAAAGCAAAGGCCCAGGATGTTCTTTACACTCACAGACTCACCTGCTTCTCAGAGGGAAAGAGACGAGCAGGGGGATGAGCGGGCATGTAGCCCCAGGCAACACAATGTGGATGCACCAATCAGGCAAGGTGGGCGATCTAGGAGGCCGGAGGAATGGGAATGGGGAAGCGGATGCACAGAGAGGGTAGGGTTTGGAGAGGTAGCACTACGGGGCTCGAGCAAAGATGAAAAACTGCAAAACAAAGGCCCAGGAAGGTCTTTACACACAGACTCACCTGCATCTCAGAGGAAAAGAAACGAGTAGCAGGATGAGCAGCACTGTAGCCCCAGGCAGCACAATATGGATGCATCAATAGGCGAGGTGGGCGGCTGGGAGGTGGGAGGAATGGGAACGGGGAAGCGGATGGATGATAGGGTAGGGTGGGGAGAGGTCACACAACGGGGCTCAAGCACAGATAAAAAAAACTTCAAAACAAAGGCCCAGGAGGGTCTTTACACACACAGACTCACCTGCTTCCCAGAGGGAAAGAGACGAGCAGCGGGATGAGCGGGGCTGTAGCCCCAGACAGCACAATGTGGATACACCAATAAGGGAGGTGGGCTGGCTGGGAGGCGGGAGGAATGGGAACAGGGAAGCGGAGGCACGGAGAGGGTAGGATGGGGAGAGGTCGTACAACAGAGCTTGATCAGAGATTGAAACCCGCAGAATAAAGGCCCAGGATGGGCTTTACACACACAGACTCACCTGCTTCTCAGAGGTAATGAGACAAGCAGCGCGATGAGCAGGACTGTATCCCCAGACAGCACAAAGTGGATGCAGCAATCAGAGGAGGTGGGGAGAATGAGAACAGGGAAGCAGATGCACAGTGAGAGTAGGGTGGGTAGAGGTCGCACAACAGGGCTTGAGCAGAGATGAAAAATTGCAAATCAAAGGCCCAGGAGTGTCTTCACACACACAGAAAAACAAGTTTCTCAGATGGAAAGAGACAAGCAGCGGGATGAGTGGGGCAGTACCCCATGCAGCACAATGTGGATGCACCAATCAGGGGAGGTGGGCTTTTTGGGATGCAGGAGAAATGGGAACGGGGAAGCGGATACACAGAGAGGGTAGGGTGGGGAGAGGTCACACAACGGCGCTCAAGCAAAAATGAAACACATGCAAAACAAAGGCCCAGGAGGGTCTTTACACACACAGACTCACCTGCTTCTCAGATGGAAATAGACGAGCAGTGAGATGAGCGGGGCTGTAGCCCCAGGCAGCACAGTGTGGATTCACCAATCAGGGAGGTTGGCTGGCTGGGAGGCGGGAGGTATGGGAACATGGGAGTGGATGCACGGAGAGGGTAGGTTGGAGAGGGGTCATACAACAGAGCTCGAGCAGAGATTGAAAACTAGAGAGATTAAAGGCCCAGCAGGGTCTTTACACACACAGACTCACCTGCTTCTCCGAGGGATAGAGACGAGCAGCGGCATGAGTGGGGCTGTAGCTGGAGGCAGCACAATGTGGATGCACCAATCAAAGAGGTGGACGGGCTGGGAATCGGGAGGAATGGGAACGGGGAAGCGATTACACAGAGAGGTTAGAGTGGGGAGAGGTTGCACAATGGGGCTTGAGCAGTGATTAAAAACTGCAAAACAAAGGCCTAGGAAGGTCTTTATATACACATATTCACATGCTTCTCAGAGGGAGACAGATAAGCAGCGGGATGAGCTGGGCTGTAGCACAAGGCAGCACCATGTGGATGCACCAATCAGGGGAGGTAACTGAGCTGGGAGGCAGGAGGAATGGGAACATGGAATCCGATGCACGGAGAGGGTGCGGTGGGGAGAGGTCGCACAATGGGGCTCAAGCAGAGATGAAAAAACTGCAAAACAAAGGCCTAGGAGGGTCTTTACACACACAGACTCACCTGCTTCTCAGAGGGAAAGAGTTGAGAAGCGGGATGAGCGGGGCTGTATCCCCAGGCAGCACAATGTGGATGCACCAATCAGGGGAGGTGTGCAGCTGGGAAGCAGGAGGAATGGGAATGGGGAAGCGGATGCACGGAGAGGGTAGGTGTCAAGGCACTCTGGTCCCAGGCGCAGGAGTGACGCAATGCCAACCACCCCCACTATGGTCGTGGAGCCTGCAAGTCGAAGCTTACGCAGGCTACCCGGACCAGAGCAGGGAAGGAGGGTTAGGGTCTCACTGGTTGGATAGGTTGGGGGGTTTTAGGAAAACCGGATTGAGGATTGGGTAGTGGTTGTGGATAGGACGGGGAATTTTTAGGGAAAGGGTTGATTGTTGCACACTTTAGATGTACTTGGTACCAAGTAGCTATTCGCACCCCAGTTCCACATAGTCAAACTTAGGCCCCCTCACTGGTTAATCTAACGTACAAGTCTAACCCATGCACCTAGTTCAGTCCATAACTAAATAGCATTATTTTCCAGCATGCACACATAGCTCTGGTTTTCAGTGTTCTGTCCGTGGTGGAGCCGTCAAGTCTTGTGGCAGGTCCGTAGAGTTCTGTGCTGGTCCAAGTCATCTTGTGGGAGCGAGGGGCCGAACTGCTTCTCTGGTGGGTCGGGGCCCCTCGCGAGTCATTCTGGTGGAGCTGAGCTCTGCACGTCCTCTCCTTCCGAAGTCTCAGGCGCAAGCCCCGTGCCTCGGGGCTTGCGCATGCGCGTTGACGAGCCACACCCTGCTGGGCTCCTGATTGGCCCGCAGCGGCCCCGGGCATGCTGGGAGTTGTAGGCAGGAGACTGCTTCTGCTGGGAGATGTAGTCTTTTAGGGCTGCTTTTCTGCAGAAGGGGCACAGCAACCTTTTAAATGGATACAACTTTCTAGACACAGCTCGTATGCCCTGTCTAAGCATCACAGCCCCCACCATGCCCCTCTGTACCCCTTGTCTTGGTCTGGTCTTGGCTTTAGCCCTGACAGTAGGGTGGGAGAGGTCACACAATGGGGCTCGAGCAGAGATAAAAAAAATGTAAAACAAAGGCCCAGAAGGGTCTTTACACACACAGTCTCAACTGCTTCCAAGAGGGAAAGAGATGAGCAGCGGGATGAGCGGAGCTGTATCCCTAGACAGCACATTGTGGATGCACCAATCAGGGGAGGAGGGCAGGCTGAGAGGCGTGAGGAATAGGAATGGGGAGGCGGATGCACAGAGAGGGTGGGGTGGGGAGAGGTCGCACAACTGGGCTCGAACAAAGATGAAAAACTGCCAAACAAAGGCCCAGGAGGGTCTTTACACACACAGACTCACCTGCTTCTCAGAGGGAAAGAGATTTGGGAACGGGGAAGCTGATTCAGGAGGGGGTAGGGTGGTGAGAGGTCACACAACAGTGCTCGAACAGAGATGAAAAACTGCAAAACAAAGGCCCAGGAAGGTCTTTACACACACAGACTCACTTGCTTCCCAGAGGGAAAGAGACGAGTAGCGGGATGAGCAGGGCTGTAACTCCAGACAGCACAATGCGAATGCACCAATCGGGGAGGTGGGCTGGCTGGAAGGCCAGAGAAATGGGAACGGGGAAGCGCATGCACGGAGAGGGTAGGATGGGGAGAGGTCGCACAACAGGACTCGAGCAGAGATGAAAAACTGCAGAACGAAGGCCCAGGATGGTCTTTACACACACAGACTCACCTGCTTCTCAGAGATAAATAGACGAGCAGCAAGATGACCGGTGCTGTAGCCCCAGGCAGCACAATGTGGATGGACAAATCAGGGGAGGAGGGCAGGCTGGGAGGCGCGAGGAATTGGAATGGGGAAGCGGATAGATATGGTATGCCATGGATTGGGTGGAACATTTAAAGGTTGCAGAAAACCGGCCGGTTTCTTTTTTGAATTCTTGTTTTGTGCACAATTTCCGCAAGTCTGAATGAAATGAGTCGCATCCTTACGCCAAGTTGGCCACCAGTAGTACCTCTTGATCTTCTCCAAGGTCTTGGTCACTCCGGGATGACCCTCAATGAGGGAGCCATGGTAGTTGGAAATTACTTGGTTTCTCATAGTCTCAGTAGGGAGATACATTCAATCTTGATAGTAAGGCAATTCATCTTGGACCTTGAATGGATCTCATTGATTAACCCATGTTAGCAGCTCTTCTCGAGTAACAGTTTCTTTAACTTCCTTCTTCAGGTTCTCGAGATATGGTCCTTCATTGTGCAATAAACCCAGGACTCTTTCTCCGGCAATGACGTTCATGGGAGCAGAAGAGACAAACGCTTCCTCTCCATTGCCAATTCGAGATAACGCGTCAGCCTTTCCATTCCGCACTCCAGGTCTAAACGTGATGATGAAATCATATTCTGCGAAGAACAAGGCCCATCGCAGTTGGCGGGCAGATTGGGCCTTAACGGAACGTAAATACTGGAGGTTTCTATGATCAGTGAGGATGGTAATCGTTTGCTGAGCTCCCAAGAGATAGTGTCTCCATTCCTTCAGGGCACACTTGATGGCTAACAACTCCTTGTCTGTAATGGTGTAATTGCGTTCAGCTGGAGAGAGTTTCTTCGACCAGAATGCCACTGGGTGCAAGACCTGAGTTTCTGGATTGCGCTGCGACAGGACGGCACCCATAGCAACATTTGAGGCATCAGTTTCCACGACAAATGGTAAGTCAGCTTGAGGATGTTGCAGGACTGGTGCCTCAGTAAATTTGGTCTTTAAATTCTGAAAGGCTTCCTCCGCCTCCTTGGTCCATTCAAATTTGTTATTTCTCCTAAGTAAGGACGTAATGGGGTGTACCAATAAGGAGGAATTATCCACAAAGCGACGATAGAAATTAGCAAAACCCAAAAAACTTTGGACTCCCTTCACAGATGTTGGAGCCGGCTAGGTGAGTCTAGCTTCCACCTTTCGCATGTCCATCTTGACTCCTTGAGAGGATAGTACAAAACCTAGAAATTCGACTTCGGAAACATGGAAAGAACATTTTTCTAGCTTCACAAAAAGAGAATTCTCTTGTAGCTTCTGAAGAACAGCTGTAACATGTTTCACATGTTCTTGGTGGTTTCTGGAGAAAATCAGGATATCGTCAATATAGACCACTGCACATACATCCAGCAGATCCCTTAAGACATCGTTCATAAAACATTGAAAAGCTGCCGGAGCATTGCATAATCCGAAGGGCATCACTTGGTACTCAAACAAGCCATATTTGGTGCGAAACGCGGTCTTCCATTCGTCACCCTCCTTTATTCGAATGAGATGGCATGCACCTCGAAGATCTAATTTGGTAAATATCTGGGCGCCCTTGATTTGATCTAACAAATTAGAAATTAGTGAAATGGGGTACCGGTTCTTGACTGTAATCTGGTTTAAGGCACAATAATCAATACAAGTCCTGAGATCTCCTTCCCTTTTCGGTACAAAAAAAAAAAAGAGGAGAGGCAGCAGGGGACTTAGAAGGCCTAATGAATCCATTCGCTAAATACTGGTCTAGATACTTCTTCAAGTGGGCATCCTCCTTCTCTGTTAATGAATATATTCGATTACAAGGAAGTTGTCCTCCTGGAAATAAGTCGATCTGACAATCGTAGGGACGATGAGGAGGCAATACCACAGCCAATTTCTCTTCAAAAACTTCTTGAAATTTCCTATAATCCGCGGGTAAACTTCCAATCAATCCAAGCGTTGAGTCAGTAGATGCTCTCTCGAGACCGAAATTATTTAGGTTACCAACCATAGAACAGGAGTCTTCACATTCAGCAGCAAAGGTGAGGGATCTGGAGCGCCAATCTATAGTGGGATTATGTTTCTCGAGCCAAGGCATACCTAAAATGATTTGAAATTGTGGAGCACTTATAAGGTCGAACGTTATCCTCTCTTTATGACTTTCCTGGCAAAGCATGATAAGGTCACTCGTACATTGTGTGACTGGGCCAGAAGCTAAAGGAGTACCATCTACTGTAGATACATTGTCAGCTTCGGACTTGTCCACAAGGAAGAGATCTAACTTGCATGCCAGTTTAGAATCCATGTAGTTCCCTATGGCACCACAATCTATGTAGGCTTGTAAAGCATGTATCTTAGTGGGCTGTTCTGGACTAAATAAGAGAATTGGAAAGACAAAGTGAGAGGTCATTACTCCCTGTTTCATGCTCGACAAGCTGACCTCTACACTTGCTGGGCACTAGAGTTTTCCGAAATCTGATTTGTTGTTTCCTGGTTGATGCCTCCAATAGGTTTTCTCGAAGGTTTCACAGGGCAATCTTTTAGGAAATGTCCAGGTTTGCCACAGTAAAGGCACAATTGTTGTTAACGCCTCTTGTCCCTCTCAGCCTGCGAAATGGGCCCCCTAACAGCCCCTAACTGCATCGGTTCTGGGCGAGTTTCCGGACCAGCTCTTACTGGGTTTTCCTTTGGGCGCACAAAATAAGTCCGACTTTCGGAACGAGAACGATCCACTCTTCTATCTTGCAATCGCTGGTCTAATTGGATAGTGAGGTCAATAAAGTCGGCAATACCATCTGGCGGATTGACTACTTGAGCCAAGACATCTTTTAATTCACTTCGCAATCCTCTATGAAACAAGGTTGTTCTTTTTTCATTGGGCCAATTGGACTCTGCTACTAGTCTATTGAAGGTTGCCACAAAAAGCCAACAATTCTTGATTTCCCTGTCGGAGAGAGAGCAGCTCATTATCTAGGGCCTGACCCTGGGTATGTCGTGCAAATAATTTTTCCATTTCTTTCTGGAACTCTGGTAGATTCCTCAAGATTGGGTCGTCTCTATTGACTAGGGGAATGGACCAATCCGCAGCATAACCACCCATGTAAGATAAAATAAAGGCCACCTTGGCCTGATCAGTGGAAAATACTCCTGGACGACAGAGGAAATGTAACCTACACACACTGATTCATAAACACAGCAAATTTCTTGGAATCCCCCAGAAAACGCTCCAGAGGAGCTAAAGGAATGTTTCCAGGAACAATTACTTGGACTGGAGCTTGGGGTGTAGCGGGAATAGGGGCTGATGGATTAGCTGCGGGTAAGGGAACTTGACCAGCCTGTGTTTGTAAAAGTTGGTGTGCCAATTGGTCTGTACGGTCCCTATTAACCACTAACTCCCTACGCAATGCACACGTTTCAGAACGTGCGGCATGAACCTCCGCCCTCAATTCTCCCAATAACTGAGCCAACTAATCCACCTCAGGAGTCTCCATGGCGCTCAGGCAGATATTTTCAAAAGGCGGCTTTGCGTTCTGTAACGCTCACCTGTCAATCTGCGGGAACGCCAGAAGATCTCCCTGGAACTTCAGTAAATCACTATCCCTGTAGAAAAGGATGACAAGAAAACAACCCTCCTTAATAACGTTCTTACCCTATTCTGAAATAACTCTCCAGTACTAACCAACAACAGGAAAAGCTCACCTAAGGTTCTTTTTTAGTGAGCCCTCCATCCTGCATTCATACAGGGGCGCATGTCCTGAAGAAACGGTGTAGTCTGGATGCCAATAGAATTCTTATATAAAGAAAATAGGCGACTAAATGGCAAGGAGAAAATAGTTCATATTAAGTATAACCAATATGAGTGTAGCTGTGAAAAGGAAGTACAAAAGCTATGATGGTTCCTAAAAAATAGAAAATACTGTGTAAGCCTTAATACATTCAAACTGGAGAGCAATAGTGGAATTTCAGTTGACACTCTGTTCCGTAAGTGGTGTAGCGCTGTTCAATAGGGAGCTAACTAAACAACTACCAGCAGAATGTAATGCGGAATGAGATGAAACTCTTTCTTGCACTATAGCGAGTCACAAGAAGTAAATGAATGTTGAAGCTAGCTACACAGCTTGGCAAAATTTACGGGCAGTGTGACGGCAACCTGGCACATCAAATGAGTTTTCAAACATTGGCGCGCGGAACAATGCGTATAAGCATAAACACAAAATGGGAAATGCACAGTAACTAATCCGTTGCTAAAACACTCGCAACGAAAAAACAACAAACTCTGGTAACCCACGGGAAACCTAGAAAACAGGTACTTGCGTGTGTGTATGGTGTACTCCTCACGAAACTCTGACAGGAAAACTCCGGACTAGAACTAAGGACACGGTAACTAGTGGACAACAAATAATAAAGGAAACTACTGGCTGTGAGCAGGGGAGGAGACTATAGGACAGGACGAAAGAATTCTGACTGAAAATTGGAAGGGCAGGGAAACTCTGACTGGAATCATACGGAGACCGCGGTGAGCGTCCGTACTGCAAGACAGTCAGCAACGCAAAGTGCGAGTCTCCTCAGAAAATGAGTACGCAAAAGACTAGACCTACTGGTTAGTTCCTGGTTGACACCACTAGGCGGCCATTTTGGAATACCCATTTCCCCATGACTTACTATATGGATCTGAATGGGAACAATACCTTCTCTCAAATGACAGAGCAATAATAACCTACGGAAACATGGGCTTAATCAGGGAACTCGTTGGGAAATCATGACAGTTTGACCCACATAATATTTGCTGCATGGGCACTTAATGCTGTATATAACGTTCATAGTGTCACATGTTGCAAATTTTTTCAAGTACATTTTTCGACCTTAATTTGGGTGAAACACAATGTCCCCCTTCTGAACCATATTGCAATTCGAGCAGTTCAAACATGGATAAGTTCTTTTTTGGTCTTTGCTTCAGCACTTGAATGCCACTCTGTATGAGCATATCCTTGATGTTCTTGCTTCTGGTATAAGCAAACATTGGTGGAGCGGTGTAAAGGTGCCCCAATGTCCTGTCTTCTGACACAAAGTGCCAATGTTTCAAGACAATTTTTTTAACTTTGTTGCTTTCTGTAGAGTATTTGGTCACATAGATAAATGGAGTTTCTTTAATATCTGTTGATTTCGTAAGTATCTCTTATCTGTCCATTGTTGCTACTTTAGAAATTGAGTCATTGATCTCTTGTACTGAGTAACCTCTTTGTAGAAATCTTGTTGCCATCTCTTGTGTCTGTTTTCTACATTCAGCTTCGTCTTGTACTATTTTCTTGACCCTTAACATTTGACTATAAGGAAGGCTTGTGAGAGTGTTTTGAGGATGAAAACTTAGACGGTGTAGTAAATTGTTCCGATCGCTGGATTAGCGATACAGAGTAGTAACAAGTTTTGAGTCTTGATGTATCACAGTAACATCCAAAAAATTGACTTCCTTTTTACTATGAATTGTCGTGAATTATGTGTGCATCAATTGTATTGAGAAATTCTGTGAATTGTATGACCTGTTCTTCGGTTCCTTGCCAGATTCCAAATACATCATTGATATATCTTCCCCAATATTGAAGGTGTTGTTTAAACACACAGACTCACCCACTTCTCTGAGGTAAAGAGACGAGCAGCGGGATGAGCGGGGCTGTAACCCCAGGCAGCACAATGTGGATGAACCAATCAGGGTAGGTAGGCGGGCTTGGGAGACTGGAGGAATGGGAACGGGGAGGCGGATGCACAGAGATGGTAGGTTGGGGAGAGGTCACACAACAGTGCGAGAGCAGAGATGAAAAACTGCAAAACAAAGGCCCAGGAGGGTCCTAACACACCGACTCACCTGCTTCTCAGAGGGAAAGAGATGAGAAGCGGGATGAGCGGGTCTTTAGCCCCAGTCAGCACAGTGTGGATGCACAAATCAAGGGAGCTGGGCGGGCTGGGAGGCGGGAGGATTGGGAACAGGGAAGCGGATGCACGGAGAGGGTCAGGTGGGGAGAGGTTGCACAACGTGGCTTGATCAGAGATGCAAAACTGCAAAACAAAGGCCCAGGAGAGTCTTTACACACACAGACTCACCTGTTTCCCAGAGGGAAAGAGACAAGCAGCAGGATGAGCAGGGCTGTATCCTCAGACAGCACAATGGGGATGCACCAATCAGGGAAGGTGGGCTGACTGGGAGGCCAGAGGTTTGGGAACAGGGAAGCGCATGCACAGAGGGGGTAGAATGGGGAAAGATCGCACAACGAGGCTCAAGCAGAGATGAAAAACTGCAAAACAAAGGCCCAGGATGGTCTTTACACACAGACTCACCTGCTTCCTAGAGGGAAAGAGACAAGCAGCGAGATGACCGGGGCTATAGCCCCATGCAGCACAATGTGGATGGACCAATCAGGGTAGGAGAGCAGGCTGGGAGGCAGAGGAATGGGAACGGGAAGCGGATGCACAGAGATGGTGGGGTGGGGAGAGGACGCACAGCTGGGCTCGAGCGGAGTTGAAAAACTGCAAAACAAAGGTCAATGAAGGTCTTTAAACCAGTGGTTGAAGTGTACGAAAAGAAGTAGTGTAACTATGTTCCCCACCAGCCTGACAGCTCCCCACAAACCCCATCGCCACCCCCCTCCCATGCACAATACAATCCCCAAAACACATGCTCCTGATGTTTAGGGGAACTCTCAGTGCAGTGCACTGAAAGTGAAAGCTTCAACTTCTTCCTACACTTTTATTTAAACATGAAACCATTCCAGAACAGTTTCTTTTTAAAATAAACGTATCGGAACTGTAAAACCTAATTAAAAGAAGTAGAGGAGGACCACTCCCGACCTTTCCCGTCCACTTCGACCACTGCTTTGAACACACAGACTCACCTGCTTCTCAGAGGGAAAGAGACAAGCAGCGGGATGAGCGGGGCTGTAGCCCCAGGCAGCAGAACGTGGATGCACCAATCAGGTGAGGTGGGCAATCTGGGAGGCGGGAGGAATAGGAACAGGGAAGCAGATGCACAGAGAGGGTAGGGTGGAGAGAGGTTGCACAACAGGGCTCGAGCAGTGATAAAAAAAAAATGCAAAACAAAGGCCCTGGATGGTATTTACACGCACAGACTCACCTGATTTTCAGAGGGAAAGGGTCGAGCAGCGGGATGAGCGGGGATGTAGCCCCAGACAGCACAATGTGGATGCACCTATCAGGGGAGGTGGGCGGGCTGGAATGTGGGAGAAATGGGAACGGGGAAGCAGGTGCACAGAGAGGGTAGGGTTGGGAGAGGTTGCACAACGGGGCTCAAGCAGTGATAAAAAACTGCAAAACAAAGGCCCAGGAGGGTATTTACACACACAGACTCACCTGCTTGTCAGAGGAAAGAGACAGATAGTGGGATGAGCGGGGCTATAGCCCCATGCAGCACAATGTGGATGGACCAATCAGGGTAGGAGAGCAGGCTGGGAGGCAGAGGAATGGGAACGGGAAGCGGATGCACAGAGATGGTGGGGTGGGGAGAGGACGCACAGCTGGGCTCGAGCGGAGTTGAAAAACTGCAAAACAAAGGCCAATGAAGGTCTTTAAACCAGTGGTTGAAGTGTACGAAAAGAAGTAGTGTAACTATGTTCCCTACCAGCCTGACAGCTACCCACAAACCCCATCGCCACCCCCTCCCATGCACAATACAATCCCCAAAACAGTGCACTGAAAGTGAAAGCTTCAACTTCTTCCTACTCTTTTATTTAAACATGAAACCATTCCGGAACAGTTTCTTTTTAAAATAAAAGTATCGGAACTGTAAAACCTAATTAAAAGAAGTAGAGGAGGACCACTCCCGACCTTTCCCGTCCACTTCGACCACTGCTTTGAACACACAGACTCACCTGCTTCTCAGAGGGAAAGAGACAAGCAGCGGGATGAGCGGGGCTGTAGCCCCAGGCAGCAGAACGTGGATGCACCAATCAGGTGAGGTGGGTAATCTGGGAGGCGGGAGGAATAGGAACGGGGAAGCAGATGCACAGAGAGGGTAGGGTGGAGAGAGGTTGCACAACAGGGCTCGAGCAGTGATAAAAAACTGCAAAACAAAGGCCCTGCATGGTATTTACACACACAGATTCACCTGTTTTTCAGAGGGAAAGAGTCGAGCAGCGGGATGAGCGGGGATGTAGCCCCAGACAGCACAATGTGGATGCACCTATCAGGGGAGGTGGGCGGGCTGGAATGTGGGAGAAATAGGAACGGGGAAGCAGGTGCACAGAGAGGATAGGGTTGGGAGAGGTCGCACAACGGGGCTCAAGCAGTGATAAAAAACTGCAAAACAAAGGCCCAGGAGGGTCTTTACACACACAGACTCACCTGCTTGTCAGCGGGAAAGAGACAGATAGAGGGATGAGCGGGGCTGTAGCCCCAGGCAGTACAATGTGGATGCACCAATCAGGGGACGTGGGCGGAATGGGAACGGGAGGTGGGTGCACGGAGAGGGTAGGGTGGGGAGAGGTTGCACAACAGGGCTCGAGCAGTGATAAAAAACTGCAAAACAAAGGCCCTGGATGGTATTTACACACACAGACTCACCTGTTTTTCAGAGGGAAAGAGTCGAGCAGCGGGATGAGCGGGGTTGTAGCCCCAGGCAGTACAATGTGGATGCACCAATCAGGGGAGGTGGGCGGAATGGGAACGGGAGGTGGGTGCACGGAGAGGGTAGAGTGGGGAGAGGTCGCACAACAGGGCTCGAGCAGTGATAAAAAAATGCAAAACAAAGGCCCTGGATGGTATTTACACACACAGACTCACCTGATTTTCAGAGGGAAAGGGTCGAGCAGCGGGATGAGCGGGGATGTAGCCCCAGACAGCACAATGTGGATGCACCTATCAGGGGAGGTGGGCGGGCTGGAATGTGGGAGAAATGGGAATGGGGAAGCAGGTGCACAGAGAGGATAGGGTTGGGAGAGGTCGCACAGCGGGGCTCAAGCAGTGATAAAAAACTGCAAAACAAAGGCCCAGGAGGGTCTTTACACACACAGACTCACCTGCTTGTCAGAGGGAAAGAGACAGATAGTGGGATGAGCGGGGCTGTAGCCTCAGCAAGTACAATGTGGATGCACCAATCACGGGAGGTGGGCAGAATGGGAACGGGGAGGTGGGTGCACGGAGAGGGTGGTGTGGGGTTAGGTCGCACAACAGGGCTCGAGCACAGATGAAAAACTGCAAAACTAAAACCTAGGATGTTCTTTACACACACATGCTCATCTGCTTCTCAGAGGGAAATAGACGGGCAGCGGGATGAGTAGCAATTCTAGCTGCTGTGTGCCCCGCTTCCACTGTTGTTTAATTTTTGCCCTCCATAATCTAAATTCTGCTGTTTTGCATCCGACGCCTCCCTGCACCTTCCCTTGGCTTCTACTTCCTTGACGCCTCTCCTGCCTGCCTCCCAGCCCTCCATCCAGCCATGATTGGGCCTGGGCCTGGAACACCAATGCGGGTCTTGCAGTCGCTCAGCCCACACCAACACACTCTCTCGTTCCTCTGTGGTAAATAGCAACAATAGCTGCTGTGTGCCCTGCTTCCACTGTTGGGCATTATTTGGTATTTTTGGGATTTATTTCTGTTGTTTACATACTACGTTATTCTGCAGCCCTATGTTCCTCTGACTTTATCACACAACTCACCCTGGCAGCCCACTGCTTGTGCAGTCCCCTAGGCTAAGAGCCGAGAGGCAAACGGCAGCTCCTGCAGAAGCAGCTCCAGATCATGCTGTCCCGTGTTAGTCTGTGAGGCCTGCAGCCATCAGCCACTGACAAGGTAAGTGTGGTTCAGTCAAAGGGTTCAGCCATTACGGCTTCCTACTAAACTGACCAACCCAATTTAATCCTATCTTATTCTCTGTTAGCTGGTTCTCTGATGCAGCCATCCCACAGTATAGTAATCTTATCTCACATTTGACCTTATTGTGTTAGTCATCCATATAAGCCATTACTGTACTCCATTAACTACCCCACCTGCCTCATTTCCCAATATCCTATTCCCCAGGCACTCAGCCTACTTGTTGTTTATCAGCCATAGTCAGCATTTACCCCACTTGTATAAGGTCGCATAAGGAAAGAGACGAGCAGCGGTATGAGCCTGGCTGTAGCACCAGACAGCAAAATGTGGATGCACCAATTGGGGAGGTTGGCGTGGCGGGCTGGGAGGTGGAAGGAATAGGAACGGGGAAGCTGATGCACAGAGAGGGTAGGAGGGGGAGAGGTCGCACAACGGAGCTCGAGCAGCGATTGAAAACTGCAAAACAAAGGCCAGGAGCGTCTTTACACACACAATCTCACCTGCTACTCAGAGGGAAAGAGACGAGCAGGGGGATGAGCAGTGCTGTAGCTCCAGACAGCACAATGTGGATGCACCAATCAGTGGAGGTGGGACGAAGGGGAATGGGGAAGCAAATGCACAGAGAGGGTAGGGTGGGGAGAGGTCACACAACGGGGCTGGAGCAGAGATGAAAAACTGCAAATCAAAGGCTTAGGAGGGTTTTTACACAAATAGACTCACCTGCTTCTTAGAGGGAAAAAGACAAGCAGCGGGATGAACGGGGCTGTAGCCCCAAGCAGCACAATTATGGATGCACCAATCAGGGGAGGTGGGTGGGCTGGGATGCAGGAGAAAGGGAATGGGGAAGCGGATACGCAGAGAGGGGAGGGTGGGGAGAGGTCGCACAAGAGGGCTCGAGCAGTGATAAAAAACTGCAAAACAAAGGCCTGGATGGTATTTACACACACAGACTCACCTGCTTTTCAGAGGGAAAGAGTCAAGCAGTGGGATGAGCGGGTGTGTAGCCCCAGACAGCACAATGTGGATGCACATATCAGGGGAGGTGGGCGGGCTGGAATGTGGGAGAAATGGGAACGGGGAAGCGGGTGCACAGAGAGGGTAGGGTTGGGAGAGGTCGGACAACAGGGCTCGAGCAGAGATGAAAAACGGCAAAACAAAGGCCTAGGAGGTTCTTTACACACACAGGCTCACCTGCTTCTCAGAGGGAAAGAGACGGGCTGCGGGATGAGTAGCAATTCTACCTGCTGTGTGCCCCGCTTCCACTGTTGTTTAATTTTTGCCCTCCATAATCTAAATTCTGCTGTTTTACATCCAACACCTCCCTGCACCCTCCCTTGGCTTCTACTTCCTTGACGCCTCTCGTGCATGCCTCCCAGCCCTCCATCCAGCCATGATTGGGCCTTGGCTAGGACACCAATGATGGTCTTGCAGTTGCTCAGCCCACACCAACACACTCTCTTGTTCCTCTGTGGTAAATAGCAACAATAGCTACTGTGTGCCCTGCTTCCACTTTTGGGCATTTTGTGGTATTTTTGGGATTTATTTCTGTTGTTTGCACACTACGTCATTCTGCAGCCCTATGTTCCTGTGACTTTATCACACAACTCACCCTGGCATCCCACTGCTTGCTGCAGTCCCCTCTGCTATGAGCCGAGAGGCAATGGGCAGCTCCTGCAGAAGCAGCTCCAGATCATGCTGACCTGTGTTAGCCTGTGAGGCCTGCAGCCATCAGCCACTGACAAGGTAAGTGTGGTTCAGTCAGAGGGTGCAGCCATTACGGCTTCCTTCTAAACCGACCAACCCAATCTAATCCTATCTAATTCTCTGTTAGCTGGTTGTCTGATGCGGCCATCCCACAGTATAGTAATATTGTCTCACATTTGACCTGATTGTGTTAGTCATCCATATAAGCCATTACTGTACTCCATTAACGACCCCACCTGCCTCATTTCACAATATCCTATTCCCCAGGCACTCAGCCTAGTTGTTGTTTATCAGCCATAGTCAGCATTTACCCCACTTGTATAAGGTAGCCTTTCTGATTGTAACCTCAATGTGTAAGGTTATCATACCTTGCATAAAGCCAATTGGGTTAGTCAGCCACAGGTGACATTTTGGGCAGTTATGGATGGGGTAGAATTGTGAAGGTTACCCTTGCGTCACATCCAGACAGAATTGTGAGTATTAGCTTGCATCACATCCAGACAGATTTGTGAATATTAGCTTGAATCACATCTAGACAGAACTGTGAAGATTAGCCTGTGTGACATCTAGACAGAGATGTGATGTTTAGCTTGAGTCGCTTGCAGACAGAAGTTTGAATTCTAGCTTGTGTCACATCCAGGCAGAACTGTGAAGATTAGCCGATGTCATATCTAGACAAAATTGTCAACATTATCTTGCAATACATCCAGCACATCTAGACAGAACTGTGAAGATTAGCTGGTGTCATATCTAGACAGACATTTACATTTTTGTGAATTGTGAATATTTGCTTGCATGACATCCAGAGGAAATTGTGAATATTAGCTTGCATCACATCTAGACAGAACGGTGAAGATTAGCCGGTGTCACATCTAGACAGAACTGTAAAGTTTAGCTTGAGTCACTTCCAGACAGAATTGTGAATATTGGCTTGCGTCACATCTAGGCAGTACTGTGAAGTATAGCCGATGTAATATCTAGACAGAATTGTAAACATTAGCTTACATTACATCCACCACATCTAGACAGCACTGTGAAGATTAGCCTGTGTCATATCTATACAGAACTGTGAAGATTAGCCTGTGTCACATCTAGACTGAACTGTGAAGGTTAGCTTGTGTCACATCCAGACAGAATTGTAAATATTACCTTTCTTCACATCCAGACAGAACTGTGATGATGAACCTTTGTCACAGTCGCATCTAGAGAGAATTGTGAATATTAGCTTGCATCACATCTAGGCAGAACTGTGAAGATTAGCCAGTGTTGTATCTAGACAGAATTGGAAATATTAGCTTGCATCACATCCAGCATATCTAGACAGAACTGTGAAGATTAGCCTATGTCATATCAAGACAGAATTGTAAATATTATCTTGCATCACATCCAGACAGAATTGTTAATATTAGCTTGAATCACATCTTGAAAGAACTGTGAAGATTAGCCTGTGTCACATCTAGATAGAATTGTAAATTTTAGCTTGTGTCACATCTAGACAAAACTGTGAAGATTCGACTGTGTCACACGTAGGCAGAATTTCAAATATTAGCTTCCATTACATGCAGAAAATAAATTGGAAATTAGAGTTGCGTCACATCTAAATATATTTGTGAAGATTAGCATACTTCACCTCTAGACATAACTGTGAAGATTAGCTTGCATCACTTCCTGACATAATTTATGGTATTTCACCCTTTCTCAGCTCTCATGCTGGGCTTCCTTTGCATCTTGTACACATGGTGGCCCTGAAGTATGCTGTTCCCATCTTCATCTTGCATCCTGGCTTGCAACATTATACTACTGACTTCTGCAATTGTATTCCCTCTCCCCTCTTGCGTCTCCACTCTGCTAACTCTCTGTTCTCTCTGTCTCTTCCTGTTCCTTCCCTCCACCCCTTACTTTCTTCTATACACTTACTCTATCAGAATTGTCCCTAGCCCTAATATGATAGCAACCTTGTCTGCCTCCTCCCCCTCCTCCACCTCCCCCTCCCCTTACTTGTTCCCCCCACAACACTATCTGAAATGTCGTCAGGCCTAGTACGTTAGTCATATCTTTTGTTCCTCTCCTCCCTTTCTGCACCCACCCCTCTCCCTCACCTTTTGTGTTTCTCCGGCTCTACCAGAAATGTTGTCAGGCCTAGTACGGTAGTCGTCTGTCTGTTTCCATTTCCTTCCCCCTCTCCCCCTCCCTTCCTTATCTATGTCTTAGCTCTTGCACTGAAATATTATCAGGCCAAGTACGATAGTTACTGTTCATGGCCTGTAAGAATATCATTGTATTTTCCCTTGTTTCCTCCCTTGCCTTGAAGTGCTATGAAACACATTGTGTATAGGCGATATATATTCATATCATATAATATCATATCATATCATATCTATTGTAAATATTAGCTTGCATCACATCCAGACTGAACTGTGAAGATTAGTTTTGTCACATCTAGAGAGAATTGTGAATATTTGCTTGCATTACATCTAGGCAGAACTGTGAAGATTAGCCGCTGTCATAGCTAGACAGAATAGTAAATATTAGTTTGCTTCACATCCTGCACATCTAAACAGAACTGTTAAGATTAGCCTGTGTCATATCTAGACACAATTGTAAATATTAGTGTGTGTCACATCCAGGTGGAATTGTGAATATTAACATGTGTCACATCTAGACAGAACTGTAAAGATTAGCCTGTGTCACATCTAAACAGAACTGTGAAGATCAGCCTGTGTCACATCTAGACAGAACTGTGAAGATCAGCCTGTGTCACATCTAGACAGAACTGTGAAGATCAGCCTGTGTTACATCTACTCAGAACTGTGAAGATTAGCCGGTGTCATATCTATACAGGCATTTACATATCAAGACAGAATTGTAAATATTATCTTGCATCACATCCAGACAGAATTGTTAATATTAGCTTGAATCACATCTTGAAAGAACTGTTAAGATTAGCCTGTGTCATATCTAGACACAATTGTAAATATTAGTGTGTGTCACATCCAGGTGGAATTGTGAATATTAGCATGTGTCACATCTAGACAGAACTGTAAAGATTAGCCTGTGTCATATCTAAACAGAACTGTGAAGATCAGCCTGTGTCACATCTAGACAGAACTGTGAATATCAGCCTGTGTTACATCTACTCAGAACTGTGAAGATTAGCTGGTGTCATATCTATACAGGCATTTACATTTTAGCTTTCGTCAAATCCAGACAGAATTGTGAATATTAGCTTGTGTCACATATAGACAGAATTGTAAATATTAGCTTGTGCCACATCCAGACGGAACTGTGAAGATTAGCCTGTGTCACATCTAGACACACTTGTAAATATTAGCGTGTGTCACATCAAGACAGAATTGTAAATATTACCTTGCGTCTCATCTACACACAACTGTGAATCTTAGCTTGTGTCACATCTAGACAGAACTGTGAAGATTAGCCTGTGTCACATATAGACAGATTTGTAAATATTAGCTTGCGTGACATATAGACACAATTATGAAGGTTAGCTTTGAGTCACATCTATGTATAATTGTGAAGATTAGCATGCATCACTTCTAGAGAGAATTGTGAAGATTAGCATGCATCACATCTAGTTGCAATGGTGGATATCAACATTTGTCCCATCTAGATAGCGATGCCAACAACCAATCCTACTAATAAAAACAACTCACCCCTCTGTGTACATCTCTCAAACTCTGACCTAAACACAACCATTCCTCTAAAGCACAACACACTGCATGCACCTCACTACAAGGCAACAACAAAATAGACCACACATAGCCTCGCACAACAGTACATGAAGGCTAACAACCGTAAAACACACCTAAGCTCAGCGAATGGTGTAAACCAAACTGAAGCTGCCAACAGCATATCAAAGCTCTCTTGCTCTATCTCCCGCTCAGTCCTACTAACTTACCCTACCCTCTTGATTTTCAGGTCCGCCAGAGTGCCAGGGGACCACTCAGGTGGTTACAGTGTGTGGTAAAAATATCCTTTAACATACCATAATCTGCCTACCTTTAACATAGCTTTTCTGCCTCTTAGGCAAATTTTAGTTCATGAAATGTCGGCATCTGAAAGTCTGGAAAGAGGGATTGCAGCAGGTTACACAAAGACTTGATGGAATGCCAAATCCACAGACATTTTCAAAATATGTATGCCCTAACATTGTAGACTTATGTAGCTGCCCTATTGCTCAGGTGATTTGCAAAGGCAACCTTCTGGTAGGTGAGAGCTTTGAAATCTAATACTTTGCAACATGAAATGTGTCATATTCAAATATTTTCATGTGCTGAGCATGCAACAGCTTAGTTCCACATTGTGGCAGAGCACTGATTCCTTAACAAACTTCATTTAACTGACATCTGTAGATTATGAAAACCAAAGGATGTAGATTACAAATACTCTAACACTCAACAATCGTTCACAAGAATTGATTCCTTCTGAACAGAAATCCTCCTAAGAAATAGCATAATGGTTACTAAGATAGAACCGATTGTCCTATCAAACTACGCACCTGTGTCCCTTCAGAGAGATGGCAGCCACATTGCTAACTACAATAACAAATTGCGGTTTAACACATTGTTGCTCCAAGGTACAGAATTTACAAAGGAGATAGTGGGATGTTGTCAGGAGTTTTTCTCTTTTAACAAAACTGAACACACCAGCATGGGAAGAATGTGGGATGCATTCAAAGCTTAGAGGCATAATTATAAGCAGAGTTGCAGAAAAAAAAAGGAATTCTGAAAAGAAACTACAAGACCATAATAAAATCAACCAGGTAGGGAAACAGTACCGGTCAAAAATTGAGACTCTCTCCGGGGTAATCTGATAAAACAAAAACTTGAATTTAAAAAAAAATCATCTAAAGCAGCCAAAATAATAAATGTAAATATTAAGGCAAAATACCACTGAGGATCAAATAAAGCTGGTACACTGCTGGAGAGATACTTGAAAGGCAAAAGAGAAAAAACGAATATTGACTCCATTAAGACTAGGATGGGGAAATCCTTACTAAGGACACAGAGATAGCACAGGTATTTGCTGATTTCTATCGCACACTTTCCTCTTCCGCTTCCTCTGCCTCTCCCAGCATTTAGGCAGATATTGCCACATTCTTAGATAACATTCCAGTAAACAGACCAAGGAAAATAAACCTAAAATGCCTGAACTTCCCCATCAAAACCACAGAAATTTTAAAAGCAATCTCATTCATGAAGAAAAGGAAGGAACCTGGTCCTGATGGTTACACCATTGAATTCTATCAAGTCTTCATGACCCATTTAACTCACATACTACTAAATCTAAATGGACATTTCTGAAACAATGTCCCACCCACTGGGACCTTTGAAGAAGCCAACATTATTGATTTACCAAAAACTAACAAAGATCCAACCAACCCAAAACATTGCAGACCAATCTCACTATTCAAAGTAGACGGTAAGATCTACACCAAAATACTTGACTCAAGACTGGAGAAAATTCTGTCATTCGAAAAAGTTGGATTTATAAAAAGAAGGCACACCAATGCAAAAAAAATAGACTCATATCTGACACACTAGGCCTCTCTAGCCCTAACCTAGAACACAGACATATAATGGCTCTATATGCAGAGAAAGCGTTTGACCGCCAACAATGAAATTTTTTTGTTGCATGCACTGCATTGGCAATCCCTTTATTAATTTGGTCAAATGCCTATATCAGACTCCCACGCCCTAAATCACAGTCAACAATACGCTCTCATCCCTGTTCCCTCTAAACAGAGGCCCAAGACAAGGCTGACCATTGTCCCCGCTACTTTATATCTTGGCACTCCAACAACTGCTGGAATCCAACTGAAAGAGCACAAATATTACGGGTATCCAAACATAAAATCATCATTTTAAACTAGCTCATACACAGATGACGTGATTCTGTTGCTCTCTAACCCTAGCACTACAGTGTGGAGGGTGATGCTCCATATGGAGAATTATGTAAAAGTATTTGGCTATAAGTTAAACAGAGAAAAGAATCAATTACACGTAGTAAAGACATCCTAGAACAACCTTTATGATTTGGGCATATGTTGGGAAAAAGACCACATTAAATACTTGGGAATTGAGTTTACCCCAAACATAGACTCAAGCGTATCCAAAGCCGTGGCTGTGTAGTTATGGTTAAGTTGCTGTTTCCATAGGAAGAGCCCTTATTGGGCGGCCTATGACTTCGCTCTACCTGGACGAATCCTGCAAAAAAAGTATATGGGTCACTCTGAATTTATCTGCAAAGTTTGGTGAGGTTTGGTCCAGGGGGGACAAAGTTATAGGGGGGTCCCAAAACTTCTTTTTTTCACATAGACTGAATGGGGAAAACACTTTTCTCATGCCTACGGGCCAAAAACGCTAGATGGATTTTCACCAAATTTGGACCAGGAGCAGCGGCTTGGTCCCGAAAGCGTGCTTTTGAAAATTTGGTGAAAATATGTCCAGTAGTTTTTTTTAAAATGACCAAAAAGTAGGTCACAAAAAATTAGTGATATCTATGTTCGGTCTGCGGACACACTTCGCTGTTCACTCCACGGACAGTGTCCTGATTGGCTAACCGGCTTGCGTCATGTCCGCGGACATGCAACGTGTTTGCTGATTGGACGGCGAAGAGCGTGAAGCGCATCAGATTTTTGGGAACGCCCGCCATCTTCAGTTAGCGGACGTCCGCGGATAGTGCAGTGAAACTTGGTGGAGAAATGCTATTTAGTAGAATGTGTTGGTGTGTAAGACTGTTTGGGGAGGGTGGGGGAGTAAGAGATGGGTTAAATGTTGTATTAATTTAGGTGGTAGTTCTCCTTGTTGTGTTCGATTTGTCTGCGGACAATTTGGATGTCCTGAAATGTTCTAAATAAATTAAATGGGGGTGTTCTGAGGACAGTACGTCCGTACGTATGGTTCATAGGCAAGTTGAAACTGTTCTAAGAACACACGCTGTGTACTGATATGTTCTAAATTAAATGAAATGGGTGTGTCTTGAGGACGGTATGTCTGTGCGTACTGTTCGCAAGCAAGTTGAAACTGTTCTAAGAACACATGAAGTGTCCTGGGATGTTCGTTAATAAACAAAATGTGGGTGTCCTGAGGACGGTATGTCTGTTCGGTTCGCTGGCAAGTTGAAATTGTTCTAATAACAGATGATGTGTCCTAGGATGTTTGTAAATAAATAAATTGGGGATGTCCTGAGGACGGTATGTCTGTTTGTTTTGTTCGCAGGCAAGTTGAAACTGCTCTAAGACTACATCATGTGTCCTGGGATGTTCGTCAATAAACAAAATAAATAAATAAACAACATTAAAAGTGCCCATATGGCATAGTCAAAATGTATGACTCTATAGGTGTGATATGCTGCGGTGGTTGTGCCCAGGGCATAGAGTCTTTATGCTCCCAAGACTCTATGCCCTGGCACAACCACCGCAGCATATTACACCCATAGTGTCTTATAACTTTGGGATCCAAGAACACATTTATAAGCAACAAAGTTGTAAGCCACTATGGGTGTGATATGCTGTGGTGGTTGTGGGCAGGGCCTATAGTCTTGGGTCCATGGACAACACCAAATTTATAAGCACCAAAGTTATAAGTCACTATGGGTGTGATTTGCTGCGATTGTTTTATTTATTATAATATACTTACTGTTTGGTTTAATAACTGGAGTACATGTATTTCTTGTTCATATCTGTGATAAAAGAAAATATCATGTTAGTATTGGTATTTTGTAATGACTTATAACATTGAATAATCAAAATTTTTTTTTTTACCCTCATATTTAGTAGATTACAAACCAGTGTACTGTGCAAAGTGCTCAGTTTCTATGTTTGTTGCTAAAATCATTCGGTCTGTGGGAGAAAAAAAAATCCATGTTGGATTAAAAAAAAAACTTTTTTGTTATGCTACAGGTCTATTTGTTTGTTTGTTTTCAGTGTTCACTGGCTAATGCTCTATGTATTGGCTTGTTGAAGATTTTTGGAGCAGTTAGATACCTGTTGACATATTGTAACTGTCTATTTTTTGTTATAATGAAGTGGTATTGATTTATCTGTTTGGATATTGTAAAATATTGGGGCAGTTAAATACCAGTTGGTGTATTCTAACTGTCTATTTTTTTATATAATTTAGTGGTATTCATATTGTTGCAGAATCTTGGGGCAGTTAGATACCTGTTGGCATATTCAAACAATTTATAGTTTCTTAATAGAAGTTTAGTTAAGTTTTAAGTATAGTTTATTTAATACATTTTGGTTTTAAGAATATTAAATACGCGTTTGTAAGATTTGCTGGTAATCTCTGCTTTGGAGTAATGGTACTATCATTACATTCGAACCATCCAAAATTCTTTTTTATATATGCAGTGTAGTGACCTGAATTGGTTGTGGCTCCTGCGTGGTAGATTAAACCTATTGTTGTGAAGGTTTTCTTGCCAAGTGATACTTGACAATGTGTGAATCCAGTCAGCTTGCAGTTGTTTTTGGTACCATCTGCATTGTAATGTAAAAGCATTAGTATTACGTATTTACCATGTGTTTGTATTAGTAAGGTGGAGCGATTATCCGAATTGCAGGTAGAACATAATCTACCATGGTTTGCATTTTGTACAAGTTGCTGAAATGGAATGGATTCACAATTAGGTATTGATATATATGTACAAAGCGTTCATTGGGGATGTGTTCTTGTGTCACATTGTTGCAGAGAGTGCATCTATGTTTCCACATAAATGAAATCTGGAAGATTTCATTTATAGGTATGTTTTTGTTTTCCAGTACTTGTAGTAAGTACATTAGAAATTCTTGTGGATCTTCCTGTGAGTTTATAGTGAATTTCACCATTCCAGCACAGTAGTCCAATTGTTGTCTTATTCCAGAAACACTATATGTGTTATTAGGATTGTTTCTAGCATGTCTATGAAGTATTAACATTTGCAAACACAATTGGTCTGTACTGTGTAAGTATATGTTGTCAACAATTGGTGGTAATTGAAATAGAATATTCATTGCTACATTTGCATAGCAACTTACACCAATTATATTGAGAGTTTAAATGGACCAGGTAAT